>NC_136464.1:77194215-77794215 GCF_902686455.1 Sciurus vulgaris
CTGGAACAACATTTTTCAAGCCCTGAAAGAAAATGGATGCCAACCAAGAATCTTATACCCAGCAAAACTTACCTTCAAATTTGATGATGAAATAAAATCCTTCCATGATAAACAAAAGCTAAAAGAATTTACAAAAAGAAAGCCAGCATTACAGAACATTCTCAGCAAAATATTCCATGAGGAAGAGATGAAAAACAAAGAAACAAATCAGCAATGGGAGGAACCATCCTAAAGGAATTGTCAAATCAAGGAAGAACCAAGTCGTCTCAAAATAAATAAATAAATAAATAAATAAATAAATAAATAAATAAATAAATAAAATGAACCAAATGACCGGGAATACTAATCATATCTCAATAATAACCCTGAATATTAATGGCCTGAACTCATCAATCAAAAGACATAGACTGGCAGATTGGATCAAAAAGAAAGATCCAACAATATGTTGCCTGCAAGAGACTCACCTCGTAGAAAGAGATACACATAGACTAAAGGTGAAAGGATGGGGGAAAACATATCATGCACATGGACTCAGCAAAAAAGCTGGGGTATCCATCCTCATTACAGATAAGGTGGACTTCAAGTCAAAACTAGTCAAAAGGGATAAAGAAGGACATTTCATACTGCTTAAGGGAAGCATAAATCATCAAGACATAACAATCATAAACATCTATGCCCCAAACAGTGGCTCACCCATGTATGTCAAACAAATCCTTCTCAATTTCAGAAACCAAATAGACCATAACACAGTTATACTAGGTGATTTTAACATGTCTCTCACACCACTGGACAGATCTTCCAAACAAAAATTGAACAGAGAAATAATATATCTCAATAACATAATCAATAATTTAGACTTAACAGACATTTATAGAATATACCATCCAACCAAGAGCGAATACACTTTCTTCTCAGCAGCACATGGATCCTTCTCTAAAATAGACCATATATTATGCCACAAAGCTAATGTAAGCAAATACAAGAAGATAGAGACACTACCTTGTATTCTATCAGATCATAATGGTTTGAAGTTAGAAATAAATGAAAGAGTAAAAAACAGAAGCCACTCCAACACCTGGAGATTAAACAATATGCTATTACATGATGAATGGATAACAGAAGATATTAGGAAGGAAATTAAAAAATTCCTAGAGGTAAATGAGAACAAAGAAACATCATATCAAAATCTTTGGGACACTATGAAAGCAGTACTTAGAGGAAAATTTATTTCATGGAGCGCATTCAATAAAAGAAGTAAAAATCAACAAATAAACAACCTAACACTTCAGCTCAAAGCCCTAGAAAAAGAAGAACAGACCAACACCAAAAGTAGTAGAAGACAGGAAATAGTTAAACTCAGAGCTGAAATCAACGAAATTGAAACAAAAGAAACTATACAAAAAATTGACAAAATAAATAGTTGGTTCTTTGAAAAAATAAACAAAATTGATAAACCCTTAGCCACTCTAACAAAGAGAAGACGAGAGAAAACCCAAATAACCAAAATTCGGAATGAACAAGGAAATATCACAACAGACACGATTGAAATACAAAACATAATTAGAAGCTATTTTGAAAATCTATATTCTAACCAAATACAAAATTTCGAAGACATCAACAGGTTTCTAGAGACATATGAATTGCCTAAATTGAGCGAGGAGGACATACAAAATTTAAATAGATCAATTTCAAGTAATGAAGTAGAAGAGGTCATCAAAAGCCTACCAACAAAGAAAAGTCCAGGACCAGACGGGTTCTCAGCTGAGTTCTACAAAATCTTTAAAGAAGAGCTCATTCCAATACTTCTCAAAGTATTCCATGAAATAGAAGAGGAGGGTACCCTCCCAAACTCATTCTATGAAACCAATATTACCTTGATACCCAAGCCAGACAGAGATAAATCGAGGAAAGAAAATTTCAGACCAATATCATTAATGAACATTGACGCAAAAATTCTCAATAAAATTTTAGCAAATCGCATACAAAAATATATTAAAAAGAAAGTGCACCACGATCAAGTGGGTTTTATCCCAGGGATGCAAGGTTGGTTCAACATTCGGAAATCAATAAATGTAATTCACCATATCAATAGACTTAAAGTCAAGAACCACATGATTATTTCAATAGATGCAGAAAAAGCATTTGATAAAATACAACACCCCTTCATGCTCAAAACACTAGAAAAAATAGGGATAGTGGGAACATTCCTTAACATTGTAAAGGCCATCTATGCTAAGCCCATGGCTAATATCATTCTAAATGGTGAAAAACTGAAAGCATTCCCCCTAAAAACTGGAACAAGACAGAGATGCCCTCTTTCACCACTCCTATTCAATATCGTTCTTGAGACTCTAGCCAGAGCAATTAGACAGACCAAGGAAATTAAAGGAATACGAATAGGAAAAGAAGAACTCAAACTATCCCTATTTGCGGATGATATGATTATATACTTAGAGGAACCAGGAAATTCCACCAGAAAACTGTTAGAACTCATAAGTGAATTCAGTAAAGTGGCAGGTTACAAGATCAATGCTCATAAATCCAATGCATTTTTATACATAAGTGAGGAATCCTCAGAAAGAGAAATTATGAAAACCACCCCATTCACCATAGCATCGAAAAAAATAAAATACTTGGGAATCAATCTCACAAAAGAAGTAAAAGACCTCTACAATGAGAACTACAGAACACTAAAGAAAGAAATCGAAGAAAACCTTAGAAGATGGAAAGATCTCCCATGTTCTTGGATAGGCCAAATTAATATTGTCAAAATGGCCATACTTCCAAAAGTGCTATACAGATTCAATGCAATCCCAATTAAAATTCCAATGACGTACCTTACAGAAATAGAGCAAGCAATCATGAAATTCATCTGGAAGAATAAGAAACCCAGAATAGCTAAAGCAATCCTTCGCAGGAAAAATGAAGCAGGGGGTATCGCAATACCCGAACTTCAACTTTATTACAAAGCAATAGTAACAAAGACGGCATGGTACTGGTACCAAAATAGACAGGTAGATCAATGGTACAGAATAGAGGACACGGACACAAACCCAAATAAATACAACTTTCTAATACTAGACAAAGGTGCCAAAAATATGCAATGGAGAAAAGATAGCCTCTTCAACAAATGGTGCTGGGAGAATTGGAAATCCATATGCAACAGAATGAAACTAAACCCATATCTCTCACCCTGCACAAAACTCAACTCAAAATGGATTAAGGACCTTGGAATCAGACCAGAGACTCTGCAGATTATAGAAGAAAAAGTAGGTCCCGATCTTCAACATGTCGGGTAAGACCAGACTTCCTCAACAGGACTCCCATAGCACAAGAAATAAAAGCAAGAATCAATAACTGGGATAGATTCAAACTAAAAAGCTTTCTCTCAGCAAAGGAAACTATCAGTAATGTGAAGAAAGAGCCTACAGAGTGGGAGAATATCTTTGCCAATCATACTTCAGATAGAGCACTAATCTCCAGAATCTATAAAGAACTCAAAAAACTCTACATCAAGAATACAAATAATCCAATCGACAAATGGGCTAAGGAAATGAACAGACACTTCACAGAAGAAGATGTACAAGCAATCAATAAACATATGAAAAAATGTTCAACATCTCTAGTAATAAGAGAAATGCAAATCAAAACCACCCTAAGATTCCATCTCACCCCAATTAGAATGGCGATTATCAAAAATACAAGCAACAGGTGTTGGCGAGGATGTGGGGAGAAAGGTACACTCATACATTGCTGGTGGGGCTGCAAATTAGTGCAGCCCCTCTGGAAAGCAGTGTGGAGATTCCTTAGAAAACTTGGAATGGACCCTCCATTTGACCCAGCTATCCCACTCCTTGGCCTATACCCAAAGGATGTAAAATCAGCATACTACAGAGATACAGCCACATCAATGTTCATAGCTGCTCAATTCACAATAGCCAGACTATGGAACCAACCTAGATGCCCTTCAATTGACGAGTGGATAAAGAAACTGTGGTATATATACACAATGGAATATTACTCAGCCATAAAGAATGACAAAATTATGGCATTTGCAGGCAAATGGATGAAATTGGAGAATATCATGCTAAGTGAGATAAGCCAATCTCAAAAAGACAAGGGACGAATGATATCGCTAATAAGTGGAGGACGACACATAATGGGGGGGAGGGAAGGGTTAGTGTTAGGGTTAGAGTTAGGGTTAGGGAGGGGGGCAAGTATGGAGGAAGAAAGTACTGTATAGAGGGTAAAGAGGGATGGGAGGGGTGGGGGGAAGGGGAAAAAAATAACAGAATGAATCAAACAACATTATTGTATGTGGATTTACGATTACACAAATGGTATGCCTTTGCGCCATGTACAAAGAGAGAGACAACATGTATCCCATTTGTTTACAATAAAATAAAATAAAATAAAAATAAAAAATAAAATGCACTTTTTGTTCTGTAACTTTATTCATTTGTATCTTCTCTCTTTTCCTCGGTTAGTGTGGTTTAAGATTTATTTGCCTTGTTTAACTTTTCAAAGACCCAACTCTTTGTTTCATTTATCCTTGATATTACTCATTATTTTTCTACTTCATAAATTTTGGCACTACTATTTTCATTTGTTTCTTTCTACTGTGTTTTGCATTGGATTCTTGTTTCCCTAAGACCTTGAAATTCATGTATAGGTGATTTAGTTGAGATGCCTCTGATTTTTTAAGGTATTTTGCCAGGTTTATAAATTTCCTTCTTAGCACTGTTTTCATTGTATCCCATAGCAATTTATTCTAAAAGTCTTTTAATACTTCACCCTGATTTCTTTGATGTCTCATTCTTCTTGCAAAATAGCTCTGTAGTATAGTTTGAGGTCTGGTGTTGTGAAGCCTCCTGCTTCACTTTAAAATGGCAATTATCAAGAATGCAAGCAATAATAAATGGTGATGAGGAGGTGGGGAAAAAGTACACTCATACATTGCTGGTGGGAATGCACAATGCTGCAACCATAAGAAAGCAGTATGGAGATTCCTCAGAAAGCTTGAAATATAACCACCACTTGAGCCAGCTATCCCACTCCTTGGTATATAACCAAAGGACTTAAAATAGGTATACTATAGTGATGCAGTCACATCAATGTTTACAGCAGCTCAATTCACAATGGCTAAATTAAGGAACCAACATAAGTGCCCTTCAACAGATGAATGGATAAAGAAAATGTGAGACATATATATATATGTATGTATGTATATTCACACACCCACACACATCCACACACGATGGAATATTACTCAGTTTTAAGGAAGAATGAAATTATGGCATTTGCTGGTAAATAGATGGAGCTGGAGAATATCATGCTAAGAAAAAATTAGCCAAACCCAAAAAAACAAAAGTTGAATATTTTCTTTAGTATGTGGATGAAAATTCATAGTAAGGGGCGGATGAGGGAAGAATAGAGTTACATTATATTTGGTAAAGGAGAGTGAAGGGAGGGGAAGGGTTATGGGGGTAGGAAGGACAGTAGAGTGAAACAGATATTATTTACCTCATGTACCTATTTGATTGCATGACTGATATGATCCTGAAATATGTAAAATCAAAAAAATGAGAAATTAGACTCCATTTATGTATGAATTATCAAAATGTATAAATGCATTTTCCTGTCATATACAACTAACTAAAACACCAGAAAAAAAAGAATAGTGTTATCCTTGGATTTAGCATAAATAGCTTTTACAATGTTCAAATATGTTCCTTCTATCTCTGAATTTTCTTCTGTTTTGAACCTTTATTTTTGCAAATTTTTTGCAGCATCTATTGAGATAATCATGTAATTTTTGTCTTTATGTGTATTGATGTGGTGAATTACATTTATTTTTGTACGTTGGAGCAACCTTGCATACCTGGGATGAAACCCAGGTGATCATGTTGTGCTATCCTTTTAATGTGTTTTGATATGAGATTTATCAGTATTTTATTAATAACTTTTGAATTTCTGTTCATCAAAATTATTGGCATGAAGTTTTCTTTCCTTATGTGTCTTTGACTGGTTTTGGAGTCAGGGTGATTGTAAGTTCAAGAATGAGTTTGGAAAGGTTCCTTGCTTTTTTTTTTTTTTTTTTCTTAGAATAGTTTGAAGTGGATGGATGTTGGTTCTCCTTTGAAAGTCTAGTTCTACTTGGATGAAATTCTATTGGGTCATGGGCTCTTTTTTTTTAAATTCATTTTTATTGTAAACAAATGGGATACATCTTGTTTCTCTGTTTGTACATGAAGTAGAGGCATACCACTTGTGTAATCATAAATTTACCTAGGGTAATAGTTTTTGATTCATTCTGTTATTTTTTATCTCCCCTCAACCCCTCCCAACCCTCTTATCCCTCTATAGAGTCCCTCCTTCCTCCATTCTTGCCTCGTTCCCACCCCCTATATGTGTCATCATCTACTTATCAGTGAGATCATTCGTCCTTTGGTTATTTGAGATTGGCTTATCTCACTTAGCATGATGTTATCCAACTGCATCCATTTGCCTGCAAGTGCCATAATTTTATTATTCTTTATGGTTGAGTAATATACCACAGATTCTTTATCCATTCATCAATTGAGGGGCATCTACATTGGTTCCACAATCTGGCTATGGTGAATTGAGCAGCTATGAACATTATTGTGGCTGTATCTCTGAATTATGCTGATTTTAAGTACTTTGGGTATAGGTTGAGGAGTGAGATAGCTGGTTCAAATGTTGGTTCCATTCCAAGTTTTCTAAGGAATCTCCACACTGCCTTCTAGAGTGGCTGCACTAATTTGCAGCCCCACCAGCAATGTATGAATGTACCTTTTTCCTCACATTCTCTCCAACACCTGTTGTTGCTTGTATTCTCAATACTCGCAATTCTAATTGGGGTGAGATGGAATCTTAGGGAACTTTTGATTTGCACTTCTCTTATTACTAAAGATGTTGAACATTTTTTCATATGTTTGTTGATTGCCTGTAGATCTTCATCTCTGAAGTGTCTGTTCATATCTTTAGTCCATTTGTTGATTGAGTTATTTGTATTCTTTGTGTAGAGTTTTTTCAGTTCTTTATAGATTCTGGAAACTAGTGCTCTGTCTGAAGTATGAGTGGCAAAGATTTTTTCCCACTCTGTAGGCTTTCTCTTCACATTGCTGAGTGTTTCCTTTGCTGAGAGACAGCTATTTAGTTTGAATCTGTCCCAGTTATTGATTCTTGCTTTTATTTCTTGTGCTGTGGAAGTCCTGTTAAGGAAGTCTGATTCTAAGCCAACAAGTTGAAGATTTGACCCAACTTTTTCTTCTAGAAGATGCAAGGTCTCTGATCTGTTTTCAAGGTCCTTATCCATTGTGAGTTGATTTTTCTGGAGGTTGAGAGATATGGGTTTAGTTTCATTCTGTTGCATATGGTTTTCCAGTTTTCCCAGCACCATTTGTTGAAGAGGCTATCTTTTCTCCACTACATATTTTTGGCACCTTTGTCTAGTATGAGAAAATTGTATTTATTTGGGTTTGTGTCCATGTCCTCTATGCTGTACCATTGATCTACCTGTCTATTTTGGTGCCAATACCATGCCATTTTTGTTACTATTGCTTTGCAGTATAGTTGAAAGTCTGCTATTGCGAAACCCCCTATTTTACTCTTCCTGCTAAGGATTGCTTTAGCTATTCTGGGTATCTTACTCTTTCAGGTGAAATTCATGATTGCTTGCTCTATTTCTGTAAGG
Organism: Sciurus vulgaris; assembly: GCF_902686455.1. Lineage (NCBI taxonomy): Eukaryota > Metazoa > Chordata > Mammalia > Rodentia > Sciuridae > Sciurus > Sciurus vulgaris. The sequence continues at coordinate 77,201,933 of NC_136464.1, forward strand.
TATGTCATTGGGACTTTAATTGGAATTGCATTGAATCTGTATAGCACTTTTGGTAGTATGGCCATTTTGACAGTATTAGGTCTGCCTATCCAAGATCATGGGAGATCTTTTCATGTTGTAAGGGATTTTAATTTCTTTCTATAGTGTTCTGTAGTTCTCATTGTAGAGGTCTTTCACCTCTTTTGTGAGATTGATTCCCAAGTATTTTATTTTTATCAAGGCTATTGTGAATGAGGTAGTTTTCCTAATTTCTCTTTCTGAAGATTCATCACTTATGTATAAAAATGTAGGTCTTGTAACCTGCTACTTTACTGAATTCACTTATGAATTCTAAGAGTTTTCTGGTGGTTTTCCAGGTTCCTCTAAACATATAATTGTGTCATCAGTGAACAGGGATAGTTTCAGTTCTTCTTTTCCAATTTGTATCCCTTTAATTTCTTTGGTTTGTCTAATTACTCTGGATAGAGTTTCAAGGATGATGTTGAATAGAAGTGGTGAAAGGGGGCATCCCTGCCTTGTTCCAGTTTTTAGGGAGAATGCTTTCAGTTTTTCACCATTTAGAATGATATTGGCCATGGGCTTAGCGTAGATGGCCTTTAAAATGCTAAGGAATATTCCCACTAACCCCAAATTCTTTTAGTGTTTTGAGCATGAAGAGATACTGTATTTTATGGAATGCTTTTTCTGCATCTATTGAAATAATCATGTGATTCTTAACTTTTAGTCTGTTGATATGGTGAATGACATTTATTGATTTCCAGATGTTGAACCAACCTTGCATCCCTGGGAAAAACCCACTTGATCATGTTGCACTATCTTTTTAATATATTTTTGTATGCAATTTGCTAAAATTTTATTGAGAATTTTTGCATTGATGTTCATTAAGGATATTGGTCTGAAATTTTCTTTCCTCGATGTATCTCTGTCTGGTTTAGGTATCAGTGTGATGTTGGCTTCATAGAATGAGTTTGGGAGGGTTCCCTCCTCTTCTATTTCATGGAATACTTTGAGGAGTATTGGAATGAGCTCTCCTTTAAAGGTTTTGTACAACTTGGCTGAGAACCCATCTGGTCTCAGACCTTTCTTTATTGGTAGGCTTTTGATGACCTCTTCTATTTTATTACTTGAAATTGAACTATTTAAATTGTGTGTGTCCTCCTCATTCAGGTTAGGTAATTCATATGTCTCTAGAAACCTGTTGATGTCTTCGAGATTTTCTATTTTCTTGGAGTATAGATTTTCAAAATAGCTTCTAATTATGTTTTGTATTTCAATCGTATGTGTGTGATATTTCCTTGTTCATTCCAAATTTTAATAATTTGGGTTTTCTATCTTCTTCTGTTTGTTAGTGTATGTAAGGGTTTATCAATTTTGTATACTTTTTCAAAGAACCAACTATTTATATTGTTAATTTTTACAATTGTTTATTTTGTTTTGTTTTCATTGATTTCAGCTCTGATTTTAACTATTTCCTGTTTTCTCCTGCTTTTGGTGTTGCTCTGTTCTTCTTTTTATAGGGCTTGAGCCGTAGTTGTAGGTCGTTTATTTTTTTATTTTTTTTCTTCTTTTATTGAATGCACTCCACGAAATAAATTTTCCTCTATTAACTGCTTTCATAATGTCCCAGAGATTTTGATATGTTGCTTCTTTGTTCTCATTTACCTCTAAGAATTTTTTTAATTTCCTTCCTGATATCTTCTGTTATCCATTCATCATACAATAGTGTATTATTTAATCTCTAGGTATTGGAGTAGTTTCTGGTTTTACTCTGTCATTTACTTCTAATTTCAATCTATAATGATCTTATAGAATTCAAGGAATTATCTCTGTCTTCTTATATTTGCTAACAGTAGCTTTGTGGTATAATATGTGGTCTATTGTAGAGAAGGATCACATGTGCTGCTGAGAAGAAAGTGTATTCGCTCTTTGTTGGATGGTATATTCTATATATGTCCATTAAGTCTAAAATTATTGATTGTTTATTGAGATCTATGGTTTCTTTTTTCAATTTTTATTTGGAAGATCTGTCCAGTGGTGAGAGAGGTGTGTTAAAATCACTTAGTATTATTATGTTGTGGTCTATTTGATTTCTGGCACTGAGAAGGATTTGACATATATGGATGAGCCACTGTTTGGGGCATAGATATTTATGATTGTTATGTCTTGCTGATTTATGCTTCCCTTAAGCAGTATGAAATGTCCTTCTTTATCCCTTCTGACTAACTTTGGCTTGAAGTCCACATTATCTGATATGAGGATGGATACTCCGGCTTTTTTGCTGTGTCCATGTGCATGGTATGTTTTTCCCCATCCTTTCACCTTTAGTCTGTGGGTATCTCTTTCTGTGAGATAAGTCTCTTGCAGGCAGCATATTGTTGGATCTTTCTTTTTAATCCAATCTGCCAGTCTATGACTTTTGATTGATGAGTGAGGCCATTAACATTCAGGGTTATTATTGTGATATGATTTGTATTCCTGGTCATTTGGCTCTTTTTTTTTTTTTTTTTTTTGACACAACTTGATTTCTCCTTTATTTGTTTGTTCCTTTAGGGTAGTTCCTCCGTTTGCTGATTTACATCATTGTTTTTCACCTCTTCCTCATGGAATAATTTCCTGAGAATGTTCTGTTATGCCAGCTTTCTTTTTGTAAATTCTTTTAGCTTTTGTTTATCATGGAAGGATTTTATTTCATCATCAAATCTGATGATAAGTTTTGCTGGGTATAAGATTCTTGGTTGGCATCCATTTTCTTTCAGGGCTTGGTAAATGTTGTTCAGGCCCTTCTTGCTTTTAGTGTCTGGATTGAAAAATCTGCTGATATCCATATTGGTTTCCCCCAAATGTAATTTGATTCTTTTCTCTTGCAGCCTTTAAAATTCTGTCTTTATTTTCTATGTTAGGTATTTTCATTATAATATGCCTTGGTGTGGGTCTATTGTCATTTTGTGTATTTGGAGTCCTATAAGCCTCTTGTAATTGTGTTTCCATTTCATTCTTCATATTTGGGAAATTTTCTGATATATTTCATTGAATAGATTGTTCATTCCTTTGGTTTGTTTCTCTAAGCCTTCCTCATCCTGATGATTCTTAAATTTGGCTTTTTCATGATATCCCATAGTTCTTGTAGATTCTGTTCATGATTCTTACCATCTTCTCTGTTCAAATTTGTTTTCAAGATTGAATATTTTGTCTTTGATGTCTGAGGTTCTGTCTTCCAGGTGTTCTATCCTCTTGGCTCTGCTTTCTATGGAGTTTTTAATTTGGTTTTTGTTTCCTTCATTTCAAGGATTTCTGTTTGTTTGTTTTTTCAGTATCTGTAACTCTTTATTTAAATGATCTTCTGCTTCTTGTATTTGGTCTTTTAACTGTTGATTGGGGCGATCATTCAATGCCTGCATTTGCTCTTTCATCTCCTCATTTGCTTCCCTGATCGTTTTGATTATGTACATTCTGAACTCCCTTTCTGTCATTTCTTCTGCTGTGTTGTCATTGGATTTTATTGATATAGTATCTATGTTTGTTTGGGACATTTTCTTCCCTTTTTTTCTCATATTGTTCAGGTATCTACTCCTCTAGTAGTGAAACTCTGGAATATTGCAGATTTCCTCTATTGACTAATATTGTCTCTGTAAATTGCCAATAACTCAACACTTAGCCTTCAGTAGCCTGAAGTCTTGGAGGAAGTTGATAATGCAGTGGTTCACTAGGAAGCTGGCCTTCTAGGGGTGGTGGGATATATTACCTGTGGTATATATTACCTGGTGGCTCTGAGTTGGACCCAAGTCTCTCAATACCTTCTTTTCTTGGCTCCTGGGTTTTGTCAAAGGTCCTCTCAGGTAGGTGTCTCAGGAAGGGAGTTGCCCTTCCAATGATGATGGCCACGCCCTCAGGAGTAATTCAAAGTGCCTGCACCAGCCTAAAAAGATGCCTCTGGCTAGCTCCATGATGGTGACAAACCTTGGGGTGGTGGTTGGGCGAGGTTGTTCAGTGATGGTGTCTGTCTTTGGCCTGGTGTTTGGGTGGGTTGGCTACCAACCACCCAGCTCTGCAAGGCAGGTGGGTTGCGTGTCTGCCTGCTACCTCCACAATGCAAGCGGCCTGACTTGCCACCAGCTCACTTGGCGACTGTGACCAACCAGTGATGGCACTGACCTAGGTGCAGGAATCATGGGGGAATCACTCAGTTATGAAGTCTGTCCTTGGCCTGCTGGGTGGGTGGGATAGCTGCCTGCCACCTACCTCCATGATGTAGTTGGCCTGGCTCACCAGATGGGCTCTTCTTTGTTGGTAGGCTTTTGATACTATCTTTATTTTCATTGCTTGATATTGATGTGTTAAAATATTCTAGGTCCTTCAAGCTCAATTTGGGTAAGTAGCCTTTAGAAAATTGTCTGTGTCTTCATGATTTCTATTTTATTGAAGTATAAGTTTTTCAAATTGTTTGTGTTTAACCTGTGTATTTTGTTGTATTCTGTGGTGATATTTCCTTTTTCTTCACAAATTTTAGAAGTTTGATTTTATTCCTTCTTTCTTACTTCAGCTAGGCTAAAGTTTTATCAGCTATATGTTTGTTTTAAATAACCCATTTTTTGTAACATTGCTTGGTTTGAAACTTTCCGTTTCAATTTCATTGACTCTGGCTCTGATTTTAATGACTTCCAATCTTATTCTGCTTTTAGTGTTGATTTGTTCTTCTCTTTCCAGGGCCTTTAGAAGTAATGTTAAGTTGTTTATTGGTTGGGTTTCTAATCTTTTAATGAATCAGGTGAGTGCTATGAACTTTCCTCTTAGAACCACCTTCAGAGTGTCTCAGAGATTTGTATATGTTTTGCCCCTATTCTCATTTACATGTAAACATTTTATAATTTCATCCCTGAATTCCTGCTATCCATTGATCTTTCAGTAGTGCATTACTTAGTCTAGAGGTATTAGAGTAGCTTCTATGTTTTGTTATGTTGCTGATTTCTTATTTCATTCCATTATAATCTGTTGAAATGCAAGGTATCATCTCTGATATTTTTGTATGTACTAAGTGTTGCATTGTGGACTAAGTTTGGGTCAGTTTGAGAGAATGATCTGGGTGCTGCTGAGAAGAAAGTGCATTTCATGCTTGCTCGTTAAACTTACCATGTTTTTTTTTTTCTTTCCTAGAATGTCTGTGAAAGAAAAGGAGAAGTATGTGAAAATTTTCAGCAATCCAGGAATGATAGTAATCTCTTTGAAGTCTCCCAATTTGTGCACTTTATTGACTTGAAATTAGAAAGTTTCATATATTTTTTACTTTGTTTTATTACCATAAAAGGAAAATATGACCCTGGAAACCAAAAACATTGACTCGTTTGACAAGAATATTTGTGAGAGTGAAAGAGAATGTGTGGTTTCAACTATTCACATAAGACATATCAAAAGAAAGAGCCTGTGTGATGCTCCCCTGTCATCACCTGACTCAAAGGTAAGGGGTCTTTTAATACTTGTTTCCCTTTCCTTTTTTAAGTTTCCTCTCTCCCATATCCTCATAATGATGACCATAGTCCTAAAAAGATACTTGAGGCCTCTACTAGGTCACAGTAGACAATAAATGTAGCACCAAGAGAGATATATATACAGTATGCATATTTATATAAATTGATGGGAGTAAACAACTATCAGGTATCCTTATTGTTAAAGGAAAGAATTAGAATGAAAATTAAATGAATAGCTAGTTGAATCTTAAGGCAAGAAGGGAGAAAAATGGAAGTATTCCTTAAAGAAGAGCAAATATAAATATCTACATTGCATAAGAGAGTGAAGACAGAAGATGTAATGCAAATCTAACAAAAATAGTGAAGATAATGATAGCAGGAACTGTAAATTCGATTCCTCTGGAAGACTTGAAATCATCTTAAGAAAGAAGTGGAAGAAAATAAAATTCTCACTTCTTTTAAATTTAAAGTGTTTATATATAGTTCAGAGGTAGATAGATCTGTGAGAGGAATTCTGGCATTAGTGCAAATTATTCCAGCTATGACACTGAAGTTGACAAGTAAAGGTGGGGAAGGAACCAGAATCATAAATGTATAAGAGAAGGACCTTCTGGACAGAGAGAAAATTTGTCTTCCATTGTTCTCACATTCTGGAGTGACTCGGAAGCAGGGTGTGAGATATCATTTTATGAACATAAAGTATAGAAACATCTACAAATATATGCCTACTCATTTTAGATACTTAATAAATAAGTTTCTTTACTTTCCTTTTTATTAAGACTTGGAATAGCACTAAGGAATTATAAACTGAAAATGATTATGATGATCAAAGGCTGGTACCAGTGCACATTTGTTATATAGAATAGAGGGTTTCATGGAGGCATATTTGTATGTGTGTATTACTTAGTTAGATGAACATCACTCCTGAAATATAGCGGTACCATTCCCTCTTCTTTCTGTCCTTTCCTCTCTCTTCCCACTTGTGGTCTTCCATCAGATTTCATGAGGAACATTTCCACATATGACATGTTTATTTCTGAGTCTGTCTTATTTTGTTTAACAGGATACTGTGCAGTTCCATCCATTTTTCAGCACATGACACCATTTCTATGACTGAATAATCCATTGTGTGTAGGCTGATTATATTTTTTCAGTAAATAGTAGGGAGCAGTATAACTGAGCCATTTGAAATTTTATTTTTAATTTTAGGAGTAATCTCCATACTATTTCCCATAGTGGAAGTAATAATATGTGTCCTCATGAACAGTGCTAATGGATTCCAATTACCCTCATCCTCATCATTGTTTATTTTGTGTATTCTTGAATATTGCTTATTGAATGTGGTGAGATGGAATCTCATCATAATTTTCACTTGCATGTCCCTTATGACTAAAGACTTTGAACCTCTTTTCATGTAGCAGTTGACTGATTGTACACTTTCCTTTGTGAACTGTCTGTTCATTTGTCATTGGTTAAGTGGGTGGTTTGTCCTTACAGTGCTGAATTCCTTTAGTTGTTTATGTATTTTGTCTAGTAATCCTCCATCAAAGAGTAATTGGCATAGATCGTCTCCCATGCTATACACTCTGTTATTTCTCTTCTTGTTCTGCAGAAAATTTTATTTGATTTACTCCAGTTCATCTCCAACTTGCTATTATTTCCTTAGCTGTAATAGTACTCTTCATAAAGTCTTATTCTGTGCCTAATGCTGAGTGTTTCCTCTAGATTTCCTGCAAGGAGTTGCAATGATTCTGTTCTTATGTCTAGGTTCTCTATATCTTTTATGTTGTCTTCTACAGGTGTGAAATAGAGATCTCATTTTGTCCTTCTACATATGGATATCCAGTTTACCCAATGCCATTTGCTTTGCTCCTATATTGCATTAAACTTGTACATAATAGTTTGGTTCATATTGACATAAGGAAACATGAATTTTTTTACACCATTTCAGACCCTGGTTCCTCCCTTTCCTTTCCCTCACCTCTCACCTTCTTCTCCACTACTGGCCAAACTTTCACCATTTGTTTTTAATTTATAGATCCACATAAAGGTGGAATTCTCCATTATATATTTTCATGCATGAAGAGTAATTTCGTCAGATTACTTCCACATTGCCTTTGCCTTACCCAACCCTCCTCGCTCCCCATATTTCAGTGTCTCAGGGTTCAATGTTTTTCCACTCCACTAATCTTCCCTTTAACTTGATGATGTCCATCCTACCTTTGTCCCTCATAGGTTGCTTTAGCACCTGCCTCTATAAGTAAAATCATTTCAACAGTCAAATTTCTTGTTTGACTTATTTTATTTAGCCTGACATTCTCTTGCCAATCCATTGTTGGCAAATGTCATAATTTTATTCTTTAATACAGAGTAATACTGCATCATGTATACATACTGCAATTTATAACCCATTCATCATGTCTTGGCTATTATGAGTTGTGCTGCTATTGACATTGATGAACTTGTATCCATATTTGTCTGCTGATTTTACAACTTTTGGATATATACCAAAGAGTACAATAGCTGGATCGTGTTATAGTTCCTTTCCTAGTTTTTTGAGGAATTTCCATACTGCTTCCCAGAATACTTAAAATAATTTGCATTCCCACCAGAAATGTCTGGTGTTACCTTTTCATCCCCACATCCTCACCAACATTTCATATTTATATGCATGATCATTATCATTCCCAAGTAGAGGGATGACATCTTTGTAGAGTTTGAACTTGCATTTTTTGATTGCTAGATAATTTGAACATTTTTTTCATAAATATTGAACCATTTGTGTTTCTCCTTTTGAAAAGTCCTTATAATTGTGTTAATTGTGTGTATCATGTTAAGCATTTTGATTTCTTTATATATTCTTGTTTCTTTTTTTTTAAATTAAAAATCATAAATTTACATAGGGCAATGTTGTTTGATTCATTCTGTTATTTTTTCCCTTCCTCCCAACCCCTCCCACCACTCTTTTTCCTCTGTACAGTCCTTCCTTTCTCCATTCTTACCACCCTCCTTATCCCTAACCCTAAACCTAACCCTAACCCTAATGCTAACCCTTCCTACCCCCCATTATATGTCCTCATCCGCTTATCAGTGAGATCATTCATCCTTTAGTTTTTTGAGATTGGCTTATCTCACTTAGCATGATATTCTCCAATTTCATCCATTTGCCTGCAAATGCCATAATAATTTTATCATTCTTCATGGTGGAGTAATATTTCATTGTATATATATGCCACAGTTTCTTTATCCATTCATCAAATGAAGAACATCTAGGTTGGCTCCATAATCTGGCTATGGTGAATTGAGAAGCTATGAACATTGATGTGGCTGTATCTCTGTAGTATGCTGATTTTAAGTCCTTTGGGTATAGGACAAGGAGTGGGATAGCTGGGTCAAATGGTGGTTCCATTCCAAGCTTTCTGAGGAATCTCCATACTTCTTTCCAGAGTGGCTACACTAATTTGCAACCCCACCAGCAATGTGTACCTTTTCCCCCACATCCTTGCCAACACATATTGTTGCTTTTGTTCTTGATAATCGACATTCTAATTGGGGCGAGATGAAATCTTAGGGTAGTTTTGATTTGCATTTCTCTTATTACTAGAGATGTTGAACATTTTTTCAAATATCTGTTGATTTCTTGTACATCTTCTTCTGTGAAGTGTCTGTTCATTTCCTTAACCCATGGGTTGATTGGATTATTTGTATTCTTGGTGTAGAGTTTTTTGAGTTCTTTATAGATTCTGGAAATTAGTGCTCTATCTGAAGAATGAGTGGCAAAGATATTCTCCCACTCTGTAGGCTCTCTCTTCACATTACTGATAGTTTCCTTTGTTGAGAGAAAGCTTTTTAGTTTGAATCTATCTCAGTTATTGATTCTTGCTTTTATTTCTTGTGCTATGGGAGTCCTGTTAAGGAAGTCTGACCCTAAGCCAACAAGTTGAAAGTTTGGACCTACTTTTTCTTCTATAAGATGCAGGGTCTCTGGACTGATTCCAAGGTCCTTGATCCAGGTTGAGTTGAGTTTTCTTCAGGGTGAGAGATAGGGGTTTAATGTCATTCTGTTGCATATGGGTTTCCAGTTTTCCCAGCACCATTTGTTGAAGATGCTATCTTTTCTCCATTGCATATTTTCGGAACCTTTGTCTAGTATTAGAAAATTGTATTTATTAGGGTTTGAGTCCGTGTCATCTATTCAGTACCATTGATCTACCTGTCTATTTTGGTACCAATACCATGCCGTTTTTCTTACTATTGCTTTGTAATAGCGTTGAAGATCTGGTATTGCGATACCCCCTGCTTTGCTCTTTCTACTGAGGATTGCTTTACCTATTCTGGGTTTTTTATTCTTCCAGATGAATTTCATAATTGCTTGCTCTATTTCTGTATGGTACATCATTGGGATTTTAATTGGAATTGCATTGAATCTGTATAGCATTTTTGGTAGTATGACCATTGTGACAATATTAATTTTGCCTATCCAAGAACATGGGAGATCTTTCCATCTTCTAAGGCTTTCTTTAATTCCTTTCTTTAGTGTACTGTAGTTGTCATCATAGAGGTCTTTCACCTCTTTTGTGAGATTGATTCCCAAGTATTTTAACTTTTTCGATGCTATTGTGAATGGGGTAGTTTTCCTAATTTCTCTTTCTGAAGATTCATCACTTATGTATAAAAATACATTGGATTTATGAGCATTGATCTTGTAACCTGCTACTTTACTGAATTCACTTATGAGATCTAAGAGTTTTCTGGTGGTTTTCCAGGTTCCTCTAAATATATAATCATGTCATCAGGGAACAGGGATAGTTTGAGTTCTTCTTTTCCAATTCGTATCCCTTTAATTTCTTTGGTTTCTCTAATTGCTCTGGATAGAGTTTCAAGAATGATGCTGAATAGAATTGGAGAAAGAGGGCATCCTTGCCTTGTTCCAGTTTTTAGGGAGTATGCTTTCAGTTTTTCACCATTTAGAATGATATTGGCCATGGGCTTAGCGTGGATGGCCTTTACAATGTTAAGGAATGTTCCCACTACCCCACTTTTTTCTAGTGTTTTGAGCATGAAGGGATGCTGTATTTTATCGAATGCTTTTTCTGCATCTATTGAAATAATTATGTGATTCTTAACTTTAAGTCTGTTGATATGGTGAATGACATTTATTGATTTCCAGATGTTGAACCAACCTTGCATCCCTGGGATAAAACCCACTTGATCGTGTTGCACTATCTTTTTAATATATTTTTGTATGCAATTTGCTAAAATTTTATTGAGAATTTTTGCATTGATGTTCATTAAGGATATTGGTCTGAAATTTTCTTTCCTTGATGTGTCTCTGTCTGGTTTAGGTATCAGGGTGATGTTGGCTTCATAGAATGAGTTTGGGAGGGTTCCCTCCTCTTCTATTTCATGGAATACTTTGAGGAGTATTGGAATGAGCTCTTCTTTAAAGGTTTTGTAGAACTCGGCTGAGAACCCATCTGGTCGCGGGCTTTTCTTTGTTGGTAGGCTTTTGATGACCTCTTCTATTTCATTGCTTGAAATTGATTTATTTAATTGTGTATGTCCTCCTCGTTCAGTTTAGGTAATTCATATGTCTTTAGAAACTTGTTGATTTCTTCGAGGTTTTCTGTTTTGTTGGAGTATAGATTTTCAAAATAGCTTCAAATTATGTTTTGTATTTCACTGGTGTCTGTTGTGATATTTCCTTGTTCATTCTACATTCTAATAATTTGAGTTTTCTCCCTCTTTCTCTTTGTTAGTGTGGCTAAAGGTTTATCAATTTTGTTTATTTTTTCAAAGAACCAACTATTTATTTTGTTAATGTTCCCAATTGTTTCTTTTGTTTCAATTTTGTTGATTTCGGCTCTGATTTTAACTATTTCCTGTCTTCTACTACTTTTGGTGTTGGTCTGCTCTTCTTTTTCTAGGGCTTTGAGCTGTAGTGTTAAATCGTTTATTTGTTGATTTCTACTTCTTTTCTTGAATGTGTGCCATGAAATAAATCTTCCTCTATGTACTGCTTTCATAGTGTTCCAGCGATTTTGATATAATATATCTTTGTTCTCGTTTACTTCTAAGATTTTTTTTATTTCCCTCCTGATGTCTTCTGTTATCCATTCATCATATAATTGTGTATTATTTAATTTCCAGGTATTGGAGAAGTTTCTGTTTTTTATTCTGTCATTTATTTCTAATTTCAATCCATTATGATCTTATAGAATACAAGGTATTATCTCTGTCTTCTTATGTTTGCTAACAGTAGCATTGTGGCATAATATGTGGACTATTTTAGAGAAGGATCCATCTACTGCTGAGAAGAAAGTGTATTTGTTCTTTGTTGGGTGGTATATTCTATATAAGTCAGTTAAGTCTAAATTGTTGATTGTATTATTGAGATCTATGGTTTCTTTATTTAAATTTTATTTGGACGATCTATCCAGTGTTGAGAGAGGTGTGTTAAAATCGCCTAGTATTATTGTGTTGTGGTCTATTTGATTTCTGGAATTGAGAAGAATTTGTTTGATGTACTTGGATGAGCCGATGTTCAGGGCATAGATATTTATGATTGTTATGTCTTGCTGACTTATGCTTCCCTTAAGCAGTGTGTAATGTCCTTCTTTATCCCTTCTGACTAGTTTTGGCTTGAAGTCCACATTATCTGAAATGAGGATGGATACTCCAGCTTTTTTGCTTTGTCCGTGTGCATGGTATGTTTTCTCCCATCCTTTCACTTTTAGTCTATGGATATCTCTTTCTATCAGATGAGTCTCTTGCAGGCAGCATAGTGTTGGATTTTTCTTTTTAATCCAATCTGCCAGTCTATGTCTTTTGACTGATGAGTTCAGACCATTAACATTCAGGGTTATTCTTGTGATATGATTTGTATTCCCAGTCATTTGACTCATTTTTGTTTTTTGACATGATTTGGTTTCTCCTTTATTTGGCTATTCCTTTAAGCTATTTCCTCCCGTTGCTGATTTGCATCGCTATTTTTCTTCTCTTCCTCATGGAATATTTTGCTGAGAATGTTCTTTAATGCCAGCTTTCTTTTTGTAAGTTCCTTTAGCTTTTGTTTATCATGGAAGGATCTTATTTTGTTGTCAAATCTGAAAGTAAGTTTTGCTGGATATAAGTTTCTTGGTTGGCATCCGTTTTCTTTCAGTGCTTGGTAAATGTTGTTTCAGGCCCTTCTAGCTTTTAGGGTCTGTATTAAAAAAATCTGCTGATATTCTTATTGGTTTCCCCCGAATGTAATTTGATTCTTTTCTCTCGTGGCCTTTAAAATTCTGTCTTTATTTTGTATGTTAGGTATTTTCATAATAACGTGCCTTGGTGTGGGTCTGTTGTAATTTTTTATATTTGGAGTCCTGTAAGCCTCTTGTACTTGGTTTTCCATTTCACTCTTCAGATTTGGGAAATTTTCTGATATTATTTCATTGAATAGATTGTTCATTCCTTTGGTTTGTTTCTCTAAGCCTTCCTCAATCCCAATAATTCTTAAATTTGGCCGTTTCATTATATTCCATAATTATTGTAGATTCTGTTCATGATTTCTTACCATCTTTTCTGTTCGGTCAACTTTGTTTTCAAGATTAAATATTTTGTCTTCAATATCTGAGGTTCTGTCTTCCAGGTGTTCTATCCTGTTGGTTATGCTTTCTATGGAGTTTTTAATTTGGTTTATTGTTTCCTTCATTTCAAGGATTTCTGTTTGTTTGTTTGTTTGTTTTTTCAGTATCTCTCTTTATTGAAATGATATCTTGCTTCCCGTATTTGCTCTTTTAACTGTTGATTGGTGCAATCATTTAATGCGTGCATTTTCTCTTTCATCTCTTCCTTCAGTGCCTGCATTTGCTCTTTCATCTCCTCATTTGCTTCCCTGATTGTTTTAATTACATTCTGAGCTCCCTTTCTGACATTTATTCTGCTGTGCTGTCATTGGGTTTTATTGATATAGTATCTAGGTTTGTTTGAGACACTTTCTTCCCTTGTTTTCTCATATTGGTCAGATGTCAGTGGGACTCTGAGATATTGCAGATTTCCTGTATTGGCTTATAGTGTCCCTGTAGATTTCCAGTGTATCACCTCCCAGCCTTCAGTAGCCTGAAGTCTTGGAGTAACTTGATAATTCAGTGCTTCTAAAGAAAGCTGCCCCTAGCATGCTACTGGTTCCAGGGCTTGTAGCTTTCTCTGTGTGAAAAGTGTCTCATGGGGGGGGCCTGCTCCGAGAAGCTGGCCGTGTGGAAGCAACCCACCACCAGAGTGCTCAGGGCTGCCTGGGGAAGACACTAGCAGCCCTGCCTTATTCTAGTAAGCCGCCCAAAAATGGGCCTGCTGCCCGGGCTGCGCTTCACCAGGTGAGGGAGCTGCTCCCCGTGGCTCTATTTTAGTCTGAGTCTCTCAATGCCTCCCCTTCTTGAATCCTGGGTTGTGGAGCATCTGGAGATGCAGTCACCCTTCTAGTCCGCCATCTTGGATCGCCTCATGGAAAAAGCCTTCGGCCGTATTGGTCAGGTCCACCTGGAGAGGTCTCTGGCTGCCCTGCCCTGGTCCCAGTGGCTGCTTGCGGGTCAGCAGTCTCCACTGGCTTGGGGACTTGTGGCTGGCTGGCTCTGTGTAGAAAGGCTCTCACTGGGCGGTCTGCTCTGAGAAGCTAGCCTAGAAAGGCACTTTCTGCCAGAGTATAGTCTTGTTTTTAGTACCCTCTCGGAATAGTGGACAAAGATTTTCTCTTATTCTGTGGATTCTGTGTCTTCCTTTTCTTTATTCATTCTTTGCTACCAACCCTTTTAGAGAGGGGGGGAAAAAAAAAAAACAGCTGTCTTTTCCTGTACCTATGTTTTTGGCAGTTGTGTCCAAGAATCAGATGCCTTCAGGTGTTTGGGTTTGTCTCTGTCTCTTCAGTAAATTATAGTTTGTGGTTCTGTTTTAATGTCAGCATCATGCTGTTTTCCTAACTATTGCTCTGTGTTATGCTTTGAAATTGGGTGATGTGATGCCTTCTACATTGATCTTATGTCTCAGGTTTCCTTTGTCTATTTTTGGTCTGTTTTACATCCCTATGGATTTCATGATAATATTTTACCATTTGCATGAAGAATATCATTGGAGGTTTGATAGGGATTGCATAAAATCTGTGAACCACTTTCTGTACATGGATACCTTCCCCATATTAAGGTTCCCTTTTCATTAATATAAGAGGTCTCTTGTCTTGTGTCTTCTTCAGTTTTGTTTTCATCATTCTGCAATTTTGCTGCAATTGTTTTTCACCTCTTGGTTTGGATTATTTCTGTGTACTTTTTACCCATCTCTTGTGAGTGGAGTTGTTCTCCTGATTTCAGTCTCAGTGTTATTTTTAAAAATTTTTATTTAGTTGTAGATGGACACAATATCTTTATTTTATATATTTTTTATATATGGTACTGAGAATAGGAACCCATGCCTCACCCGCACCAGGTAAGTACTCAAACCCCATGCCTCGGTGGGATTGTCCTTGTTGAATAGAAGTATTATTTATATTTTTATGTTGATTTTGTTTTCAGCTACTTTGCCAAATTTGTTCATCACATCTTACATTCTTCTGGTAGAGTCTTTAGGACCTTCTAATAGAGGATCAGATAATTTGTATATAGGGATAATTTGACTTGCTATTTTTTATTTCCTTCCCTTTTCTAGTTGCTGTGACTACAACTTTTAAGTGCTATTTTATATAGGAGTGGTGAGCTTGCACATCTTTTACTTATTTCTTTTTTTTTTTTTTTTCTACTGACTATGACTAGAATTTCAGGTGCTCTTTTGTATAGGAGTGGTGAGCATGCACATCTTTTACTTTTTTTCTGATTTTCAAGGAAATGCTATAGATTTTTCAGTTATCCATTGGCTTTGGGTTTGACAAACATAGTCGTTGTAATAATATAGCAAGGTCCTGCTCTCCCTCGTTTCATAAGACTTTTCTCATGAAGGACTGTTGAATTTCATGGAAGACTTTTTCTACATCTGTTGAGATGATCATGAGATTTTTGTCCTTGATTATCTGTGTGGTGTTGTACATCTATTAGTTTGCATGTGTTGACCTGTCTTTGCATTTTTGGAATTAAACCACCTTTATGATGTTGTGATTATTTTAATGTGTTGTTGAAACTGTTTTCAGGTATTTCATGAGGTTTTCTGAGAACAACTTCCTCAAGTGTATTATTAAATAATTTTCTTGCTTTGCTTTGTTTTTATGCAGTTTTCCTCTTAGAGTGATACTGCTCACATAGTATGAGGTTGTCAGGATCCTACTTTTTCTATCCTGTGTAATTTTATGAGGACGATCAGTGTTGGTCTTTGTTTGATGTTCTGACAAAATTCAGCCATGAATCTCTCTGGTCCTAGGCTTTTGTTTTTGGAAGGCATTTCATTTTTGCTTCAGTATAATGTCATGCTATTGGTCTGTTTAGATTTCCTGTGTCCTATTGATTCAACATTTGTAGGTGATATTTGTCTAGAAATTTATCCATTTCTTCTGCATTTTCTAGTTTTTATAATGTAACTAATTCTAATATGCCTCTGGATTCCACAATTATTGGCATTTCACTTTTCAAAATAGTCCCTAATGGTCCTGCTAACATCCACTTTTTTGTCTGTAACTTTATTCATTTATATTTTCTCTATATATACTTTGGTTAGTTTGCTAAACTAACCAATCTTGTTTATCATTTCAAAGAACTAGCTCTTTGTTTCATTTATCCTTTTTATTGTTCATTCATTTTCCATTTCATTGATTTTGGCACTAATACTTATCATGTTTTTCATTGCACTGTATTTGGAGTTGAATTATTCTTGTTTCCCTAAGACTTTGGGATTCACCTATAGGTGAGTTAGTTGAGATTCCTCTGATTATTTATGGTATGTATCTGTATTTATAAATTTCCATCTCTGCCCTGCTTTCATTGTATCCCTTAGATTCTGGAATGTGTATCCTTTTTTCAGTTGATTCTAAAGGACTTTTAATACTGCCCCTAATTCATTTGATGATGCATTCTTCATGCAGAAGTCTATTTCTCATTCTCTAAGTGATGATACTGTTTCTGTCAGTTTCTTGGTATGGGTTTGAAATAGTATTTTATTATGATCTGATAATATGCAAGGAATTAATCTGATTGCTTTGTGTATTTGCTAAGAATAGGTTTTATGGCCAAATTAGAGTCTGCTTTAGTGAAAATTCTATGAAGAGAAAGAATATTCTGTTGTCCCAGAAAATATTTCACAGATATCTGTACAAAACTTTTGATCAAAAGTACAGTTGAACTTGATAGTAACTGTTGAATTTTGTCTGGATGACATAGTATTGGTGAGAGTGGTATACTGAAGTCACACACGCTGATTTTACTAGGCCCATCTGTCCCTTTATTTGAGTAGTTCTGCTTTCTTGAAATTGGGGGCACTGATGTTCAGGGCATAAACCTTTATAGTCATTAAACACTCCTGTTGGATTATTCCTCATGCTCTTGTCTGATTTTCATCTTTTATATGTAGTATTCTTTTGATTACTTTTTCAGTGCTGCTTTATTGTCCATGAATTGTTTTCATTTACTGTCTTGAAATTGATTTATGGTTGTTAATTCTGTGTGCTGTCATATTTATGAATGTGTTCAGGTGTTCTGGAATTTTTCTGGTGCATATTTTTGGGGCTTCTAAGTGTACTATCGTGTTGCATTCAACTGGAGGTAGTTTTAGCTGTGCTTTTCCTTTATGAATTCCTTTCTTTCTCTCTTTGCCAAATAGTTCTGTTTAGAGTAACATGGACTGTTTTGAACAGACGTGGTAAAAGAGGGTATCCCTGCATCGTTCTGGTTTTCAGAAGGAATGCTGTTAGATTTTCTCCATTTAGAATTATGTTGGCATTGGGTTTAGCATAAATAGCTTTTATAATGTTCAGTTATGTACCTACTATCCCTTGTTTTTCTTGTATTTTGAGCCTTCATGTTTTCAAATGCTTTTTCTGCACCTATTGAGATGATCAAGTGATTCTTATCTTATGTGTGTTGATGCGGTGAGTTCCATGTATTGATTTCTGTATGTTAAACTGACTTTGCATCCCAGGGATGAAACACAGGTGATCATGGTGCTCTGTTGTTTTAATGTGTTTTTCTATGAGATTCACCAGTATTTGGTTAAGAATGTTTACACTTATGTTCAGTAGGATTATTGACTTGAAGTTTTCTTTCCTTTTGTGTCTTTGGTTTTGGAGTCAGGGTGATACTAGGGTCATAGAATGTGTTTGGAAGGGTTCCCTTTTAGTTTTTTTCTTATGATAGTTTGAGGAGGATGGATGTTAGTTCTTCCTTGAAAATGTAGTCATATCTCACTGAGATTCCATCAGGTCCTGGACTTTCCTTTGTTGGTAAGCTTTTGATACTATTTTTAATTTCATTGCTTGAAATTCATGTGTTAAAATTTTCCTTGTCCTCCTGGCTCAATTTGGGTAGGTAATCTGTCTCTAGAAATTTTTCAAAGTCATGAAGATTTCTATATGATTGGGGTATAAGTTTTCAAAATCGTTTCTGATCATACTCTGTACTTCAGTGCTGTCCATGGTGATATTTTCTTTTTTATCATGAAGTTTAGAAAGTTGAGTTATTTCTTCCATTCTCTGGTCAGAAGGGCTAGGGTTTTATCAATGTTATTATTTTTCTTTTTTTTTTTTTTATCAAAGAACCAACCTTTTTATCACTTGATTTTTTTTTCAAAATTCTTGTTTCATTTCCATTGATTTTTGACTCTAATTTTAATTATTTCCCATCTTATGCTGCTTTTTGTATTATTTTTTCTTCTTTTTCCAGGGCCTTGCATCGTAAAGTTAGGTTATGTATTTGCTAGTGTTCTATTCTTTTTTTTTAAATTTAATTTATTTTTATTTTTACAAACTGCATTTTGATTCATTGTACACAAATGGGTTACAACTTTTCTTTAATTACTAGAGATGTTAGACACTTTTTCATATATTAGTTGGTCACTTGTATATCTTCCTCTGTGAAGTGTCTGCCCAGTTCCTTAGTACGTTTATTGATTGGGTTCTTTGTATATTTTAAAACAAGTTTAAATTTTTGTAAGTTCTTTATAGATTTTGTAAGTTCTTTATAGATTTTGTGGATTAGTGTACTATCTGAAGTGTGTGTAGATAAGATTTTCTTCCACTCTGTAGGCTCTCTTTTCACATTATTGGTTGTATCCTTTTCTGGAGAAAAAGCTTTTTAGTTTGAATCCATCCCATTTATTGATGCTTTCATTTCTTGCACATTGGGAGTCTTGTTAAGGATGCCTGGTTCTAAGCCAACATGATGAAGATTTAGGCCTATTTTTCTTTTATTTAGTGCAGGATCTCTGGTCTAATTCCTAGGCCTTGATCAATTTGAGTTGAGTTTTGTAAGGGTGAAAGATAGGGGTTTTATTTCATTTTACTCATATAGATTTCCAGTTTTCCCGGCACCATTTGTTGAAGAAGCTATATTTTCTCCATTGTGTACTTTTTGGCATCTTTGTCTAGTATGAGGTAACTGTATTTATGTGAGTTTGTCTCTATGTCTTCTATTCTGTACCAATGGCCTACCTGTCTCTTTTGGTGCCAATACCATGCTATTTTTGTTACTGTTGCTCTGTTGTATAGTTTAAGGTCTGGTATTGTGATACCTTCTACATCACTCTTCCTGCTAAGAACTGTTTTGACTATTCTGGGTCTCTTATTCTTCCACATGAATTTCATCATTGCTTTCTCTATTTCTATAAGGAAGGTTGTTACAGTTTCAACTGTAATTGCATTGAATGTGCCTTTGGTAGTATGGCCATTTTGACAGAATTAATTCTGCCTATCCAAGAACATGGGAGATCTTTCCATCTTCTATGGTTTTCTTTAATTTCTTTCTTTAGTGTTCTATAGTTTTCATTGTAGTGGTCTTTCACCTCTTTGCTAGATTGATTCACACTTTTTCTTTTGAGGCTCTTGTGAATGGAGTAGTTTCCTAATGTCTTTTTCTGAGGATCCATCACTTGTCACAGAAATGCATTAGATTTTTGCATGTTGATTTTATCCTGCTACTTTGCTGAATTCTTTTATTAGTTCGAGAATTTTTCAGGTGGAGTTTTTTTGGATACTCTGAGTATAGTATCATGTCATCAGCAAATAGTGATAGCTTGAGAACTTCTTTTCTTATTCGTATCCTTTTAATTTCCTTGGTCTGTCAAATTTCTCTGGCTAGTGCTTCAAGGAAAATGTTGGAAGTAGTGACAGACGGCATCCCTGTCCTGTATTCTGTCAGATCATAATGGAATGGTATTAGAAATCAATGATAAAATAAAAAAAAAACAGAAACTACTCCAATACCTGGAGACTAAGTAATACACTATTGAATGATGCATGGATAACAGAAGACATCAGAAAGGAGATAAAAAATTTCTTAGAGGTAAATGAGAACAAAGATACAACATATCAAAATCTTAGGGACAAAATGAAAGCAGTACTAAGAGGAAAATTCATTGCATGGAGCACATTCAATAAAAGAAGAAAAAGTCAACAAATAAATGACCTAACGTTATAGCTCAAAGCCCTACAAAAAGAAGGACAAATCAAAACCAAAAGTAGTAGAATACAGAAAATAATTCAAATCAGAGCTGAAATCCATAAAATTGAAACAGAAGAAACAATTCAAAAACTGACAAAAAGATGTTTCTTTAAAAAAGTAAAGAAAATTGATAAACCCTTAGTCACACTAACAAAGAGGAGATAGAAAACTCACAGTACTTAAATTGATGAAGAAAAAGAAAATATCACAACAGACACCATTGAAATACAAAAAATAATTAAAAGCTATTTTGAAAATCTATACTGCAACAAAATAGAAAATCTCAAAGACATTGATAATTTTCCAGAGACATATGATACTCTCATACTGAATTAGGAGGATATTAAAAATTTAAACATATAAATGTCAAGCAATGAAATAGAAGAAGCTATCAAAAGCCTACCAACCAAGAAAAGCCCAGGACAAGATGGATTCTCAGCCAAGTTCTGAAAAACTTTAAAAGAAGAACTAATACCAATACTCGTCAAAGTATTCCATGAAATAGAAAAGGAGGGAACCCTTCCAAACACATTCTATGCAGCTAGTATCACTCTGATACCAAAACCATACAAAGACACATCAAGGAAAGAAAACTCTAGACCAATATTCCTGAAGAACATATATGCAAAAGTTCTTAATAAAATTCTGGCAAATCACATATAAAAACATATTAAAAAGATAGTGCACCATGATCAAGTGAGGCTCATCCCCAGGATGCAAGGTTGATTCAACATGTGGAAATCAATAAGTGTAATTCATCACATCACTAGAGTTACAGACAAGAATCATATAATTATTTTGATAGATGAAGAAAAAGTATTTGATAAAATACAGTATCCCTTCATTCTCAAAACACTAGAAAAATAGGGATAGTAGGAACATACCTCAACATTGTAAAGTCCAAGGCCAATATCATTCTAAATGGAGAAAAACTGAAAGCATTCCCTCTAAAAACTGATTTTCTATTCTTTTCAAGAATGAGACCAGTGCACTGAACATTCCCTGAAGAAACACCTTTATAGTGCTCAAGGGATTTGGATATTTTATGTCACTGTTTTCATTTTCCTTTAAGCTTTTTAAAATTTTGTACCTGATTTCTTCTACTATCCATTGTTTATTCAGTAGTACAGTATTTAGTCTAGAGGTGTTAGAGTAGCTTCTTTTATCATGTTGTTGATTTCTAAACCATCCTATTATAATCTGATGGTATTCAAGGTATTACCTTTAAATTTTATATGTAGTAAGAATTGCTTTGAGGCCCAAAATGTGGTGTAATGTAGAAAATGATCTGTGTTCTGAAGAGAAGAAAGTGTATTTAATGTTTGCTCATTACACTTGAAGGACAAAGAGAAGTATGTGAAAATTTCCAGCATTCCAGGAATGATGTTAATCCCATTACTGTGCTGTTTAATGACTTGAAATTTCCAGGAATTTTATGGATTTTTTCTTTGTTTTATTACCATAAAAGCAAAATATGATCCTACAAAACATGAAAAACAAGACTTGGTTGTCATCAGTAATTTTGAGAGTCAAGAAGAAGTTGTGGTTTCCACCAGTTGTAGAGGACATATCAAAGGAAAGAGTCTGCATAATACTCTACCTTCAACATTTCATTCAAAGCTCAGCCCTTTTTTAATACTTTTCTCTTATGTCTTTATTTAACATATTATCTCCCATATCCTCATAATGATTTCGACAATCTTAGAAAGAAATATAATGTCCCTACTAGGTCATAATAGAAAATAAGTATTGCACCAAGAGAGACATATGTACAGGATTCAGATTAATAGAGGCTGCTAGTAGTAAACAATTCTCAGGCATGTTATTATGGAAGGGAAGAATTAGAAAGAAAAGGAAATAAAGAGCTAGGTAAATCTGAAGGTGAGAAGAGAGGAAACGGGAAGTATTCTTAAAAGAAGTGCAATATAAATATCTAGATTGAATAAGAGAGTGAAGACAAAGGATGTAATGCAAACCCAACAAAAAAGAGTGAAGTTAAGGATGACAGGAACTGTAGACTAGATTCTTCTGTAAGACTCAATTTGTTTTAATTAAGAAGTGGAAGACAATATAATTCTCACTTCTTTAAAATTTAAGTAGTTTATAGTTGAGAGGTGGATAGGAATGAGAGCAGAATTCTGGAATCAGTGAAGATCTTTCCAATTCTGTCATTTAACCTGACAAGTAATGAAAGGGAAGGAGCCAGCCACATAATGTCTAGGAGGAGGACATTCTGGACAGAGAACAGTAGGTCACATTTGTTTGTCATTGTCTCCTCACATTCTGGAGTGACTGGAAACAGGCTGTGAGACATTACCAAAATCATTTTATTTTTGTAATGTATAGAAACATAAGCAAATATAAACCTACACATTTTTAGAAACTTAGTCAATACATTTCTTTACCCATAAATCCTGAGGAAAGTTCACAGAGCTGGGTTTGTTCCCTGTGGCTAGGATCAAACCACTAATTATCGATAGGAATTATACCCACTTAGCTCCCATAGACAAACTAGGACACAGATATACTAAGAAATCTGAACAAGTGTAATAACAGTCAGATGGTCACACCAAATGACACACTAAGAGACCTGATTCTTACAGTTGAACCTTCGTGCCCCAGCCAGTTAATGATGCAGGTGAGTTTTACAGGTGTAAAAAACCTTCAGGAATTTCTGGTCAACCATGCAGTAAGCCTTCACAGAGGACCCCTGGAAAAAATGGTTCCCTAGCCAGGCACCATTCTCTCATTTAAGCTGACAAGTTATGGAAGGAAGGGATAGAGCACATGGAATTCTAAAACTATCCTCAACTCTACTGATTTTTTTCTCTTGGATCATTTTATTTTATTTTTTTAATTTTTATTTCATGTTTATATATATACACACACATATATATACATATATATATATGAATGACAGTAGAGTATATTTTGACATATTGTACATGCATGAAGCACAACCCATTTTGTTTAGGATTCCATACTTGTGGTTGTACATAATGTGGAGTTATACGGGTCATGTATACATTTATGAAAAAAAGAAAGGCTATGTCCAATTCATTCTACTTTATTTCCTATCCTATCCCTCTTCTTTCCCTTCATTCCCTTTTTCCTAATCCAATGATCTTCTATTTTTTTCCTTCCCTCCCCTTCCTTGTTGTGGGTAAGCATCCACATACTAGAAAGAACATTCATCCTTTGGGATTGGCTTATTTCACTTAACATGATAGTCCCCAGTTCCATCCATTTACTGGAAAATGCGAAAGTTTCATTCATTTTTATGACTGAATAATATTCCATTGTGTGAATACCACATTTTCTTCATGCACTCATCTGTTGAACGGAGGAGTTGCTGGTCGGTTCTATAGTTTGGCTACTGTGAATTGAGCTGCTATAAACATTGATGTGGCTGCATCAAGGTAATGTACTGATTTTAACTTCTTTGGGTATAAACTAACAAGTAGGCAAACTGGCTTAAATGGTGGTTCCTGTCCAAGTTTTCTATGATCTCCATACTACTTTCCATAGTGGTTGCACCAATTTGCAGTCT
Organism: Sciurus vulgaris; assembly: GCF_902686455.1. Classification (NCBI taxonomy): domain Eukaryota; kingdom Metazoa; phylum Chordata; class Mammalia; order Rodentia; family Sciuridae; genus Sciurus; species Sciurus vulgaris. Next base: position 77,225,548 of record NC_136464.1, read on the forward strand.
TACTAGCAATGTATGAGTGAACTTTTTTCCCCATATCCTTGCCAACATTTATGGTTACTTGCATTCTTGATAATTGCCATTCTGAATAGTGTGAGATAGATTCTCATTGTAGTTTTAATTTGCATTTTTTTCTATTTGCGGGAGATGTTGAACATTTTTTCATATATATTTAACCAATTGTATTTTTTCTTTTATGAAGTGTATGTTCAGTTCCTTTGCCCATTTATTGATTGTGTTATTTGTGCTTCCTTTTTGGTGGTAAGGTTTTCAGTTCTTTGTGTATCTTGGATATTAACTCTACTGATGTTTTAGCCTATCATGGTATGTGATTCTCTTGAGAGTGCTGACATTCTTTCACTTGTCCTGCCAGAGGGGATTTTACCCTCTCCCACCTAGGCAGCATGTATGGTAGCCTATTTCTTTTAGGAATTCTCTTAATATTCTGATAATCATTGTGTTCTCAGTTTGACTTGGTCACTGACTGTATAGTTGAACTTCAGTGCTTTCCCACAGCCACCTATGTCATCATGCAGTTGTACACCAGTCACTTAGACTAAATCTCAGGTAGACTTCTGTTGTGCCATATCCTGTAGACTGCCATTTCTTTCTTAGTGTACTTCTTTTATGTTCTCTCTTGAAAGGAAAGAGTTACATAGTCTCTCCAAAGTTTCTGTGCTATTACTTCATGTATGTCAAGTAATGTTTTCTTACTACTGTATCATCTTATTCAACTGCTATTTCTTTCATTAGAATGAGCACCTGAAATATTCAGACCTTGTTTACCCAAATAAAGCAGCTGCTGCAATGTTCCATTTATATACAGCATGACATTTCCAGTGTCTTATCATGCCAACTATTTTATTTTATCACTAAAACAATGCCTGCCTAAATGTTTAACACTGTATATAACAAGTTTGTAGATGAGAATTTGTGTAAAGCATTTGATTAGAAATAACTTTCTTCTTATTGGAGGGGAATGCAAAAGTAGAGTTATATATACTGAAGTTAGATCTTTCTTGAAATATGCACATTATTTAGGAACTTTTATGTGCATATGTCTCCCCCTCTGTTTCCCTGCTGTGTTAACACAGACAGTTGCCATGAGAAGACAAAATTAGGATTATTCTAGAGAGCATACCTAAGGTTCTCTTTGGAAAGGTTGTGGTTCACAATAAATGTGAGTCTTGTTTTTTATGTACCCTTGATGTCAGCAATGGGAATTTAGATCTATTCTTAAAAAGCAAGTAGGACATCTTTATGCAACTCATTATGCATGTTAATTTTACCAGAGTGTCTCTGAGTCTCTTCCACTGAGGTGTCTTGGCAAGTTTATTGTGGCTGAAGATCAAGAACTGAAAAGAAAATAAACATACCAAGGGTAATAGCTATATATCCTGTAAAATTCACAAGGTAGAATGTTTATTTAAAGCACTGGTATATTCTAACACCTGAAGGTAGTAAGGAAAAAGAAATGAAAGACATATGAGTGGCATATTGTATGAAGGCTTGGCAAGATGTTAAATTGGGAGTATCACTAGATGAACTGAAGTATTTGTTCCATTTCAAGACACCCTCAGTCCAGAGGAAAGTTGAGAAATAAAGAAAAGGACAAGAGAAATGGCAATGAAGAATAAGAAAGGCAGAAATAACAGAGATTAAATAAAGAAAAAGAACTACGTGTGTACATTGAAGGGAGTGAAAATCATATCATACTTTAGAAAGATGAAAAAAGACTATTCAAAGTATGGGAAGAATTTGAAATTTCCAGTTCCAAAACTTGTCTGAGAAGTAGAGTAGGAATTTCCCACTCTGCCTGTACTCCTCACTGTTGTAAAGGTAGCAAGTATTAAAGTACCTGATCATGCAGAGCTGTTTTCATTTGTCATAAATGAATATGAATATTTGAACATCATGAGCCATGCATGTATGTAATTTGATATTGTTAAAAATGTTGCTACTTCCTAGGAGAGAGTCATGTAGTCCAGTTACATGAGAATCAGGAAAAGGAAATCTGTAGGATCTTTCTGGAGACTTCAGGAAAACCCCAGCTAAACAATGTCCATCAGAAAGGCTATAACTTCTCTAACAGCTTCAATTTGGGGTCATGATAGGGAGGGTGGAAGCCAAATAGAGAAGCTGATGTACAGGAATTGGAAGCTGACACAGTACATCAGAACTTCTGTTGCCTGAAAGAATCATCTGGGGGGCACCATGCTAAAAAGGGCACATTTTGTCTGAGAAGAGTTTGGGATTCTACATTCCAAAAGACTTCTAAACTTATTTTAATATATATTTTTTTTGTATCACAACCACATTCTACTTAGCATGTATACACTTCCTTTTAGAAAAATCTGGATACAAGTTCAAGACATAAGGAGATCCAGGGGTGGTATATATTTTGTTTTTATATCTAAACATGCTTTCTGACAAAGGTGGAGGACCAAAAAGCTGAAATGACAGAAAATATAATTCTGTAATAAAATTGCTAAATATGGAGGAAAGTCAAGATGGGAATAGTCTATACAGTGAATGTAAAATTGTAAGCATGACAACCACCAGTCAAGAGGGTACTATGAAAATGCTGAAAGGCAGGGAAATGAGGAAGGAAAGAAAGAAGTTAGCTTGGTAATTTTGGAAGAAATAATGAGAAAATGCACATTGGGAAGCAAATGCATCATCTGCATTGCATGTAAAGATTAGATTATTCCTTCTCCAGAGATTATGGGGAGCAGGAGGGTGTGTTGACATGGTAAGACACCTAAGTCACTCATTCTTCCTCTTCCATAACATGCAGGGACAGGTATATATGCTGTATTGACATTAGATTTTCACATGAGATATGGTTTGTTACAGGAACATTGGCTGAACTTTGAAAGATAGTGAAAAATTTCCCTTGATTTGTATTTTCCTTCTGATGTTTGTGGTGGGAATGGGTCCATGGCCCTCACTGAGCAACACATTTGGCCCTAGATAGATCATTGTTAATAAGGTAGTCATTTCATGAATGTCTTCCAAAGACTAACAAGGTATACTGCAGCAGAGTAAAGTTGAGAACAAAATACATTCTAGAGTTTGCTCCTTGAATACCTTGTTACTTTGAGAATCAATTACACATATTTTGAAAAGTAAAGGATATTAATATTTAATCATTCATGGACATCTTTTTATCTTTCCTTTCTTATTACCATGCCCTGCTATGTTAAGCTTCCTGTACATTATTTCTTAGATGATCTTGGTACATTTTCTCACATGAGTGGATCAAGAACACCAAACATAGCTCAACCAGATGATGCAAGAGAGGTAGGCTCATGGGTATCCAACCTATGTATGGAAAAAGAGGACTGTTTTTTATGTTATTCTAAAAATTGGTATCTCAGTTCACTAGTTCACAAAACTTTCTTTGATGAGAATTGTGCATTCCACTGGGCTTCTGTCACAACTTTTTACTTATTAAATTGCAAGAGAATCTGAGGGATAAGGTTCATTGCGGGGGCATCTGGAATTCCATCCAGTGCTTGACAAAGATCCTCTGGAGGATGTTTGCAAAGGCTCATACTAAAAGGAATTGCCAGATGTTTTACTCCGGAGCATGGTGTTTTCTCTGCTGTGTTTTTCTGATAATATATTACTCATTTCAGTCTGAACAGATTGCTTAAGGGGATGAGGGGAATACAACAAAAATTCCAGAAAATATTACCTACAATCTGAAAAACAATGGGTCTTTACCACTAACAAAGTCAAAAATAATTTTGCAACAGTGCAATGAGTCCCTGAAAGCCTCTGGAGAAAATAGTTATAGATCTGCCTTTGTCTCCAACAGGCTGGTTAAATTCTAATGATGGTTTTGTTTATGTGTGGTGGTGAGGTAAAAGAATAAGGTTTCACAACATTCCTTCCTTCCTACAAAGAATAGGTTACCCCTATAATAAACATTGGTGCACAATGCCCTGTTCTGGAAAAAAAGAGCTACATAAGACAATGTAATTTATTCAGTAAAAAAACTTGGCCACGAGAACCACTGCAACCGCTGCCCTCCTGTAGCCCTTAACTTAGCAATTTAGATATTAACCAGATGGACCTAGTAGAGATGGTCACATGAGATTACTTGTCTATTGCTTTAACCACGAGAATAATAAGAATAGTCTTAGGTCACATGGAGTTTAGATATTAAGGAAATAAACATTGTATTAGCTCATCGACATAGTTAGATATTCTTAAAACAGTTGTGATTAGGTAAGGATAATCTGTAAGGTTGCTGTTTTCTGCCTATGTTTTGGAAACTTCTTTAATATTAACCACAAGACTTCCATTATAGCCTGAAGAAAATGTATATAAACCCAGCCTTCCCCAGAATAAAGTGGGATTGATTGCACCAGAACTAGAGTCTGTGTCTTTCATTCTCCATCCATTGCCGATGCTGTCTCCCCGTGCCCCATTTACCTGTGTGGAACCCATGGACTCCTGCTGGGGCTGAACCCCAGCAGTTCATCCTTGTAATTCAATGGTAGAAATGATTCTGGTGTGTCATTTTGAGAAGAAATGTTGTTACAGTCTATCTGCATCTTTTACATTCATTGTTTAGAAATGCAGCAGACTTTGCATTTCTAATTCTTTTGTTTTTCCAAGTTTGTTGGGACTATTTGAGAAAATACCACAAATGCCAATGTTGGTGGCCATGTTTGGGAAAAAAAAGGTCCATACAAGTATGAGAAAATGATCTTAATCTTGAATGTTTCTACATTTACCTTTATGCTACTGGAATCCCCATTCATTTTTAGCTATTCAGAATTTGATTTAAGACTGTTAGAAAAATTCTCATTGGGGAGCTGGGCATTAGGGCATATACACAGTCCCTGATTCTTGGAATGAAACAAAAGTTTTCCTTGATTCCAGGAGTTGGACACAAAGTTTTAAAACACAGAGAACACCTCTCCTTAAAAATCAGATTTAGTACTACCTTGATACCAAGTCTCTGCAACTAATTTCCTTGAATATTTGTTCACCTTTATGTTTCTGTTAATTCAGTATCCTATTCACTCACTTGATGAGGTCTGTAGTATGAAATCATATAATATTTATTTATATTTCATTTTTTTCTTTTGCCTGTATACTTTGTACTGTGTTATAGAGAAGCAAATCAATTATTTTTAGGGTAGCTCCTAAGAGCTATAAATCTATAGTTACTTACCTATACCATTGAGTTCAGTGCTCCTAATTCCTTTTCTGTTTTTTTTTTTTTTTTTTTTTTTTTTTTTTTTTTTCTCTTTTCTTTTCTTTTCTTTTCAGGGGAAGGGGTTTGAAATCAGGGTCTTTTGCATGCTAAGAAGATACCTTACCTCTGAGCTTCACCCCTAGCCTTGTCTCATTCATTGTTGAGTCTGGTAGATCCAAGAATCAGGACATTGCTAACAGAACACCTAACTGAGTGTCCCCTGAACCCAGGAAAATATAAAAGTGAAAACCAACTAAGTAAACAGAAGCAAATTACTCAGTCTTGTACTTCATCTTACAGATCATTTGATATTTTTTGTAGAGATTTGAGCATGCTGTTATATACCAGATAATCAGATTCATACATGTATTCATTCAATAAAAATTCATTTTACACAGGACATAAATATTTTTTAAGAATTCCTTCATTTCGTGTATGCATCATCTGGATTTTTCACTGTTCTCTTATACTTGTTCATCTCCTTTCCTTTATTCATATGTCTCTGGCATTCATTGTAGGTTAGCATTTAGAGAAATGTAATTATGTAATTTTCTTTCCCATGCAATTATGTCCATGAAGGATTCCTTAAACAACATTAATGGGCAATTATCTGAAAGTTACCACTAATTGTTTTGTAATGTGATGTCTGCCTAACTCTGTTTAGCCCTTTTCCATATCTGCCCTTTCCTCTTGTTTTACTCCTCCCAAATTTCTGTATTTCTAAACAAGCACATACCCTGTTTAATACTTGTCTTCCTCTCATGCTGTTGCCTATCCTGCTCTCACCCTTTCCTGCACTCTGACTGGCCACCCTCTCCTAAGTCTCAGCTCAGGTATTACCTGTAGAAAAACCATCCCTGACCCCTTTTGGTCCCTTGAGCATTTTGGGATCAAATAAATAAAGACTATTCAAACTAAGTGATTCAAAATTGTCCCCACATTTCTAGGTGCAAACAGAATTGGCATGTAAAGAAATATTTTATTCTTCAAGTGGTAAAGGTACACTAGAAAAATCAATAAAGAAAAACTGATACCCTTGAGGAAAGAAATACCTGGTTTTTGTAAGGATAAAACTCATAATCATGGAAGATTTACATAGCAGACTGACTACTACTACAAAAGTTGTTTGTCAGAAAAGGTGACAAATCTAGTTCAAGTATAAGGAACAGGGGTAAAAATATAAAAAGTATCAAGAAGTTTTGAAAGCATTAATAATGAACAGATTGTTGATAAGTTACTCATAGTGTACACATTTATGTTTCTGTGGTATTTTAAAAATTTTTCTCTGAGAATTTGATCATTTATATTCAGTGGGTGCATTCGTGGATAAATCTTGGAGATGTTTGCATGCACTGAACCTGGTGGCACCTAGCCCGTCCAAGTGATTTGTTGAAGTTTTGGATAAGTAGAATCATTTCCTGAAGAAGTACATATTTACTTAGTGCATTGGAGCTCACCTGTAGTGGCAGCTACTCAGGAGGCTGAGGTAGGAGAATGAAAGTTTTGAGAACAACCTGGCCACTATAGAGAGACAGTGTCTCAAAATAAAATTAAAAGGCCTCAACATACTTGTTGAGCATGTACAAGGCCCTGGGTTCAACCCTGCAGCATACAGGCACACACAAATAAAATAAAACCAAGCCAAATGCAATGAAATGCAACAAAATAAAATAAGATAAAAAGAAGTCAATATTCACTAAAGATTAAGCTTAATTTAAGTTAGCAATTGGGAAAATAAATATAAATTTGGATGACGATGATGATGGTTGGATTTTTTATTCCACTTTGATAGACTGTTACTTTTTCTGTTTGTTATAAGTACATTTTTCAACAGTACCACATTTCAAAATTACACCAGAGGAAGAGCAAAATAGACTTGAAGGCTCTGAAAATAATCAACCACTGGTATGTAAAGCATGTACATTTAAATTCCTGCTTTCACATTGTTTTCCTTGCTTTAGTAATTATTGTATGTCAAATGAAATTACCTTTCATAATAGTCTTTCATAACCAAGAGATCATAGTTTCATATGAATTTTAAATACATTTAACTGATTAATCTTAAGATATGTCTACTACCCATAGCAACTTATAGCTATATTTTACACTTGGAAAAGATGTCAATTTGTCAGAATATTGCATATAAGAGAAAACATTCAACTCTTGACTTTCTCAATCTGGCTTCTTGCATTTAGCATGATGTGCTGCAATTCCAACCATTTACCAGCAAATGACATCATTTCATCCTTCCTTTTGACTGAGTAAAAAAGTCCATTGTGTATATATGCCACATTTTTTCTTTATCCATTCATCTGTTAACAAGCAACTGGGCTGGGTCCATACTTGGCTATTATGAATTATGCTGCTATAAATACTGATGTGGCTATATCCATATAGTATGCTGACTTTAGTTCTTTTGGATAAACACTGAGGGTTGGAATAGCTTGTCATAGGGTTACTCCATTCCTAGTCTCTTTAGGAATCTCCATAATGTTTTCCAGAGTGGTTATACTAGTTTGAAGTTTCACCAACATTCATTATTTTTTTTTTATTCTTAATCACTGCTAGGGCCATGGAACATTTTTTTCTATAGGTGTTGGCCATTTGCATTTCTTTTTTGAGGATTGTCTGTTTAGTTATTTTAATTAGTTAATACTTAGGTTTTGGATGTTTTTTTTTTTTTTTTTTTTTTTTTTTTTTTTTTTTTTAGTTCTTTGTATATTTTAGCTATTAATTTTATGTTGGAGGAGAAAATGGCAAAGATCTTCCCCCATTCTATAAATTCTTTCTCCATATTGTTGTTTCCTTTGCTGTGCATAATCTTTCTAATTCAATGCTGTCCCACTTATTTGATTATTGGTTTTATTTCTTGTGCTTTATGAGTCTTATTAAGGAATCCATTGCCTGTACCAATTTGTTGGAGTGTTGAGCCTTTGCTTTTTCTAGCATTTGCAAAATTTCTGGTCTAATTCCTAGGTCTTTGATCCACTTTGCGTTGAATTCTATGTAGAGTGAAGATCTGGATCTAGTTGCGTTCTTCTACATATGGATATGCAGTTTTCCCAGCACCACATATACTAAAGAGAATATCTTTTCTCCAACCTATGTTTTGGCATGTTTTTTGAGCATCAGATGACTGTATCTATGTGGACTTATCTCTTTGTCTTCTCTTACATTGATCTCCATATCTGTTTTGATGCCAATACCATGCTCTTTATGTTACTATAATTCTGCAGTATAATTTGGGATCAGTATTGTGATGCCTCCCGAATCCCTCTTCTTGCACATGATTGCTTTGGCTATTCTGGGTCTTCTGAATGAATGAATCGTAGGAATATTTCTTCTAGTTCTGTGAAGAACTTCATGGATATATTATTGGGAATTGCATTGAATCTGCATAATGCTTTGGGTAGTTCGGGCATTTAAACTTGTCATTTTATTTGTCAAAGAACATCTTTTCATTTTCCAATGTCTTCTGTGGTTTCTTACTTCAGTACCTGGAATTTTGATTGTAGAGGCCTTCCACCTCATTGGTTAGATTTTTGTCCTAGGTATGTTTTCAGGCTATCAGGAGTGGGATTATTTTTCCCCTGATTTCTTAGCAGATTTGTTATTATAGTATAGGCAAACAATTGATTTATGTATGTTGATCTTGTATCTTACTACTTTACTAAATTCATTGATCAGCTTTAGAAATCTTGGGGTAGAGTTTTTGGGTCTTCTACATATGGTGTTGTATCATCAGTAAACATAACATAATGGTTCTTCTTTTCTTATTTGTATCCATTTAATTTTCTTCTCTTGCCAAAGCACTGGCTAGAGTTTTATGAACTATGTACTGGTGAGAGTAGACATCCTTGCCTTGTTCCTGATTTCAGAGCAAATGCCTTCAGTTTTTCTCCATCCAGTATGATATTGGCCTTGTGGTTTTCATATATAGCCTTTACAATGTTGAGGTTAGTTCCTTTATCCTTAGTTTCTCCATTGTTTGAAAGCAAATGGATCTTGTCTTTCTTTTGGTTAGTTTGGCTAAGGGTTTATTAATCTTGTTTACCCTTTGAAAGAACCAACTCTGTTGCATTTATCATTTGTATTGCCTTTAATTCTCAATCACATTAATTTCAGCTCTGATTTTAATTATTTCCTATCTTCTACTGATCCTGGAATTAGTTTATACTTTTTTTATGGCATTCATTTATAATATTAGATCATTTATTTGGTATCTTTGCTTTATTTTAATGTAGGAAAACATTTCTATAAATTTACCCACTAGAGTTGTCTTAATACTGTCCCAGAGATTTTGATATATTGTATTTCTGTTCTCATTTGTTTCTAATTTTTCTATTTATCCCCTAGTTTATTCTTGATCCCTTCCCACTCAAAAGTGTATTATTTCATTTCAAGGTTTTAAAATGGTCTCTGATTTTTCCTCTGGTTGTTGACTTCTAAGTTCATTCAATTCTTATCTGATGGAACACAAGGAATTATCTCTTTTTGTATTTGCTAAGACCTTCTTTGTGCCCAAAACTATGATCTGTTTTAGAGAAAGTTTGATGCACCACTGAGAAGAAAGTGAATTTGGTTGTTATTAGGTGAAATATTTTATAGATGTCTCTTAAGTTCATTTGAGTAATACTAGTTTTTAGTTCTTAAGAATCTTTAGTTTATGTTTGGATGATCTATGAAATTATGACAGAGGTTTGCTGAAATCACCCAATGTCATCGTATTGTGATCTATTTGATTTTTTATATTGTATTCAGTTTGTTTTATATTTTTCAATACACCAATGTTTAGGGCACCAATATTCATAATCATTCTGTATTGCTGTTGGTTGATTCCTCTATGAGAAAACCCTGTTTGCCACTTCTGGTTAATTTTGGCTTGAAGTTTACTTTGATGTCAGTAGTCCAGGTATAAAATTGTAGCATTGTTCTCTCTGGGCAGATATTATCTCACTGCTTCCTTTCTGGACTGTGCAGGGATTGTGACCCAGATCTGCTCTGCCATCTTCAATCTCTAAAGAACAGAATTCGGGCTGGTGATATAGCTCAGTTGGTAGAGTGCTTGCCTGGCAAGCACAAGGCCCTGGGTTCAATCCCCAGTACCAAAAAAAAAAAAAAAAAAAAAAAAAAAAAAAAAACATAGAATTCTTTGCTTACCAGGGCAAAATTCCAGAAGCTTAGATGAAGGAGGAAGGGTAATGATAAAGTCAGAGGAATAACTCAGGAACAGCAGACTAAGTAAGGAGAGTTCAGGGAAAGCATTTGAACCCTGAGGAGGGTGACTCAGGATCAGAGCTAGGTGAGTGTGGAGGGGCTGCCCAGCTGTGCTGGCAGAGAGACCCCATATCACCTTGCCAAGCCCATGTCCCTGCCATCCAGTGAATTCCAACTGCTTTTGTTCCTCAGGTCCTTCACATGCACACACTGCCTTGGTATTGGCTCTTAAAATATGCTAACTCCAAAGGAAGAACCAATTTGAAGAAAACACTCTTTAATTTGACAAGTCATGTACTTGAATGTAAGGAAAAAGTTGCTTCTGGAGTGTCTGTCTCTGTAATGTAGAAATGTCTTAAACCAAAAGAACCCAGTGTTGAAAATATCTTTCTTTGTCATGCATGCTCTGAGTCCCTGGAACATTCTCACTAATAATCTTCTGAGATGCACCTGAGTGAAAATAAATTGGAGCCTGAAAATAACATCAGAAACTGAACATATTTCTAACATCAAGGAGGAGAATTTTTATAATAATAAAGAAAATAAAAAAGCAAGGAACCCAGAAGTTGTTAATAGTTGCAATGAAAGGTATTGTTAAAAATTATAAAACATAGTATTTTATTAAAAAATGCACTCTGAAAGGCTAAATGATACAATCTAAAAGTGTATTTTAAAATGTCACCTGAAAAAAATAGAGAATCTTTTGTTAGGTAAAGACTTCTACTTTGAGAAAGTGATTAGGAAACAGTCACCATTGATAAAGGATAGAAGCTCTTGTAACAAGTACCTGTGATGTTGCATATAAAATGACAATTGCTCCCTCTATGGATTTAGTACATGATATATATATATATATTTGGGGGATATATTGAAATCATATTTTTTAATTTTTATTTCTATTTTTAATTTTTAAAAATTATATATATGGTAATATGTCTGTCTTATTCTACCATCATTCACAGCCCTACCACCCCACCCATCCCCTCACACCCCTCTACATAATCCAAAGTTCCTTAATTCTTCCCTCCCCTCCACTATGGATCAGCATCCACTTATCAGAGAAAACATTCCACCTTTGGATTTGGGGATTGGTTTATTTTACTTTAGCATGATATTCTCCAGTTCCATCCATTTACGTGCAAATGCCATATTTCATTCTTTAAGTTTGAGTAATGTTTCATTGTGTATGCATACCACATTTTCTTTATCCATTCATCTGTTGAAGGGCATCTGGGTTGGCTCCATAGTTTAGCTATTGTGAATTGAGCTGCTAAAAATATTAATGTGACTGTGTCACTGTAATATGCTGATTTTAAATCCTTTGGGTATAAACTGAGGAGTGGGATAGCTGGGTCCAATGGTAGTTCCATTCCAAGTTTTCTGAGGAATTCCATACGGCTTTCCAAAGGGTTTACACCAATCTGTAGTCCCACCATAAATGTATGAGTCTACCTCTTTCCCCACATCCTTGCCAACATTTATTATTCCTTGTTTCTTGATAGTTGACATTCTGACTTGAGTAAGATGAAATCTTAAGAGTAGTTTTGATTTGCATTTCTCTAATTGATAGAGATGAGGAACATTTTTTCATATATTTATTTATTGATTGTTAACTTCTGTGAACTCTGCTCAGTTCCTTAGCCCATTTATTGATTGAGTTATTTGTAATTTTGATGTTAAGTTTTTTGAGTTCTTTATATCCTGGAGATTAGTGCTCTATTTGAGGTGTGTGTGTGTGTGTGTGTGTGTGTGTGTGTGTGTGTGTGTAAAGACTGTTTCCTATTCTGTAGCTTCACTCTTTACATTATTGATTGTTTCCTTTGCTGAAAAGAGGCTTTTTAGTTTAAATCCATCCCATTTATTGATTCTTAATTTTACTTCTTGTTCTTTAGAAGTCTTGTTAAGGGAGTTGGGCCCTAAGTTGACAGGATGGATATTTGGTCCTACTTTTTCTTCTATTAGGTGTAGGGTGTCTCTCTGTCCTAGTGCTTAAGTCTTTGATCCACTTTGAACTGATTTTTGTGCAGGGTGAGAGATAAAAGATTAATTTCATTTTGTTCCATATGGATTTCCAGTTTTCCCAGCACCATTTGTTGAATGTGTCTTTGGTACCTTTGTTTAGTATGAGATAATTGTATTTATGTGGGTTTGTCTCTGTGTCTTCTACTTTGTACCATTGGTCTACATGTCTTTTTTGATACTAATATCATGCAGTTTTTACTATTGCTCTGTAGTATAGTTTAAGATCTAATAGTATGATGCCTCCTGCTTCACTCTTCTTACTAAGGATTGCCTGGGTTATTCTGGGTCTCTTAATTTTCCAAATGAATTTCATGATTACCTTTTCTATTTCTATGAAGAATGACTTTGGAATTTTCATAGGAATTGCATTAAATCTGTATAAATTGGTAGTATGGCCAGTTTGACATTATTAATTTTGACTATTAAAGAATGTGGGAGGTCTTTCCATCTTCTAAGGTCTTCTTCAATTTCTTATCTATCAGAAGAGGTTAAAGATTTCTACAATGAAAACTAAAGAATAGCTGTTCTTTAGTTTTCATTGTAGAAATCTTTAACCTCTTCTGATAGATTGATTCCCAGTATTTTTTTAATGCTATCATGAATGGGATAGTTTTCCTAATTTCTCTTGCAGTATATTTGTCGCTTATGAATAGAAATGTATTTGATCAATGGGTATTGATGTTATATCCTGCTACTTTGTTGTATTCATTTATGAGTTCTAAAAGTTTTCTGGTGGAATGTTTTGGATCTTCTAAATATCAAATCATGTCATTAGCAAGTAGGCAAATTTTGAGCTCTTCTCTTCTTATTCATATCCCCTTAATTTCTTTCATCTGTTGAATTGCTCTAGCTAGAATTTCAAGGATGGTATTGAATAGAAGAAGTGAAAGAGAGTATCCCTGTCTTGTTCCAGTTTTTAGAGGGAGTTCTTTCAATTTTTCTCCATTTAGAATGATGTTGGCCATGGGATTAGCATAGATAGCTTTTTACAATGATGAAGTATGTTCCCACTATCCCTAGTTTTTCTAGTGCTTTGAACATGGAGGGGTGCTATTTTTTATCAAATGCTTTTTCTGCATCTATTGAAATGATTTTATATTCTTGTCTTTAAGTCTGTTGACATGATGTATTGCATTTATTGATTTCCGTATGTTGAACCAACCTTGCATCCTGGGGATGAACCCCACATCATCATGGTGCACTATCTTTTTAATATGTTTTTGTATACTATTAGTCAGAATTTTACTGAGAATTTCTGTGTATATGTCCATCAGAGATACTGGTCTGAACTTTCTTTTCCTTGATGTGTCTTTGTCTGGTTTGGTATCAGGGTGATATTAGTCTCAGAATGAGTTTGAAAAGGTTCCATCCTTTCTATTTCATGGAATAATTTGAGGAATATGGGTGTAAATTTTTCTTTGAAGGTCTTGTAGTACTCAGCTGAGAATCTGTCTGGTCCTGGGCTTTACTTGGTTCGTAGGCTTTTGATGGCATTTGCTATTTCACTGCTCAAAATTTTTATCTGTTTAAATTGTATATGTGCTCCTGATTCAGTTTGTGTGGATCATTTCTCTAGAAATTTGTCAATGTCTTTGAGTTTTTCTATTTTATTGGAGTCTATGTTTTCAGGATAATTTCTACTTATCTTTTGTATTTCAATAGCATCTTATGATATTTCTTTTTTCATCATGAATTTTAATAAATTGATTTTTCTCTCTCTTTGTTAGTGTGGCTAAAGGTTTATCAATTTTTTAAAAATTTTTTCAAAGAACCAACTTTTTGTTTTGTCAAGGTTTACAATTGTTTCTTTTCTTTCAATTTTATTTATTTCAGCACTGGTTCTCATTATTTCCTATTTTCTGTTGCTTTTAGTGTTGATTTGTTTTTCTTTTCCTAGTGCTTTGAGGTGAAATCTTTTATTTTGAAATTTTATTCTTTTAATGTATGAGCTCAATGTGATGAACTTTCCTCTTAGAACTGCCTTCATAGTATCCCAGAGACTTTGATATGTTTTATTGGTGTTCACATTTATCTCTAAAAGTAATTTTCTATTTCATCCTTGGAAATTATATTATTTTTTATAGATCAAAAACAATCCAGTGCCATAGAAGACCTTGATAATTTAAGCCAATCATCTGAAACAGCCTCAAAGGATATTGAGTTGCCTTACCCTAATTACAAGAAAATTTTGCTGTTGATTGAACAACACAAAACATCATGTAAAGGTAGGACCTTTGCATAAAAATTAGGCCTTTTATGTATATCATAATAATAGATGCACACATTGCTGTACACTGCACTGTGGAGCAGCTATGTGTTATATCTGTTCCTGTCAGAAATATACTTTACATTAAAATAGAAAGCTATGTTAAGAGCTATGATAATTCCCTCTGCACTTTTCTCTGTGACTGGCATCCCAACTACTTTTGTTGGCTGTGTTTCTCTCCTGTGCCTTGATCATTATCAGGTCAGGTTACTATTGTCTCTATCTGAAATCTGCAGTAACTTTAGACCTGTTTTTCCTGCTGTTTGACCTCCTGAAACCATTCTCAAAACTGCTATCATAATTATACATTTGTTAAAATTCAGATCTGATCATGTTAACCCTTTCCTTGAAACCTAGCTCTCACTTATCTTTGTTATAAGGTTAAAGATTTCAGTCCTCTAGTTTTATCCTGCATTTCTGTGTCCCAACCAGTGTCTTAGATGTTTGGCCTTGCAGTACAACTTTTTGTTTTCAAAATCTTTTATCAGGTATTATTGAAATACGATGAAGTGCACATATATACAAGTTTTGACATATGTATTAAATATGTATAAATACATATTTATAAGTTTTGACATATGTATTAAATACGTATAAATACCATAATCAAGACATTGACACTGAGATGCTATCTCATTCCAGTTAGAATATAAACAATAAAGAATATCAGCAAAATAAATGTTGGTGAGGATGTGGGGGAAAGGGTATACTCATATATTGCTGGTGGGCTGCAAATTGGTTCAAGTACTCTGGAAATCAGTATGGAGATCCCTCATAAAACTTAGAATGGAGCCACTATTTGTCCCAGTTATCCCACACCTTGGTATATACACAAAGGAGTTAAAATCAACCTACTATGGTGGCACAGTCATATCAATCTTTATAGCAAGTTAACTCATAATAGACAAGCTATGGAAACAACCTGGGTGTCTTTCAATGGATTAATGAATAAAGAAAATGTGGTAGATATACACAATGGAATATTACTCAGCCATAAAAATGAATGAAACTTTAGCATTTTCCAGTAAATGGATAGAACTGGAGAATACCATGCTAAGTGAAATAAGCCAATCCCAAAATACCAAAGGTTGAAAGTTCTCTCCGATATGTGGATGCTAATTCAAAGAAAGGGAGAGTGCGGAGAGAAGGAACAGAAATCCATCAAGTTAGAAGAAGGGGAAAGAAGGGAAGGGAATGGGGAAGGGAACAGGAAGGACAGTAGAATAAATTAGATATAACTCTCCATGCCTTGTATTTAAACACAGGACCAGGGTAACTGTATCATGTACAACCACAAGAATAGGAAACTAAATAGAATAAGTTATACTCTATGTTATATAATTTCCCAAAATACATTCTACTGTTATGTGTAATGAAAAATAACAAATTACAAAAGACAGTTAAGAAGCCCATTACTCACAAAATAGTTCTCATGCCCCTTTATATTCCCTGATTAAGAAACTGTCAAACTGTTTTCCAAAATATTTCCACCATTTTCTATGCCCATGGTATGAGAGGTGCTATTCTTTTCTATTTTCAATATCACATAGCATTGTCAATTTTTCATAATTACAACCATTTTAATGGGGCTGCTGTGCACACATGCACACATCAGTATGGTTTCTATGTGTATTGCACTAATGACAATTAATGTTGAGCATGTTTCCATGTGTTTATTATTAATTTGGAAAACTTTTTGATCATTAACCTTTTCAACTTTCTTTATTACTTGTTTTTACTTATATATGACAGTAGAATCCATCTTGGTGTATTTATATAAGCATGGAATATAACTTATTCCACTTAGGATTCCAGTCTTGTGGATGTACACAATTGAGATTCACTGTGGTATAACAAATATGTAAGTAGGAAAGTTTTGTGAGATTCATTCCACTGTCTCTTGTCACTTAAAAAATTAGATTATTTTATTATTTCATAAGTATGGAGCGTTCATTATATGTTCTGGATACCATTCCATTATCAGCTATTCCTTTTGGAAGAAGTTTTCACCACTTTGTGACTTGATATATTCTCCTCTTAACAGTTTCTTTTTAAGAGCTTCAGTTTTAAATTTTGATCAAGTCTAATTTACATATTTATTCAATTACAGACAGTGCCATTTGTGTTATAGCATTTTAATCTCTTTTGTAAACGATTTTATCTTTAGGAATGACATAAGAATGGGATGTATTAATGGGGTAAACTGTGACATTTCAATTCATGTATACAATGTGTAATAATAAGATAAGCATGATTCAGATATCTGTCACCTCAGTTATTTTTCATCTCTTATAAAATAGTGCAAAATCTCTTCTAGAGGATAGATATTATGACCAACCTAGGTGCTCTTCAACAGATGAATGGATAAAGAAAATGATATATATGTGCATGTGTGTATATATATATATATATATATAGTTGTTGATTTCTTTTCTATTTTATTTTTTTCTATTTTTTTTATTTTGTTGTAAACAAATGGGATACATGTTGTTTCTCTGTTTGTACATGGCGTAAAGGCATACCATTTGTGTAATCATAAATTTACATAGAGTAATATTGTTTGATTCATTCTGTTATTTTTTCCCTTCCCCCCACCCCTCCCACCCCTCTTTTCCCTCTATACAGTGCTTCCTTCCTCCATACTTGACCCCCTCCCTAACCCTAACTCTAACCCTCACACTAAACCTTCCCTCCCCCCATTATGTGTCATCATCCACTTATTAGCGATATCATTTTTCCTTTGATTTTTGAGATTGACTTATCTCACTTAGCATGATATTCTCCAATTTCATCCATTTGCCTGCGAATGCCATAATTTTATCATTCTTTATGGCTGAGTAATATTCCATTGTATATATACACCACAGCTTCTTTATCCACTCATCAATTGAAGGACATCTAGGTTGGTTCCACAGTCTGGCTATGGTGAATTGAGCAGCTATGAACATTGATGTGGCTGTATCTCTGTAGTACGCAGATTTTAAGTCCTTTGGGTATAGGCCAAGGAGTGGGATAGCTGGGTCAAATGGAGGGTCCATTCCAAGTTTTCAAAGGAATCTCCACACTGCTTTCCAGAGTGGCTGCACTAAATTGCAGCCCAACCAGCAATGTATGACTGTACCTTTCTCCCCACATCCTCGCCAACACCTGTTGTTGTTCGTATTCTTGATAATCGCCATTCTAATTGGGGTGAGATAGACTCCTAGGGTGGTTTTGATTTGCATTTCTCTTATTACTAGAGATGTTGAACATTTTTCCATATGTTTGTTGATTGCTTGTAGATCTTCTTCTGTGAAGTGTCTATTCATTTCCTTAGCCCATTTGTCGACTGGATTATTTGAATTCTTGGAGTAGAGTTTTTTGAGTTCTTTATAGATTCTGGAGATTAGTGCTCTATCTGAAGTATGATTGGCAAAGATATTCTACCACTCTGTAGGCTCTTTCTTTGCATTGCTGATAGTTACCTTTGCTGAGAGAAAGCTTTTTAGTTTGAATCTATCCCAGTTATTGATTCTTGCTTTTATTTCTTGTGCTATGGGAGTTCTGTTAAGGAAGTCTGGTCCTAAGCCAATATGTTGAAGATTTGGACCTACTTTTTCTTCTATAATCTGCAGGGTCTGATTCCGAGGTCCTTAGTCCATTTTGTGTTTAGTTTCGTGCATGGTGAGAGATATGGGTTTAGTTTCATTCTGTTGCATATGGATTTCCAGTTTTCCCAGCACCATTTGTTGAAGAGGCTATCTTTTCTCCATTGCATATTTTTGGTCCCTTTGTCTAGTATGAGAAAATTGTATTTATTTCGGTTTGTGTCCGTGTCCTCTGTTTTGTACCATTGATCTACCTTTCTATTTTGGTACCAATACCATGCTGTTTTTGTTACTATTGCTTTGTACTAGAGTTGAAGATCTGGTATTGCAATACCCCCTGTTTCACTCTTCCTGCTAAGGATTGCTTTAGCTATTCTGGGTTTCTTATTCTTCCAGATGAATTTCATAATTGCTTGCTCTATTATTGTAAGGTACATCATTGGAATTTTAATTGGAATTGCATTGAATTTGTATAGCACTTTGTATGGCCATTTTGACAATATTAATTCTTTCTATCCAAGAACATGGAAGATCTTTCCATCTTCTAAGGTGTTCTTTAATTTCTTTCTTTAGTGTTGTATAGTTCTCATTGTAGAGGTCTTTCACCTCTTTTGTGAGATTGATTCCCAAGTATTTTATTTTTTTCAATGCTATTGTGAATGGGGTAGTTTTCCTAATTTCTCCTTCTGAAGATTCATCACTTATGTATAAAAATGCATTGGATTTATGAGCATGGATCTTATAACCTGCTACTTTACTGAATTCACGTATGAGTTCTCAGAGTTTTCTGGTGGAATTTCCAGGTTCCTCTAAATATATAATCATGTCATCAGCGAACGGGAATAGTTTGAGTTCTTCTTTTCCAATTCGTATCCCTTTAATTTCTTTGGTTTGTCTAATTGCTCTGGCTAGAGTCTCAAGAACGATGTTGAATAGAAGTGGTGATATTGGCATCCCTGCCTTGTTCCAGTTTTTAGGGGGAATGCTTTCAGTTTTTCACCATTTCGAATGATATTAGCTGTGGGCTTAGCATAAATGTCCTTTACAATGTTAAGGAATGTTGCCACTATCCCTATTTTTTCTAGTGTTTTGAGCATGAAGGGGTGCTGTATTTTATCAAATGCTTTTTCTGCATCTATTGAAATAATCATGTGATTCTTGACTTTAAGTCTATTGATATGGTGAATGACATTTATTGATTTCCTGATGTTGAACCAACCTTGCATCCCTGGGATGAAACCCACTTGATCATGGTGCACTATCTTTTTAATATGTTTTTGTATGCGATTTGCTGAAATTTTGTTGAGAATTTTTGCGTCGATGTTCATTAAGGATATTGGTCTGAAATTTTCTTTCCTTGATGAGTCTCTGTCTGGTTTATGTTTCTGTGTGATATTGGCTTCATAGAATGTGTTTGGGAGGGTTCCCTCCTCTTCTATTTTATGGAATACTTTGAGAAGTATTGGAATGAGCTCTTCTTTAAAGGTTTTGTAGAACTCGGCTGAGAACCCATATGGTCCTGGACTTTTCTTTGTTGGTAGGCTTTTGATGACTTCTTCTATTTCAGTACTTGAAATTGGTCTATTTAAATTGTGTATGTCCTCCTCGTTCAGTTTAGGCAATTCATATGTCTCTAGAAACCTGTTGATGTCTTCGAGGTTTTCTGCTTTGTTGGAGGATAGATTTTCAAAGTAGTTTCTAATTATGTTTTGTATTTCAATCCTGTCTGTTGTGATATTTCCTTGTTCATTCCAAATTTTAGTGATTTGGGTTTTTTCTGGTCTTCTCTTTGTTAGTGTGGCTAAAGGTTTATCAATTTTGTTTATTTTTTTGAGGAACCAACTATTTATTTTGTCAATTTTTTGTATTGTTTCATTTGTTTCAACTTCATTGATTTCAGCTCTGAGTTTAACTATTTCCTGTCTTCTACTACTTTTAGTGCTGGTCTGTTCTTCTTTTTCTAGGACTTTGAGCTATAATGTTAGGTCGTTTATATGTTGAGTTTTACTTCTTTTATTAAATGCGCTCCATGAAATAAATTTCTCTCTAAATACTGCTTTCATAGTGTCCCAGAGATTTTGATATGATGTTTCTTTGTTCTCATTTACCTCTAAGAAGTTTTTAATTTCCTTCCTAATATCTTCTGTTATCCATTCATCATATAATAGCTTATTGTTTAATCTCCAGATGTTGGAATAGTTTCTGTGTTTTACTCTTTCATTTATTTCTAACTTCAATCCATTATGATCTGGTAGTGTCTCTATCTTCTTGTATTTGTAACATTAGTTTTGTGGCATAATATATGGTCTATTTTAGAGAATGATCCATGTGCTGCTGAGAAGAAAGTGTATTCGCTCTTGTTTGGATGGTACATTCTATAAATGTCCGTTAAGTGTAAATTATTGATTGTGTTATTGAGATCTATGGTTTCTTTGTTCAATTTTTGTCTGGAAGATCTGTCCAGTGGTGAGAGAGGCGTGTTAAAATCACCTAGTATTATTGTGTTATGGTCTATTTGGTTTCTGAAATTGAGAAGGATTTGTTTGACATACATGGATGAACCACTGTTTGGGGCATAGATGTTTATGATTGTTATATCTTGCTGATTTATGCTTCCCTTAAGCAGTATGAAATGACCTTCTTTATCCCTTCTGACTAACTTTGGCTTGAAGTCCACATTATCTGAAATGAGGATGGATACTCCAGCTTTTTTGCTGAGTCCATGTGCATGGTATGTTATTCCCCATTCTTTCATCTTTAGTCTATGGGTATCTTTTTCTATGAGGAGAGTCTCTTGCAGGCAACATATTGTTGGATCATTCTTCTTAATCCATTCTGCCAGTCTATGTCTTTTGATTGATGAATTCAGGCCATTAACATTCAGGGTTATTATTGAGATATGATTTGGTTTCCCGGTCATTTGGTTCATTTTTTAAATTTTATTTATTTATTTGTTTGACACAACTTGGCTCCTCCTTTATTTGACAATTCCTTTAGGATAATTCTTCCCTTTGCTGATTTGCTTCTTTGTTTTTCATCTCTTCCTCATGGAATATTTTGCTGAGAATGTTCTGTAATGCTGGCTTTCTTTTTGTAAATTCTTTTAGCTTTTGTTTATCATGGAAGGATTTTATTTCATCGTCAAATTTGAAGGTAAGTTTTGCTGGGTATAAGATTCTTGGTTGGCATCCATTTTCTTTCAGGGCTTGAAAAATGTTGTTCCAGGCCCTTCAAGCTTGTAGGGTCTGGATTGAAAAGTCTGCTGATAACTGTATTGGTTTCCCCCTGAATGTAATTTGGTTCTTTTCTCTCACAGCCTTTAAAATTCTGTCTTTATTTTGTATGTTAGGCATTTTCATTATAATGTGCCTTGTTGTGGGTCTGTTGTAATTTTGTATATTTGGAGTCCTATAAGCCTCTTGAACTTGATTTTCCATTTCATTCTTCAGATTTGGGAAATTTTCTGATATTATTTCATTGAATAAATTGTTCATTCCTTTGGCTTGTTTCTCTAGGCCTTCCTCCATCCCAATAATTCTTAAATTTGGCCTTTTCATGATATCCCATAGTTCTTGTAGATTCTGTTCATGATTTCTTACCATCTTTTCTGTTTGGTCAACTTTGTTTTCAAGGTTAAATATTTTGTCTTCAATGTCTGAGGTTCTGTCTTCCAGGTGTTCTATCCTACTGGATATTCTTTCTATGGAGTTCTTAATTTGGTTTATTGTTTCCTTCATTTCAAGGATTTCTGTTTGATTTTTTTTTTCAATATCTGTAACTCTTTATTGAAATGATCTTTTGCTTCCTGTATTTGCTCTT
Source organism: Sciurus vulgaris (assembly GCF_902686455.1). Lineage (NCBI taxonomy): Eukaryota > Metazoa > Chordata > Mammalia > Rodentia > Sciuridae > Sciurus > Sciurus vulgaris. The sequence continues at coordinate 77,247,671 of NC_136464.1, forward strand.
TTAACTGTCGATTGGTGCGATCATTCAATGCCTGCATTTGCTCTTTCATCTCATCGTTTGCTTCCCTGATCATTTTAATTATGTTCAATCTGAACTCCTTTTCTGTCATTTCTTCTGCCATGCTGTCATTGGGTTTTATTGATGTAACATCTAGATTTGTTTGCAGCATTTTCTTTCCTTGTTTTCTCATATTGTTCAGGTATCAGTGGACTGCTGAGATATTGCAGATTTCTTTTATTGACTTACAATGTCCCTGAAGATTTCTATATATATCCCCTCTTAGCCTTCAGTAGGCCGAATTCTTGGAGGAAGTTGATAATGCAGTGCTCCACAAGGAATCTGCCTCTCTAGGAGTGGTGGCCTTCAGGTAGGGTATATTCCCAGCTAGTGGGCAGAGGTGCCTCCACTTGTTAACCAATGGTCATCCAAAGGGGAACTAGGCTGCCGGCTGAGGCAAGGCCTGTTTGGGCCTATGTCTCTGGTTTTACCATCCTTGTGGGGAAACCTCACCCTGCAGGGAAGACTCACCCGGTGGGGAGGTCTCGCTGGTCAGTACCCTCCTAGAGGTCCCCTCAATTTACAGCTACCGCTTGGGCTGGGCTGCCTTCCTCTGCAAAGTTCCAAGGGTTCCAGCCCTACCTCCTGGACCTGGGAGCCTCACCCTTTGCAGGTGAATCTCCTTAGGCTGCCCCTCCTCAGAGAATCTGCCCGCAGTCTTGGAACCTTTGCTCCACCCCTAAGCGTGTCTCTGTGGGGCTCTTCCACCAAGAAGCCTCCTAGATCCCGGAACCCTGCTCTGCACCTAATCACCTTGCAATGCGGCCCCTCCTCTGAGCAGCCACCTGGGGTCCCGTACAATCGCTCTGATTCCCAGAGACCCACCACACGTCTGTTCCTCCAGACAGCCGCCCAGTATTCCGGTGCAGTCCCTAGGAGTCCAAGCAACTCACTGCATGCCTCCTCCTCCCACCGACCACCCGTAGCCCAGGGCAATCAATCACTCCGAGTCAAAATGACCCTCCCTGTTCCTCCTCCTCCTCCAGGTAACCCCCCGGGTGTTCAAGAGCGGTCACTCTGAGTGGCTCTGAATCCACATGACCCGCTGCATGCATCCTCTGGGCAACCACCCGGAGCTCTGGTGGGGCCACTCGAGACCGTTGACCCACCGCGCTTCTCCTCCAGGCAGCCCCCCTGTGTTCAGGAGCAGTCGCTTTAAGTCCAAACAACTCACCAATCGCCTCCTCCTCTGAGCAGCTGCCTGGAGCTCTAATGCAGTCACTGCGAGTCCAAATGACCCGCCACGCTCCTCTTCCTCCTACTCCTCCGGGCAGGCCCCGGTGTTCAGAAGTGGTCTGAGTCCAAACAGATCGCCGTGACGCTTCTCCTCTGGCAACCGCCTGTAGCTCTGGTGTAGTCACCCCAAATCCAAGCGGCCATGCTCCTCCTCCTCCTCCTCAGGGCAGGCCCCCGTGTCCTGAGTCCACACAGCTCTCCTCACTGCTTCTCCCCTGGGGCAGTCTCCGGAGCCCCAGTGGTTGCTCAGAGTCCCAGCGCTGTGCTGAGCGGCCTCCTTTACGACGCTCTCAGTTGTCGGAGTTCACTGCTCCAGCGGGGGAGGGGCATCTCACAGGCAGCTCTACTTCACAAGTTCCCTGCGTTCCGGGACTACTGTCCCATCCCGGACGCCTCCCCAATGGGAGAGACTCACCCGGCTGCTTTGAGTTGGTCCCAAGTCTCTCAATTTCTCCTCTTTTGAATCCTGAGTCCTGGAGCAACATGAAATGCAGCCACCTCTAGGCCGCCATCTTGAAACTCCTATTGTTGATTTCTTATCTGATGACTTTGTAATCAGGGAACTTACAGTGCATGGTTAAATCATTATGACAATCTCTAATTATAATTTATTGGATGATGTTAGCATGTGTTCTATTTTGGTGAGAAGAAAGGTGGTGTTGAGCTCTTCTACATTCTTCCTGGTTTTCTGCCTATTTATTTTCTCACTTAAAGGGCTTTGGTCTCTTACATGATACCTGTACATTTGCTTATTACTGTTTGTAATTCTATCAGTTTTTTTCTTATGAATTTTGCATATGTATGGGGTACGTAAACATTCAAGACTATGTGTCTTCTTCATTAATTGAATCTTTTATCACTGTGAAATGACCATGTCTATTGCTGTTAGTGTTTTGTAATATGAAATCTAATTTGGCCTTTAAATAGCCATTCTTGTTAGGCCATCTTCATTCAAGTGTCAGTGTGGTTTATCTTTTGTCACATGTTTAATCAATTTGTGTCTATATTAAGAAGGTATTTCTTGTAGGAAATGGGAAGCATATGGTGTAGGAAGCATATTTCTTCTAGGAAGTTTAGTTGAATCAGACTATTTCATCCATACTGACAAACTGCCTTTTAATTGAAGTTGTTAAACCTTTTTGATTTAACATGATTATTATTTACATTTGACCCTTGAGCAGTGTTGGTGTTAGGAGTGCCAACCACCTCTGCAGTCAAAAAATCTGAGTGTATATTTGAAACCTGCAAAAATCATAGTTACTAATGGAGTGCTGTTGATCAAAACTTTCTTCAAAATATAAACAATTAACGTATTTTGTGGGTTAAAGGTGTTGTACGTGGGGAACCTTATGATGAAACACAGTAATTCAGTTGATTTTGACAATATCATACATGCATGGAATTTGATTTACTCCATTTCAGTTCCTGTCCCACATTTCCCTCTCTTCCTTCTCCTTATTCCCCTTTCTCTACTTTGTCATCCTTTTGCTACTTTGTTTGTTTTTGGTACCTGGGAATGAAATCAGGGGCACTCAACCACTGAGTCACATCCCCAGCCCTATTTTGTATTTTACTTAGAGACAGGGTCTCACTGAGTTTTAGTGCCTCACGTTTGCTGTGATTGGCTTTGAAGTCTCAATTCTCCTGTTTCAACCTCTTGATCCACTGGAATTATAGGCATGTGCCTGCCAAGCTGGGCTGGTTTATTTATTTCTTTTTCGTGCTTTTTACATACTCATAAATGTGAAATACCCTGTGGTATATTTCTGTGTACACATAGCATGATTTTGTTTAATTTATTCCACATTTCCTCCCCTTCCTCTCATTTCTCCCTCCCTCTCAACCTCCTTCTTTAAACCACTGATCTTCCCCACATCTTTGTTATAATCAATTCCCCCTCCCACCCTTATTTATATATGAGAAAAAACATTTGACCCTTGATTTTCTGAGTCTGGTTTATTTCTCTTAGCATGATATTCTTCAGTTCCATCCACATACTGTAAAATGGCTTATTCCCATCCTTCTTTATGGTGGAGTAAAACTCTACTGTGTGCATGTACCAAATTATCTTTATCCGTTCATCTACTGACAGGCATCTGGGCTGGTTCCACAGTTTGGCTATAGTGAATTGTGCTGTTAAAAACATTGATATGACTATACTGCTATGGTATGCTGAGTTTAGTTCATTCAGATAAATATCAAAAGTGGAATAGCTGGGTCATGTGGTGGTTCCATCCCTATTTGTTTGAGGAATCTCCACACTGCCTACCTGAGTGGTTGTGCTAATTTGTTATCCCACCAACCATGTATGAGGGTACTTTTTCCTTCACATTGTCAGCATTTATTTGTATTTGTATTGATGATTTCTATTCTGAATGTTGAAGTGAAATCTTAGTGTAGTTTTGATTTTTTTTGTATATTTTGTTGCTATTTGTGTTTCTTCTTTCGAGAAGTTTCTGTTTAGTTCTTTTATTCCACTCTATTGATATTTTTAGTGTGAATTTTTTTGTGCTCTTGTATATTCTGGATATTAATCTTCTGTCAGAGGGGTAGATGGCAAAGTTTTTCACCCATTATTTGGGCTCTCTTTTTATACTCTTAATAATTTCTTTGCTGTGCAGAAAAATTTTAATTTGATGGCATCCCACTTATTGATTTGTGGCTTTATTTCTTGAGCTTTAAGGGTCTTGTTAAAGAAGTTGATGCCTGCACCAATATGTTGAGTGTTGAACCTGTTTTCTTCTAGTGGTTGTTAAGCTTCTGGTATACTCCCTAAGTATTTGATCCTCTTTCATTTGTGCTCTGAGCAGGGAGAGAGAGGGATCTAGTTTCATGCTTCTACATATGTATATTCAGTTTTTCTAGTCCTGTTTAAAGGGCTATCTTTCCTCCAACATATACTGTTTACCTTTGTCAAGTCTCAGATGACTCTATCTGTGTGGATTTGTCTTTGTGTATCCTATTCTGTTCCATTGGTCTTCATTTCTATTTTGATGCCAACAAAAGTGCAGTTTTCGATACTGTAACTCTGTAGTATAGCTTAAGATCAGATATTGTGATGCCTCCTGCATCACCTTTCTTACTCAAAATTGCTTTACATATTCTGGGTCTCTTATTCTTCCAAAAGAATTAAAGAACCATTTATTCTAATTCTATGAAGAATAGGGATTTCATTGAATGTATATACTGCTTTTGGTGGTATGGCCAATTTGACAATATTAATTTGTCTTTTCCAAGAAGATAGGAGGCATTTCCATATTCTCAGGTCTTTAATTTCTTTCTTCAGTGTTCTATGATTTTCATTTTTTAAATATTTCACCTGCTTGGTTAGATTAATTTATATGAGTTTTTTTCTTTTCTCTTTTTTTTGTGATTTTTTGAAATTGAATGGTTTTCTTGATTTCTTTATCAGAAGGATCACAGTTGGATTGTAGGAATGCTATTGATTTAGAAATATTGATCTTATATCCTGATACTTTGCTGAAATAATATATGAGCTCTAGAAGTCTTCTGTAGTTTATTTTTTGGGGAGTCTTTTAGTTATATGATCATGTCATCATCAAACAGAGATAAAGGACTTCTTCTTTTCTTATTTGTATCTCTTTAATTTCCTTACCTTGTCTGATTTCTCTAACTAGAAAGTTTCAAATTTCTATTGAATAGCAGTAGTAAGAATGAACATTCTTGCTTTTGTCCTGATTTTAGAATAAATGCTTTCATTCGTTTTCTCCATTTCAGTATAATCTTGGGTTTGAGTTTGTCATATTTCTCCTTTATAATGTTGAGGTAAGTTAATATTATTTCCAGTTTCTTCAGAATTTTTAACATGAATGGGTATAATATTTTATCAAAGGCTTTTTATGCATTAATTGAGATGATCACATGATTCTTGTCCCTTAATTTTATTCACGGAGTGAATTACACTTATTGATTTGCATATGTTGAACAAACTTTACTTCTCTGGAATAAAACCTACTTGATCATGGTGTACTGTCTCCTTAGTTTGTTTTGAATGTGGTTTAATATTTTATTGAGAATTTTGCATCTATGTTAATCAGGGAAATTGGTCTATTGTTATCTTTATGTCCTTATTTGGTGATGGTATGAGAGTAATTCTGACTTCATGAGTGAATTGTGCTGTATTCCATTCCTTTCTATTTTGTGGAGTTATACTACACCTTCGTTTATACACAAAGGACATAAAATCAGCATACCACAGTGACAGCCACATCAATCTTTATAGCAGCTCAATTCACAATAGCTAAACTATTTAACCAACCTAGATGTCCTTTAACATATGAATGGGTGAAGAAAATACACACAATAGAATATTATTCAGCCTTAAAGAATGAAATCATGGCATTTGCAGGTAAATGGATGGAACTAGAGAATATCATGCTAAGTAAAATAAGCTAATACCAAAAAACTGAAGATTGTTTCCTGTGGTAAGTGGATGCTGATCCATAGTGGGGTGGTGGGGTGAGGGGAAAAAAGAAGGAACTTTGGATTGTGCAGAAGAAAGTGAGGGGAGGGGTAGGGTATGGTCAGAAGGACCATAGAAGGAGGTAGATATTATTACCCTATATACTTGTGTGATTATACTACTGGAGTGACTCAGCACTATGCACAGTCAGAGGAATGAGAAGTTATTCTCCATTTTGGTATAATATGTCAAAATACATTATTTCATGTATAACCAGTTAGAATAAAAATAAATAAATAAAACGTAAACAAAGATTTTCTACATCATATTGATTCAGTTTGGGCAGGTCATAGGTGTCTAGAAATTTGTTAATATCTTCTAAATTTTCTATTTCATTAGATATAAATTTTCAAAATAATTTCTAATGATCCTTTGGATTTAAGAAGTGTTGGTATTGATATCTCCTTTTTCATATCTAATTTTATTTTTTCAACCCTCTCTCTTTCTTTTGACTAGTTTGGCTAAGGGATTATCAATCTTATTTATCTTTTCAATGAACCAGTTCTTCATTGCATTGATCCTGTGTATTAAGAGCTTTACTCTTAATAAGTTCCTGTCTCCTACTGATTTTGGAATTATTTTGTTCTTCCTTTCCTAGCCCTTGTGGTGAAGCATAAGCTTATTCATTTGGAATTTCCCTATATGTTTTAATATAGGCACTCAATGCAATATATTTTTCTCTTAGAACTGACTTTATGCTGTTCTAGATATTTTGATATGGTATATCTCTGTTTAAAGAAATTTTTTACCTCTCTCCTGATTTCTTCTTTGATTCATTCATCATTTAAAAATACATTGTTCAGGGGCTGGGGCTGTAGCTCAGTGGCAGAGTGCTTGCCTAGCATGTGTGGGGCAATGGGTTTGATCCTTAGCACAGCCTAAAAAAATAAAATAAAGGTATGATATCCATCTACAACTACAGATTTTTTTTTCTTTAAAGAGCATTGTTCAGTCTCCATGTGTTTGTCATTTCTATGTTTTTTCTTGCTGTTGGTTTTGAATTTATACTCTTATGGTCTGTTTTAGTCAACTTTTTCACTGTGATGACTAAAGGATCCACCCAGAACATTTGTAGAGGAAGAAAGTTTTATTTAGGGCTCACAGTTTGAGAGGTCTCAGTCCATACAAGGCAAAACATCATGGAGGAAGAGTGTGGTGGAGAGAAGCAGCTCATATGCTGATCAGAAGAGAGAGAGAGGTCTCCACATTCCAGATACAAATATATGCCTCATAGCCACACCTGCAATGAACTACTTCCTCCAGCCACACCCTACCTGACTCCAGTTACAACTCTGTCAATCCAATCAGGAATTAATTCACTGATTAGGTTAAGGACCCAATTATTTCTTCTCAAAATCTTCTTGCATTGTCTCACACACGAGCTTTTGTCCAAACCATAACATAAACTAATGACATGTATGGGATTGTATCAATGCTTGGAATTTGCTAAGATATTATGGTCTAGAATATGGTCTATTTTCAAAAAGGTTTTATATGCTGTTAAGAAGAAAATAAATTTAGATGATTTGGAGTGAAATATTCTGTAGATGTCTACTAGGTTCATTTGACTTAATTATTTAAATCAGAAATAACTTTATAAATTTTATGTTTGGATGACATGTCTATTGGTTATAGTGGTGTGTTAAAGTCACCCAGTATTATCGTATTGGTGTCTGAGATTTAATGTGAAGATTTTATTTTTTGTTGTTATTGTTATGTCTTTTTTTGTTGTTTGTTTTCCAATATAATTAAGTTCATTGACATTTGGGACATTCATATTTAATGTTTTTATGTCTTCTTGTAGGATTGTTCCTTTACATAGTCTTTTCTCTTGCTTTGTCTTTTCTGATTAATTTTTTCTGGAAATCTGCCTTTTCAGATGTAAGCATAGCTATCCCTGCTTCTTTTCAGACTTCCTTTTCATGTGATACTTTTTAATCTTCTTTAACTTTTACTCAGTGATTGTCTGACTATAATATGAGTCTCTTAGCAATAGCATATAATTGAATTTTTAAAAATCTATTCTGCTGATCTGTGACTTTTAATTGGGGAGTTATGACACTATATGTTCAGAGGGATTTTGGATAGATGCTTGTTACTTATGTCATTTTGGTTAATTTCCTGTATTTCAATCTGTTTTGATTTTCATTTAGTTAGTTGCTCTTCTAGTGAGCTTCATCTATTTAGGGAATTGGGTTTTTGTGGGGGGATTTCTCCTTATGCAATATATCTTTAAGTATTCTTTGTGGTGATGGCTTAGTGTTCAGGAATCCTTTTCAGTTTTTCCTTATCATTAAGTGTTTATTTTGCATCATTTCTGAAAGTTAGCTTTTCTGGATATAGCAAACTTGGTTGGCAATTGTTATCTTTTATAGGTTTGAATATCTTCTTTAGGCTCTTCTTGATTCTGGAGTCTAAGTTGAGAAGTCAGAATTGAGCCTCTAAATGTGACCTGACGTTTTTTTCTTTTGTGATTTTTAATACTGGTTCCTTATTTTCTACTTTTTGCATTTTAACAAAATGTGTCTTGAAGAGAAACATTTTTAGTTTTGTCTATTGGAGACCCTATATGTAACCTATATACATATTTGTCTATCTCATTTCTAAGGTGGGGAAATATTTATGCTATCTCACTTAAGAGGTTCTGAATATTTTTCACATGTATTTCCATATTCTCTTCTATCACAATGACTCTCAAGTTTAGTCTCTTGATGTTGTCCCAGTGTTCTTGTGTAATCTGATCATGATATTTTATTTTTTTCTTTATTGTATATTGAGTATTCAGTTCATACACCCTGTCTTCAGAATACGAAATTCTCTTTGAGATTTGATGTTCTCTAATGTACGCAATTAATTTTTTTTCTTAATTATTTTTAGGTATACATGACAGGAAGGTGTCTTTTAACAGATTAAACATAAATGGGGTGCAACCCATTACCATTTTGAGCCCATTCTTGTGGTTGAACATGATGGTTAGTTACACTAGTCAAGTATTCATGTATGAGCATATGAAAGTTATGTTTGATTCATTCTACTATCTTTCCTATTCCCACCCCCCGACCTTCCCTTCATCACCGTTTTCTAATCCAGCTTGCTTCTGTGCTTCCCCTCCCAATCCTCCCTTCTTATGGGTTTGCATCCACATATCAGAGAACATTCAATCTTCAGTTTTTGGGGAACAGCTTATTTCACTTAGCATGATATTCTCCAGTTCCATCCATTTACTGGCAAATGCCATAACTTCATTTTTCTATATACCTGAGTAATATTCCATTGTGTGTATATACTACATTTTCTTTACCATCTATGAAGGAAGGGCACCTTGGTTGGCTCCATAACTTGACTATTGTGAATATGCAATCTAGTTTTTGGGTGATATTTTACATTGAATTTTTAATTTTATTCATTCTTTCTTTCCCAGGAGTTATTATTAGTGATTCTTCAATATCTCTATTTCTTATTAGTCCTTCACATTTTGTATTTGCTTTTTTAATTCCTTATAATTTCTTCAAGTTCAGTGAACATTTTAATAATCATATTTTTAGCTTTCTGTGTTGTTCACTATGAGTTCCTTTGATGGGGAATTTTGAATTTGGATGTGGGTGGAGACTAGTTTTCCTGTTTTCTCATGTTTTCAAACACATCAGTTCTGTTGGATTCATTTTACTCATTTATATGTGTGTCCTTTTGTGTGTCCTTATTTTCTATCCTCAGAACTTCTGTTTTTGCTGTGTGAGTCGATGTCCAGGAGAGGACCTGAGGATTCCCTCTAATTGTTCCTACTTGTGGCATTGTTTTTGGTTTCAGGTTTTTATTTCCCTTATTCTATATATTGAAGTATTTTTGAGGCTCAAGTGAGGCTAGTTCATGTGGAGAATGTGTTTCACTCTTATTTGACTGAGTTATTTCTCATAAGCTGGATCTTTCTGCTGAGCTTCAATTATCCCACTTACTTCACAGCTCCTTTTAGAAAAAGAGGGAATCAAGGACCAGCAATACTGTTAACAACTGATGTATGCCTTAAAAGAAATGTCTGGTGTCTACTTTGACATCTGTAACACTAATTGCTATCTGTAGAAGAATGGTGGGGTCAGCATTTGACATCAGTGCCTACAACAAACCACCATGAACTAGATCTGAAATTAATCATAAGGTGTCTACTATGTTGTACACTGTATTAATAATCATGGCAACATAAATGGGGTCAGAACTACAAGAACCAATTCTATTAGTGTAATTCCTTAAGTGTAGAGAAAAGGTTGAAAAGCAAGAGAAAGCTTGAAATATTTAAAAAGTGAACAGAGGAAAAGCAAAAGATATGTAGTGCATGATGATGATTCAAATGGAGGAGTAAAACATAACTAAATGCAATGAAATAAAAGAAGAGAGGATGAGGGAATAAAAAAATTCAGTTATTAGTAGAGGATAGACAGGGATAGTGAAGAAAGAATAAGAACAACAACAAAAAAAGAAGGTATGAAAAAACAAGCAAAAGATCAAGACAAACCAAATCCATATAAAATTTTTATCCTACCAAAGTTAGGCCAAGGCTAAATAATAAATATATATGTCTATATTTGAGCATATCCATGCAGTGAGAGCACACACACACACCAAGGTCAAATAGGATAGAAATTGTTTTTAAAAATTCAAATAAATAAATTAAATAGAATAAAATTTAAAATTTTTTAAAGATAAAAAATATTGGAAACTTGAAAAAATCTTAATGCAAAAACAAAAGGGCTCATTTCTTCTGAAGTGATCAAAACCACAGGCAAGGATTGGAGTTAATTGGTAAAGCTGAGGTGCCATTCTGTGTGTTTACTGGAGGGGGGGGTTTCTCTGTAATCCTTGGGCTGGGGGGTCTTCAAGTTCCACAGTTTTGTTTTTCTCCTTCTCATTGTGACCAGGAGTCAAAACTGGTGATAATAACTCTCAGCTCCCTGTGTCCCACTATAGGATGGGATGGACTGGAAAGTATTGACAACTGGTGTGTTCCTATAGTGGGGTTGGTGCAGAGTTCAAAAATGGAAGTTCTAGTAGCTGGAGTTTGGACTTGACTGAGCATTGCAAATCTGTTGGTAAGTATTTGAGATTTGGTCTTCACAATGTTTCTGAAGAGATGCTGATCTCTGCTAATACTTTCACTTTTAGGGTGAGTGGTCTAAACCTCAAAAACTTTCACATATTCAATCTCCATGGTTGTGAATTATCCAGAATCAGTCTTGGAGTACACACACATGCTTGTCTGATGCAATACTGTCATTTTAGTAATGTTCATATGGGATGCTAGCATCAAAGTGAGCTCTCATCAGTATCCCCAACTGAATCATCCTATGTGCCATCCTTTCTGCCCTGTTTAAATCATGCTGGTCTAGATATATGTTGGACCCCACAACAGACAACTGCTGGGTCAGGCTGGAAACTTCCTTATACTTTCCCAGTCTCTGGCCTCTACACTCTTTCAGGCCACTCAAAAATACTTTCTGCCAGTGCAACATTGACTGTGGTTGAACACTTGACCCTGGGTTGATTTTGTTTTTCACTCAAAAACTTCCTCAGCTGTCGCTGAGTTAGTGAAGGTCAGCTTCACCCTAAAATTTCCAATCACCTATAATTATTTTGCAACCATTTTTGAGATTTTAGTATTCATGTTTTACCAAATTAATAAAATGAAATATTAACAGTTTCATGTGAGTTCCATATTAAATACCCCATGGTCTGGAATGCTTTAAAACTTAGTAGACTATAATGACCTAGGCTTTTAAGTTTGCTAGAACTGAGATATTAGTCATGTAATTCTTTAGAGTGGTAGTAGATAATCCTGTTTCTGATATGATAAATAATCCATTCAGATTTGATTTAGAATCATTTGTACCTGTATGATATTTCATTAAAAAATGTTCATTCTTTTTGGTTCTTACATGTGTGGCTAATAATCTAATGTTATATGCAGTTAATTATTTTAATTCTTTAAAAACATATGTAAGCACATTGTTATGGAATCATCTGGGATGATGGCACACAACTGAGGGGATAAAGGAAATGTCATATATATACACAGTGCATTTTTACTGAGCCATGAGGAATGAAATTATTGCACTTGTTGGTAAATGGGTGGATCTGGAGAATATCATGCTAAGTGAAATTGGCCAGACTCAGTCAGGTGTTGAGGTTTCTCTCATATGTAGAAGCTAGAACAAACAAGGGGGGAGCAATTAAAAGAAAGAAATTAAAGGCATACAAATAGGCATAGAAATAGGTAAAGAACTCAAATTATCACTATTTGCTGATGACGTGATTATGTATTTAGAAGATCCAAAAATTTCAACTAAAACTTTCTAGAATAAATGAATTGAGCAAAGTAGCAGAATATAAACTCAATACCCATAAATCAAATGCATTCTTGTACATTAGTGATGAATCCACTGAAAAAGAAATTAAGAAATCTACCCCATTCACAGTAGCCTCAAAAACAAATAAAATGATTGGGAGTCAATCTAACAAAAGAGGTAAAAGACCTCTACAATGAAAACTAGAGAGCACTACAGAAAGAAATCAAAGACCACCATAGAAGATGGAAGACCCCATCTACTCCCGGAGGGGCAGAATTAATTTTGTCGAAATGGCCATATTACCAAATGCATTATGCAAATTTAATACAAATTCTTATTTAAAATGCCAGTGACATTCTTCATAGAACTAGGAAAAGCAATCATGAATTTCATCTGAAAAAATAAGCAAAGCAATCCCTAGCAAAAAAAGCAAAGAAGGAGGCATCACAATACCAGACTTCATACTATACTATAGAGCTGTAGTAACAAAAACAGCATGGTATTGGCACCAAAACATACGCATAGACCAGTGGAACAGAATAGAAGACACAGAGACAAACCTAGATAAATAGTTATCTAATACTGGACAATGGTACCAAAAACATTCACTGGAGAAAAGATAGCTTATTCAACAAATGGTGCTGGGAAAAAATGGAAACACAATGTAACAAAATGAAGTTAAACCTCTATCTCTCACCTCACAAGAAACTCAGCTCAATGTGGATCAAAGACTTAGGCACTGGAACAGACACCCTGTGAGTACTAGAAGAAAAAGTAAGCCCAAATCTTGACCATGTCTGCCTAGAAAAGACCACTAAAGCACAAAAAGTTAAATCAAGAAGGAATAAATGGGATGGACTAAAAGTAAAGATCTTCTTCTCTGAAAAAAAAAAAAATCAATAATGTAAAGAGAGAGTCTACAGATTGGGAGAAAATATCACATGCATGTCAGATAAAGCATTATTGTATAGGATATATAAAAAACTCAAAAATCATAACTCCAAAAAAACAAATAACCCAATAAATAAATGAGATAAGGAACTGAACAGACACAGAGAACAAAAAATACAATTGATCAAAAAACACATGAAAAAATGTTCAACATCTTTAGCAATTAGAGAAATGCAAAACTACCCTAAGGTTCCATCTCACCCCAGTTAGAATGGCAATTATCAAGAATACAAGCAACAATAGGTGTTGGAGAGGATGTGGGGAAAAGGTACACTCATACATAGTTGATGGGGTTGGAAATTAGTGCAGCCATTCCAGAAAGCAGTGTACAGATTCCTTAGAAACCCAGAATAGCTAAAGCAATCCTTAGCAGGAAGAGTGAAACAGGGGGTATTGCAATACCAGATCTTCAACTCTACTACAAAGTAATAGTAACAAAAACGGCATGGTATTGGTACCAAAATAGAAAGGTAGATCAATGGTACAGAATAGAGGACACGGACACAAACCCAAATAAATACAATTTTCTCATACTAGACAAAGGGGCCAAAAATATGCAATGGAGAAAAGATAGCCTCTTCAACAAATGGTGCTGGGAGAATTGGAAATCCATATGCAACAGAATGAAACTAAACCCATATCTCTCACCATGCATGAAACTAAACTCAAAATGGATTAAGGACCTCGGAATCAGACCAGAGACCCTGCAGATTATAGAAGAAAAAGTAGGTCCAAATCTTCACCTTGTTGGTCTAGGACCAGACTTCCTTAACAGGACTCCCATAGCACAAGAAATAAAAGCTAGAATCAACCACTGGGATAGATTCAAACTAAAAAGCTTTCTCTCAGCAAAGGAAACTATCAGCAATGCGAAGAAAGAGCCTACAGAGTGGGAGAATATCTTTGCCAATCATACTTCAGATAGAGCACTAATCTCCAGAATCTATAAAGAACTCAAAAAACTCTACTCCAAGAATTCAAATAGTCCAGTCAACAAATGGGCTAAGGAAATGAATAGACACTTCACAGAAGAAGATCTACAAGCAATCAACAAACATATGGAAAAATGCTCAACATCTCTAGTAATAAGAGAAATGCAAATCAAAACCACCCTAAGATTCCATCTCACCCCAATTAGAATGGCGATTATCAAGAATACGAGCAACAACAGGTGTTGGCGAGGATGTGGGGAGAAAGGTACACTCATACACTGCTGGTGGGGCTGCAAATTAGTGCAGCCACTATGGAAAGCAGTGTGGAGATTCCTTAGAAAACTTGGAATGGACCCTCCATTTGACCCAGCTATCCCACTCCTTGGCCTATACCCAAAGGACTTAAAATCTGCGTACTACAGAGATACAGCCACATCAATGTTCATAGCTGCTCAATTCACAATAGCCAGACTGTGGAACCAACCTAGATGCCCTTCAATTGATGAGTGGATAAAGAAACTGTGGTATATATATACCATGGAATATTACTCAGCCATAAAGAATGATAAAATTATGGCATTTGCAGGCAAATGGATGAAATTGGAGAATATCATGCTAAGTGAGATAGGCCGATCTCAAAAAGCCAAAGGACGAATGATATCGCTGATAAGTGGAGGATGACACATAATGGGGGGGAGGGAAGGGTTAGAGTTAGGGTTAGGGAGGGGGGCAAGTATGAAGGAAGGAACTACAGTATAGAGGGTAAAGAGGGGTGGGAGGGGTGGGGGGAAGCGAAAAAATAACAGAATGAATCAAACAACATTGCTCTATGTAAATTTATGATTACACAAATGGTATGCCTTTACGCCATGTACAAACAGAGAAACAACATGTATCCCATTTGTTTACAATAAAAAAAATTAAAAAAAAAAAAAAAAAAAAAAAAAAAAATAAATAAAAACAAAAAAAAAAAAAAGAAAACTTGGAACGGAACCACTGTTTGACTCAGCTATCCCACTTCTTGGCCTATACCCAAAGGCCTTAAAATTAGCATACTACAGTGATGCAGCCACATCAGTGTTCATAGCTGCTCAATTCACAATAGCCAGACTGTGGAACCAACCTAGATGTCCTTCAATTGATGAATGGATAAAGAAACTGTGATATATATATATATATATATATATATATATATATATATATATATATATATACACACACACACACACACACACCATGGAATATTACTCAGCCATAAAGAAGAATAAAATGATGACATTTCAGAAAAATGTATGAAATGGGAGAATATCATGCTAAGTGAGATAAGCCAATCTCAAAAAATCAAAGGATGAATGATCTCGCTGATAAGTGGATGATGATACATAATGGGGGTGGGAGAGAGGCAATAGTGGAGGAAGGAGGAACTGTATAGAGGGGAAAAAGGGGTGGAAGGGGTGAGAGGGGTGGGGGCAAGGAAAAAACAACAGAACGAATCAAACACCATTACCCTATGTAAATGTATGATTACACAAATGGTATGCCTTTACTTCATGTACAAACAGAAACAAGATGTATCCCATTTGTTTACAATAAAAATAAATTTAAAAAAGAATACAAGCAATAATAAGTGCTAGAATGTGGGGAAAAAGGCACACTCATACATTGCTGGTGGAACTGCAAATTGGTGCAGTCAGGAAAAGCAGTATGGAGAGTCCTCAGAAAACTTGGAATGGACCCACCAACTGACCCAGTTATTCTACTCCTTGGTTTATGCTCAAAGGACTTACTACAGTGATGCAGCCACATCAATATTTAGAGCAGCTCAACTCACAATCACCAAAGTATGAAACTAACATCAGCATCTTTCAACAGATGAATGGAGAAAGAAATTGTTGTATATATACACAGTGGAATATTATTCAGTCATAAAGAAATGAAATTATGGCATTTGCTGGTAAATGGATGTAGTTGGAGAATATCATGCTAAGCGAAATAAGCCAATTCCCAAAAAAACCCAAATGCCAAATGATTTCTCTGATATGCTGAGGCTAATTCATAACAAGCACTAGAGAAGAATAGAGTTACTTTAGATTAGGTTGAGGGGAATGAAGAGAGGGGCAGGGGTATTGGAGTAGAAAGGATAGTAGAGTGAAATGGGCATTATTTATCTCATGTACATATATGACTGCATGATCATTGTGATCCTACAACATGTAGAATCAGAAAAATGAGAAATTATACTTCATTTATGTATGATTTATCAAAATGCATAGATGCATTCTACTGTCATGTAAAATTAATTAGAACAAAGTTAAAAGAATTTAAATTGGTGGAAGGGGGATCCCATGAAAATAGAAGGGAAATCAGTGGAGCAAAAGAAGAGATTGAAGAAGAGAGGGGACTGATGGAATGTAACTGACCAATGTATGCTATAAATGAGTGTACTACAGTAGATTTTACCTTTATATATATTTCAAAAGCAATAATTTCAAATAACTATAAATAAATAGAAGAGGATTAGAATAGAGGAATGGGAAAAGGGAAGAGAGAAGGGGAAGAAAGAAAGTACTGGGGACTGAAGTGGAGCCAATTTTATTTCATGTATATATGGTTATGTAAAAACAAAAACCCCATATTATGTAGAACTATAGTGCATTACTAAAAACATTAAAAATTTCTTGTATGCTTGTGATTATTTCTCTTTCTCCTTATCAATATTGTAGTTTCACTTGCCTTCTTTATCCCTTTAATAAGATTGAGAAGCTATATACAGTGTGCATGCCTGAAATCCCAGCCATTCCCCAGGCTGAAGCAGGAGGATTCCAAAGTTCTATATAATAGAACCTGGAACATTAATTTTAAGACTATTTCAAAAAAAACTGAATTAACACAGGAGAAATATTTAAGGCCTTAGACATTCTCTCTCATCAGGAAGAAAACATGTGAGTACTTAAAATGAAAACTTAAAGAAAGGTGATTGCACTATAATAGTTGTAATACATTAAAATATTGGTATGTTCACAGCACTGATGTGGCAAAATAATGTTGGTTTAAACCTTCAGGTCCCTATTTAGAAATAAAAATTGGAAAATAAAAGTAATCTTCCATAATGTGACAATTAGTTCCATAAATTTAGTGTACTATTTAATCAGCGGGCATGTAGGCAGTTTTGAGTATGTAAAACTCAAGTGCATATGCACTTGCACTTCAAAGTTAGTTGTAAACACCAAGAATATTTTAAATATTTTTTAATTTAGTATGTGCTCCTTTTATTCCACTTCATGACATTGTGTATTACACACAAACACACACATACACATTCTCATTGCCAAAAATGAAATCTATAAATCCACTATTGGGGAAAAATATAACAAAACATTTTAGGATCCCTAAGCTTAGGAAATAACCCCAAAAATTTATAAATGGGATAACATTCAATTAAAGCACTTCTGTACAGCAAAGGAAACAGAAATATGAAGACAGAGCCTATAAAATGGGAGAAGATCTTTCCTAGCTACTCTTCTGACAGAGTTTTAATGTCAAAAGATACAATACTCAGAGATTTCCTCTCCAGTTAGAATGGAAACCATCAAGAGCACACAGAGTAAATGCTGCTGAGGATGTGGGGAAAAATGTATCTCACAAATTTTTGGTGAGACTACAAAATAATGCAGCCATTCTGAAAAGAATATAGACAATTTTCAAATAACTTGAAAGGAACAACCATATGTTCCAGCTAATCCACTTCTGGGCATATGTCCAAAACTTGTAAAATGAGCAAACCAATAGGGATACAAGTAATAAATACCTTCACCAGCAAAACCCACAGTAGCCAAGACATATTGAAAGGGTAAAAAGTACACTATATATATGAAGATGTATTCGTGTGTATTAAAGACCTTATGCCATTTGCCAAACATAGATGGTAAAATAGGATATTGTGCTAAGTGAAAAATGGCACATGAGAAAATCAGTTTTGAAAAACTTACTCTCTCAGAATGAAATTAAAGCAAGCAAAAATATGCAATGTTGGCTGGGGAAAGGCTATCATAGAGTTAAATGGAAGATCAAGAGTAAATTTTGATGGGGATAGAAGAAGAATGGGGAAAGGGAGAGAATGTGGAATGAATCTGACAAAATAACTATTTGCAAGTATGAGAATATCATATTGAACCTTTATGCACATCTATGAAGCACCTATTAAAACTTAATAAATAAAGGAGTTGAAGTAAGACCAGCAGAGAAGATGAAGCTGAGATTGAAGGGAAAGGGATGGTGGGAACCAGGGTCTGAAATCTTGTAAATAACATTCAAACATGAGGGCATCAATATGCATCCACTATTCTGTAAATATCAAGAGTTTACTCCTACCCAATCCTCTGCATCTCAGTCCTCCACATACGTCTCCCTTGGGGATATACTTATTTGCTATTGTGAACTAGTAGGGGCCTTGTGTTTTTTTATAGGACCATTGTCATCATTAAAGAACTATGGGAGGTGAGGTATCAAAAAGGGGGTGGGGAAAAGAATTAGAAGGCACCTTACATTTTCAGGCCAGGACAAAGGAGTCATCTCAGGCAAACATTTTACCCTCAGGCATCTAACATGCAGGCTGGAAAACACAGGTTCCACTTCACTGTCAGAATTATCCATGTCATTCAAGGCTTGATTTTCCCCCTTGCTTCCAGGGGTAATATTTTCCTTGTATAATAATAAAACCAAGAAAAATACACATGAAACACTTTGTAATTTAGAATCAATAAACAGCACAGGGAGGGACCAACTTTAAACACATTACCATCGCTCCAGTATTCAAAGAAATTTTCACAACCTTCTCCTTTTCCTCCACAGATATTCTAGGATGAAGAAAAACATGATAATTGTAATGAGCAAGCATTCAATACTGCTTAAACTCAGCAGCACAGAGATCGTTTTCTGAAATGAACCATATATTAGGACACAAAGCAACGCTTTGTACCAACGAAAAAATCAGAGGAAATACCGTGCCTTCTGTCTAATGATAATGGAAAGAGATTAGAACTCAACAATGTACTAAAAAGTAGAAGCTACACTAACCTCTTGATCCTAAACAGTACACAGTAGTGAATGACCACCAGATAGCAGTAGATGACCTAAACAGTAATGAATGACCACCAGATAGCAGAGGAAATCATGGATGAAATTTAAATATATTGAGAGACCAAAGAGTTTATCAAAGCAAAATATCCTTATCACTGATAGGCTCTGCAGGCAGTTTCCAGAGGAAAGGTCATACCACAGATCTCATTCGTTAAAACAACAGAAAGTCTCCAAATAAGTAACCTAACATTGTACATCAAGGCCCTGGAACACGGAGAAAAAAATCAAAATTACAAGCACAACAAGACCTGAAATAATGAACGTCACAATCGAAATCAATGTAATGGAAACAAAAGATTCAAATGTTTCAATGAGACACAGAATTAGGTTCCTTGAAAAAAATAACAATCCAATTGACAAACCCTTGGCCTTCATAAACAAGGAAAGAAGGGAAAAGACTCCCTTGTCTACAATATGGGATTTAAAGGGAAATGTCACCATGGATGAGATCAAAAACACTGGATAACAAGAAACTGTTTTGAAAACTTCTAATCCAATCAAAAGAAAATCAGGAAGATATTGGCACATTTCTAGAGAAAGATTTCCTACTCAAATTGAGCAGGGAAGACAGAAAATTTACAGAGATCAAGTACAAAGAATCAAGTTCAAGATACTAGAAATTCCTTCCAACCAAGAAAAGCTCAGGACCCAATGGAATCTCAGGTGAGTTCAACCACACCTTCAATGAAGAGGTAATTGGAATCCTTTCCAAGGTATTCTGTGGAAAAGAAAAGGATGGGATCCTTCCAAACTCATTTTATGAAGCTGGCATCACCCTGATTCCAAAAGGAGAAGACCCATCAATGAAAGAAAACTTTAGATCATACCCCTGATGAACACATCATTTCAATAATAAAATTTTATAAAATAAAAAAATGCAAAAGGTCTTAATAAAATGCTGGGGCATCATACACAAAAACTCATTAAAGTGATAGGGTATAATGAAAAAGTGTGTTCCTTTTCCAGGGATGAATGGTTGGTTCCATTGATGGGATTCGCCATGTCTATACTCATTAAAAAAAAAAGACGAACATGATTAGCTCAGTAGATGCAGGGAAAGCATTTGACTAAATAAAGGTTCAAAACACAAGAAAAACAAGGGGGAGTAAAAACATGCCTCAACATTTTAAAAGCTATGCTCTCTAAGCCTACTTCAATCTAAAAGAAGAAAACTGAAAACATTCCTCCAAAAGTTGCAAGAAAACAGGGATGCCCTCCTTTTACCACTTCTGTACAACATGGGGTTCATTGTTCCAGCCAGAACTATTAGGAAAATATTAGAAAAGAAAGGGTTTCATACACATAAAATAAGAGATAAACCTAGCTATCTTTGCTTTTGATTCTCTATTTAGAAGACCCAAAAAATGCACCTGAAAAATTCCAGAACTTGTGACCCCATGCAGCAAACTATCTGTGTGTATTCTTCCAAACTTATTTTATAATGCAGGGGTCTCCCTGCTTCCAAATGGGAAGAAAATCCATCAAAGAACTAAATCATCAAGTTATTAATCCTGATGAATATAAATGCAAAATTTTTTAGCAAAATACTTTTAAATCACATTAAATTCATAGCACAACATGATCAAGTGTTTCATTCTGAGGATGATTGGGTCAAGAGATATGAATCACCCCATCTAAACATAAAGACAACAATCACATGATTACCTCAATTTTCACAGGAATGGCATTTAACAAAATAAAGGTTCAAACTCCTAAAACATTAGGTAGAGAGAAAACATAACTCACCCTTTTAAAGTTCAAAACATGGCCAACACCATTTTAAATGGAGAATAATTGAAAGTGTTCCTTCTAAAAACTGGAATAAGACAGAGAAGCCCTCTTTCACACTTCTGCCAACATAGTCCTTGTTTCTCTAGTCAGAGTTCTTAGGCAAAGGAGAGAAAGAATATAGATATAGAAACAGGATACATACAGAAAAAGAAGTGCTTATTCTAGCACTATTTGATGACAACATGATTCTCCCTTTAGAAGCCCCAAGAAAACATTCTGGATCTCAGGAACAAATGCAGCAAAGTAGCAAGATACAAAATTATCACCTGTAAATCATTTGCATATGAGTAATTTAAAACAATTCATGGCCACTAAGGCAGCAGGCCTGAATGTAATCAAAACAATCCTACATATAAAGAAAGTAAGACTCAGACATAGAGCATGTGAATTAATAAATCTCACTACAGTACATAAGCAATTTTGAATTATGATTGAATTCAATTGTAAAAAAAAAGAATAAAATGAAATGAAGAAATGCATACTTCTATTTATACGGGATGAAAATGAAGCTCCTTTTTCATAAAAGACATTAATTGAAACATGAAATGAGAAAAGTCAAGACCCAGCTATATGTTGTATGCAGGAAACAACCATCACATTCAAAAGGTCTCACAGAATGAAAGGACGGAAAATGGTATTTCCATTTCATACAAATAGAAGCCAAGTGCAAGCAGCAGTAGCTCTCCTCATATTTGCTAAAACACCATAAGCCAGAAATTACAAGGAAAATCACTACCTATGAAATGTAAAAGGAATAATCCAATAAGAAGTTTTAATGACTCTAAATATTTATGCGATGAATATCAGTGGCCCCAATATCATAAAACAAAAATTGCCCAAAGTAAAGAGACAGACGGGCCTCTGTGAAATCAGTGTTGGTCACTTCAATATACCACTCTCAACCATACCTATGTCATTCAGACAAAAAATCAACAGTTCCTACTAAGTTCACATGTACCTTTCATCAAATGAAATTTACATGTCTATGGAATATTTCCACAGTCAAGAGTAGAATTCTTTCCATAGAATTTTCTCTAAAATAGACTCTATATTAGGCCACAAAAGTTATTCTTAGAAAATATAAAATGCAATCAAATTAATTTCTTGCATATTATCTGATCATAATAAAATAATATTTCAACAGCACACCATGAAATAAGGAGAGAGACAGTACAGTCACTTGCAGAATGAAAAATACATTTTCACATTATCAATGGGTCATTAAAAAAATCAATGGAAGTACTCAAAAGTCTTTAGAATCAATTGAAAAAAAAAATCCCCCAATCTTTGGTATACACTAAACACAGTTCTAAGGTAGAAGTTTATTATAAATGTGGCCACATAACTAAAAGATCAGAGGGATCTCAACTAGATACACGACACATGAATCTCCAGGTTTTAGGGAAAAAAAAATCTCATTCTAAATTCAGTAGAAAAAAATGATAAGTATAGTGCTAAAATTAATGAATTAGAAATGAATGAAAAATTAAAAAGATAAATAAAACAAAGAGTTGGTTCTTTCAAAAGATAAACAAAACAGATAAAGCCAGAATCACACTAACCAAAATAAAAAGAGAGAAGATATAAATGGGTAAATTTCCAGACAAAAAAGTATGTCTTATAACAGACACCTTTCTGAAATCCAGAGGACCATATTAAGGACTCTTTTGGAAAGTTCAATGCCAATAAATGGGAAATTCAGAGGACTACCAGAATTACTTACATTATAAAAATTAGAAAATGAAGAAATGATGGATAAATTTCTAGACACATATGACCCTACAGAAATTGAATCAAGAGTATACAAGAAATCTGAACAGACTGATAGTTTGCCATTATAGTGAAGCAGTAATGAAAAGCCTTCTAAAAACAGAAGACCAGAACCAGACATATTCATGGTTGAAATTTCCCAGACCATCAAAGAACAGCTAACACTGATGAGCCTCAAAAAATTACATCAGAGAGGGAAGGGAGGAAACTGGCAAACACATACTTTGAAGTCAATATGAACCTTATAGGAAAAAACACATAAGAATACAAAAAGAAACTTATTTAGTAATATTTCTGGGAACACAGTTACAGAATACCTCAAGAAATGTTTGAAAACAATTTCAACAACACATTTAAATGATCATAAAACAACATAAAATTGGTTTAATTCCAAAAAAGCAAGGATGGTTCAACACATGCAAATCAATAAATGCACTACACCTCAAGGAGAATCAAAGATAAAAACCTCATGACCATCTCATTAGATGTACAAAAAAGTCTTTGACAAAATTCAACAGACCTTCAAGAGAAAAATCTTAAGAAAATAGGGACTGTGGGAACTTGATATAGTATTACAAAAACTGTATGTCAAATCCAAAGCCAAGGGCATACTGAATGGTAAAAAAATTGCAAGCGTTTCCTCTAAAATCAGAAACAAGGAAAACATGAACATGCTCACCACTTCTATACAAAATATCACTTGAAATTTTAGAGCAATTACACAAGGGAAGGAAATACAAGGTAAGAACTCAATTGATCACTATTTACAGATTATCTGATTCTCTGCTAGAAGACCCGAAAGGCTCCAGAAGAAAAAGGTAAGATGGAATAAGGGATAAAAGAATTTTGTAAAGTAGCTGAGAACAAAATCAACATAAAATATAAATATCTATATGATAAAAACAACCCCAATGAGGACAAAATAAGGGTAACAACTACTCTGACAATAGAAGGAAAGTTTTAAATAGAAATAAACCAAACCAATGTAGAAGGCATCACAATACCAAATTTCAAAGCATAACACAGAGCCAGAGTCAGGAAAACAGCATGATGCTGGCATTAAAACAACCACAAACAGAATTGACAGAAGATACAAAGAAGAACCCACTGAATGACAGTATCAATATGAATCCAACTATTATGTGCAAGTCTAATAAACAAGAAAAATTTAAAAATGGCAATGTGAAAACTGGATATCCACATGCAGAAGAATGTAACTACATCTCTATGCTGTCCAAGTACAAGACATCACCAAGGGGATAGAAAATCTAGATAAAAGCATAGAGACATTACAACCGCTACCAGAATATGTAGGGGAAACACCTCAACCTATAGGCATGGACTAAGACTTTATAAAGAGGAATATAATAGCCATGGAAATAATAGCAAGTTGGAGTGCATCAAAATAAAATATTCAGAAGAGTAAAGAAAACAACTAACAGAGTATGGAGAAAGTGCAAAGCATGGAGACATTCCTTGCCAGTTACTCTGTGACAGATTATTAGTATACTAAATAATTAAAGCACTAAAGGATTTAATTTTCATTTACGCAATGACAGGAGCAGATAGTTCACGAAGGAAAAAGTATATTCATTGTATTTAACCATCAGGAACATGCAAATCAAAATTTATTTCAAAGTGCATCTTACAACATTTGGAAAAGAAACATTCAATAGTATAAGTAATGAACACTGATGAGGATGATGTGGGAAATAGGAATTCCTCTACATTGTTGGTGAGGATGCATATTATTAAATCTACTATTGGAATCAGGATGGAGATTACACATAAAAGTAAAAATAGAAATATCATATGGCCCAGCTATACCAACTCCCCATTATACACTGAAAAAATATAGGCCACATACACAAAATGGATTCTTATTTAGCCACAAAAATTATGTCATGTTCAGGAAAAATGATAAAACTGGGCAGCATCATGTTAAACAAATTAAGGAACACTCAGAAGGAAACATGTAATATGGGGGAATGTACATTATAACAGTGGAAGGAAGACCATAAGTGGGAAGGTAGAGGAATGGACAGAAAGGGGGAAAATGTTACCGCCATACTTTGGGAGTGACATTCTCAAACTAAGTTATATGAGTATACAAATATACCACAGTGAAACCCTCCATTCTTTAAAAAAAATGTGCACTGGTATATAACTTTGGCCAACTTCATACTTGTTAGCCTATAATTCATTAGTGATAACATAAAATGATTATTAAAAGTATTAATACAAAGAAATTTATTTAAGTAATATGTATAGGCATAAATTTGCCTATATTTCTATACCTTATAATCATAAAATGATTTTGGTCATGTATTCTGACACCCTGTTCCCATTCACTCCAGAATCTCAGGAGACCAATAGTAGAAGAATGTTCTCTCTGTCAAGAATGTTTTCTCCCATAAACATTTGTGTGGCTGGCTCCTTCCCTTCTGTACTTCTCAGCTTAAATGCCACACTTGGAAAGATCTTCACTGATTGCATATTCTGTTCACATAACTATCCACATCAGAACTACATAAATACTCCATGAATCTAAAAGAAGTGAGAACTATGTTTTCTTTCACTT
The DNA here is from genome assembly GCF_902686455.1 of Sciurus vulgaris. NCBI lineage: Eukaryota > Metazoa > Chordata > Mammalia > Rodentia > Sciuridae > Sciurus > Sciurus vulgaris. The sequence continues at coordinate 77,272,946 of NC_136464.1, forward strand.
CTTAATTAAAATGAATTTCCAATACTTCAGAAGAATCAAGTCTACAGTTCCTGCTATTTTAACTTCACTATTTTTCTTGTGTGCATTACACCCTCTGTCTTCAGTCTCTATTCAATAAAGGTATTTATATTTCTCCTCTTTAAAGAACACTTTCCATTTTTCCCTTCTCACCTTCAGATTCACCACTATTCATTTGGTTTTCTTTCTAATTTTTCCTTCCCCAATAGCATATCTGACAACTGATTTCTCTTACCAACTTCTACAACTCTCAATCCTGCACAGGTCTCTCTTGGTGCTATACTTATTTGCTATTGTGAACTAGGAGGGAGATTATATTTCTTTCTAGCATCACTGTCATCATTATGAGAATATAGGAGATAATATGTAAACAGTAGGGTTGGGAAAAAAAAGTATTACAAGGCACCTTGCCTCTATGTCAGTTGAGGAAGGAGGAGCACCATGCAAGCTCTTTACTTTGATAGTTCTTACACGAAGGGTTAAAACCACACATTTCATTTCACTCTCAGAAATATCATGGTCCAAAAAGGCTTGATTTTCCTGTTTCTCAGGATGACATTTTGCTTTATGATAAAAACAGTAAAATACACATGAAATACTGTAATTTCAAGTCAATAAGAAGCATAAGAATGGGCAGTCTGCATAGAGATTACCAATGTTCCTGGATTGCCAGAAATTTTCACATAATTCACCATTTCCTTCAGGGATATTCTAGGAAGAACAGAGCATGATACAAGTATTAAGCATTAAATTTGACAGAAATCATCATAACATTTAGCATTAGTATAGGACACAGTGGGTTCTGAATTTTTGCAATATACATTCAAACCCCAATTCAGCTATTCATGACCTGCATGTTCTCATGGGTTAACTGTTAGGTAGGGGAGATGATAAAGATATCTCAAAAATGTTGCCCCTTAACTTGAATTGATTATTACACAAATAGTATTACATCTAATACACTAATTTCTTAATCAAAATAACCTTGGAGAAATATTTTAGCCATCTGGGATTTGGAGTACTTTTGTAAAAATCTTGAATTTTAAGACATTTAAATGTAATTACTTATATTTTCAATGTGTTCACATGATTTCTTCATTTACAAGAAACATCTCTTAAGGATAAAGACATATATCTGGGTTTTTTGGACTACTTTGTAACTAAGGTGTGTTAGTGTCACAAAGACTATAAAATGCTTCCAACTTGTGTGCCAAACAACAAAAGAGAAATGATTACATGCATTCAGCTCCATCCAAGAAAGACAAGATTAAATCTTATGGGGCAATTTTTGGTGAATGAAATCTGCACACAGCAACAAAGGAGTCTAACTATACAAAACACATATGGCTACAAAAAAGGTTTTCTGTAAAGAAATACTGAGTCAAGAAATAAATAATTTTTAAAAAGACAAAGAGGAATAACCAAATAGTTAGAGATAGGACCTACCAACTAAATAAGAGTTTAAGGTAAGGAAGTAAAGAAAGGAATTAACAGGAAAGTATTGAAGGAAATGTAACTCAGTCTTTTTTTTTTTTTTTTCAAATTAATATTACTGATAGGGCTGGGGGATATAGTACAGTTGATAGAATGCTTGCCTCACATGGACGGGACCCTGGGTTCAATCCCCAGCACTACAGATAATGATAATCATCATCATCATAATCATCATAAATACTGATAACACTGATATGTATTATATTACTGTTGCTTTTTTGTTTAGTATTTCTATAACAAGGTGTTCAGGTATATTACTATAAAATTAGTAATTCAATGGTTAAGTACTGTTATAAACTACTACTTGAAATCTGTTAACATTATCAGGAGAGGTAAAGGGAAATAGAAAAAGAGATATTTCATATATTTCCCTCTGAAAGAAAGAACTGGCCATCAAAATTCTAAAATGTATGTATATCAGTAAAAGACATCTAACAGCACATGGGTAGGATGTCAAAAAATGTTTAAGATATTATCTAAAAACCCAACCAAAACTCAATATAGGAAGAATCTAAAATCTAGTTTAATATTTATAACAATCCTCTAATTTGTTTATTTCTAATTTGTGACATTATTTCAATATAACTCACCTGAAATGATAACTTCTATAACTTAGAAGAGAATATAAATTTAAGCCACATTTTTAGAAATTCAATACCCTAATTATTAGCTACTTCCTGATTATCATATTATGTAGAAAACTTCATTAAGTAGAAATCTTACTTTCTGCCCATTTGTTCATGTCAAATATATCAATCTTTCTTACATTCAAATCTGTAATCTAAGTGTTCCAAGATACACAAAACTGTTTCCTAATTTTACATAATACTGAGTGGCAGAAGACATTTAAAACTAACATTCAAATAAATAAATACAGAAAAATCTAAAATTTGAATCTTAGAATGTGATATGAGGTCTTGGAGTGGATATTTGAAAACACAACAATGCAAAAACAGACTGAAATTAATGTTGTACATTATGACCAGTGAGTCTTTTCTTGTAGAACTGGTTATTTTGTAGAATAAATACTTCAGATAGATTTAAATACTCTTTCAATGGAAGCACGAAGAAAACACGGGGCAACACCTTTACAATACAAATTTTGAAAAACATTTAAAATTTCTAAATTGTCACAGTTCCTAACATTATTCTAGTGCAAAAGTAGAACCAAGGATTAAAATAGAGAAAAAGCTCTTCCCAAAATAAAATGATACTAAAATATAAAGTGTATCAGAGAGAGAAGAAAACAAAATTACAGGCAATGTGCCATACAGCTTTCAAACAAAAGTCATCATGATAATTATCAAAACTAATTAATTAGAAATTAATTTAGAATTAAATATTGTATAATTCACAACACTAGGACTTAGGTAAGAGTAAGCTAAATTAAACAAAAGAATCATTGGCCAAATTTCATTATCTCTCTACAGTTGGAAGGCTCTATCTAATGCAATTATATTATTACATATTTTCCAATATGTTATTTTTCGGGGGCTACTACCCTTAAATGTTTGAAGACTATTTACAATAAAAAAATAAAAATATAAAGTCCACATAATAGGTTTCTTTTGCAAAATTCCAATAGAAAATAACACTGCTAATTTTAATGGTATACACTTCACAAAACAAAATTCATACCAAAAACATGAATTTCACAAATGCACACCTTACCTTGATATAAGATTTATTGTTGCTCCCATAGGATGTAGGCCCAGGTTCAACAGGTCCAGATTTCCTTGATAATCATTAGAGGAAAAATGAATTCATAAAATGAGTGAGACCAGGTTTCCAAAGAAATAAAATTTGGTGAATATCTGGATATCACTATATTAAAGAGGTTTCTAGACAGATATAATTAACATATTACCTCCTTTTTAAATTAATTTTTAGTCTGTTGTAATTAGTTGTACATGACAGTAGAATGCAATCATACATTGTGATAGATCATACATAAATAAGTGTAATTTTTCATTTTCTGATGGTACATATTCTAGGATGACATTGGTCATGCAGTCATATATGTACATGATGTAATAATGCCTATTTCACTCTACTGTCCTTCCTACCCCCATACTCCCTTTACCTCCCTTCACTCCACTCTTTCTAATAAAATTAACTCTATAATTCCCTAGTTCCCCATGACCCTTATAGTGAATTAATATCTACATATCAGAGAAAACATTCAGCCTTTGGTTTCTTAGTCCACTGAGCATAATATTCTCCAACTCCATCCATTTACCAGGAAATGTCTCTGTTTTTAGAAGCCTTTTTTGTTTGTTTGTTTTTAACCTCTCTCTGCCTCTACTTTTCCCAATCTATGGAACATGAAATGAAGGCATTCTTAGTTCCATTTTAAAGGTTATGGTCAATATGTTGGCAGAACCTGAGAATAAAACTTAAAAAAAAAAAAAAAATTGTCCTGAAGGTTTAACTGAAAATCCAAGTGATGATGGAAATCACTTTTATTATCCAAATTGAAATAGAAACTGATAACCCAGATTAGGTAGAAGATACACTCTCCATTCATCCTTGTCTCTCCCAGGGATCAAAGACTAACAGATTAACTTGAAAATGGCAGGTTCCGTTTTTCAGCAAGGAAACCACCTACTGAAAAGAACCTGTTCTTCCCCTTACCCAGAAATACCATAAGAAATACCATAAGGAGTTACCCAATCCATTTTAATTGTTTGAAAGATGATTGTAAAATAGTGGAAAAAATTTGTATATTGTTACTGAAAATAATTTTTCTCTGAGAGATGGAGGCACTACAAATTATAAAATCCAACTCATTTTCCTATTCAGTAAAATAGCAAGTAATTCTGTAGGAATGCAAAAACTTAAGGGGAAAGACTACTGGAAGCTGCATCTCTGTTTCCCTAAGTACAATCTAAGTAACTTCCTTCATGTGGGCTCCCACTCTAAAGACACTGTCCTGTAGGACTCAAAGGCAATCCCCTATTTTTTAATCTTCATCCTAAGAAGATGAAGATTTCTGACTCAAGGTTGTGCTCAAAGGACCAAGAGCAGGAGTTCTATCTCCTGCTCTGAGAAAACAAACTAAATTGCATCTCAGTCAATGACCTAAACATGAACATGTTACCCAACTACCCAACTGTAATTTCATGATGACTCTGTCAACTAATTATACCACTACCCTACCCTACATAGGAATGGTATCAGTGAGCTGGATGAGGGACAGCAGACATCTATTAGGGGCAATACAACCATGGAGTTCAGGAACTTCAAGTCCCCTGGTGCTTGAGGTACTCTAAACCATCCTCACATTCCTCTGCTCTGAGGACTCTTCCCAGTGGCTCAAATTATTTTAACATCTTTCCACAGAAATGTGAATTTTGCCCACTCTCCAATAAACCTTAAAAGAAGGTAACAACCTATTCAGTATGCCCTCATTTTTAAATAAGTCTATATAGATAGCTCCCAATGGTCTCTGTCATTAATGTTTGCTTGGTCTTGATCAAAGTGACCACAAAACCTAATATTCTGATCACTTTCCTCAAAACCTATGCCTCTAAATCTTGGCCTTGTTCCACTTCAAACTTGTCCTTCCTTTTACTTACATTCTGATGCTCTAGATGGGTATCATGCATAACTTCACTCATATACTTTTCAGATTGGTTCACTTGACATGCTCTCCTATTTTATTGTTAAAGCAGTTAAAACTACACTGTGATTCCATCTCATTCCAACCAATTGACAATATTTGGGAATACCAGTGACAATAAAGGTTGTCAAGAATGAAGGATAAAAGGTATACACTGTTGGTGGGACTGCAAATTGGTACAATCCCTCTGAAAAGCAGTGTGGAGATTCCTCTAAAATCTAGGAATGAAACCACCATTTGACCCAGTTATACCACTCCTTGGTATATATACACAAAGAACTAAAATCAGCATATTACAGTGAGGCAGTCATATCAATGTTTATAGCAGAGCAATATCTAAACTATGGGGCCATACTAGGTGCCCTTCAACACATAAATGGATAAAGAAAATGTATATTGATACAATGGAGTATTACTCAGCCATAAAAAATGATTTGATGATATTTTCTAATAAATGGGTGGATCTGAAAACTATCATTCTAAGTGAAGTAAACCATTCTTGTAAAATCAAAGGTTCAATGTTTTCTCTGGTATGTTCAACCTAATCCAAAATAAAGGGAGGGAAGATGAAAAAAGAGAATTTAATTTCAGTGGAATAGACAAATGGGAGTGAAGGAAGGGAGAGGGATGAGCAAAGGGGTACACTGGAATACAATTGGCACAATTTTTCTACGTACATATATGACTACATCATAGTGAAGCCATTTTAGACATCTGAAAGAAATTAATTTAACAAATATCAATAGGCAAATGACAGAAAGATAAGTGGAGTAGAATAAGGGGAGCTGGGTGGGGGGCAGGGATAAGAGGCACTAGGGACAGAATTAGAACAAGATATATTCCATGTTTTATAATTATGTCAAATGACTCCTATTGTCATGTGTAACTCAAAAGAACCAATGAAAAATAAATGAACAAAAATACATTCAGAATAGTAAAACTGCAGAATACTGGGCTAATTAAGGAATCTGAGTTCAAATCTGACTGTGACCACTTACTATACTATAATATTTTTAAATTGTAGGTTGTTGATCATAACAATTTGGCCAGATGATTAACACATTAGGAAGTACTACATGGATCTTTGATTGGTTACTAAGATTCCTTGAAACCCTGAAATTTCCTGGGTTCTTGATTCAGTATATAGAAGAAGAATCTTAGCTGACATAATTTTTTTACTATATCAACAGAAACAAAAAAAAAAGTAGAAGAGAAACTAAAATATAACAACAATAAAAAAAAAAAACAAGAAAAGATTATAGTCACATAAAAGCAAATAGACTATAAAGAAAGAAGAGTCTAGATAGGGGTTGTAACTTGAAGGGAAATCCAAACTGAGCAAACCAAAATAGAGATATCAATTAAAATATATTCTAAAGAGATTCCAAAAATAATTAATACAATGTGATATAACTTGGCCTACACATCAATATTTCACACTTCCAATAAAATAATTATTCTCCAAGACTTGCTTGTTTTTGTTCATTAAAACCCACAGTCCTATAAGTACAGATCTGTTTGATTTTTCCCAAAATAGACAATCTTATAAAAGGTACTGGTTCCCAACACATCTATAGAAAATATTAAGACAAACTTGCACTATATCCAGGCTTCCCAGGTGAAGTCTGAATCAAAATGAGCACAAAACGGAGATTGAATTTCTGAATTCATCTGGTATGAATCTACATCTTGATCTTAATGCCACATTGTTCTCTATCACAGGAGTGAGAGAATGGATTTGTCAGCAAAGCTTGCAGAACATCAAACCACAGGCCAGCTACTTCTTAATTAGGGAATCATGGTGAAGCCAGAATTGGGAACAGGTAGTTAGTGTAGAAATTGGGAATCGGGTCAATTCGAGGAAATGAAGCCATGAAGCCATCTGCCTCTGGAAGTTGGAGAGACTGCCCCTGGAAGAATGCAATGTCAAGGATCTCCGGAGCCCATTGATTACCAAATTTACCTGCCTTTATCAAGGACTGCAAACAAGGAGCTGCTAATTAATGCCCCCTGGGCCCTTGCCTGCCTTAATCACCTTGGCCCTCCCCCTGCCCATGGCTTCTCACTTAATGCAAAACCAGGCCAAGTCATGTAGGAAGGAAGGAGAGATAAGGGGGGAAAGAACTGGAGGACAAAAGAGAATTTAACCTATAAAAGATGTAGAGTGCACTTGAAAGAATGGACATTTTTTTTAAGCTGTCTGAGGTCACCCTCCCAGTTATCTTAACTCCCTAAGGTCACCCTCCCAGTCATCTCAAATCCCTAAGGTCACCCTCTCAGGAATGGGAACAAAGCCCTTAAAGCTCTTCCAAGAAACAGCCCCAAACAGAGAATAAAAGGGTAAATTGAGCCAGATAGCCAGATAGTGATCAAACAGAATGATTACCAGAAACTATTGACCAGGATCTATGCCCTGTTGTAAAACATTGTGAAACATGTGGTATGTTATCAGCAAACCCAGACCCCCTTTGAAATTTCCTGGCAGCTTTGTCCCCCTTTTCCCTTTCATGTGCGACCCCTCCTGATGTGTGGTTTCTGCCTTTATAAACCTACAAGATTTTCTGCTAGGGACTCGACTCCTCGAGTTGGGTCCCAGCGCGCTGGAATAAACACCTCTTGCGGTTTGCATCAAGTGACGCCTCCTGCGGTTGATTGGGGTTGCCGTCCATCCATGGGACAGAGTTGAGGTTTCCTTTTTGGGGGCCTTACATTTGGGGGCTCGTCGGGGATAAGACGCCCCCCCCCCATCCGCGGAGTCGACCTTGGAGGTAAGAAGGGGTATCCCGAAATTGTCTGTCTTTGTCTTGTGTTTTGTTAGTTGGTCTGGTTCTGTGAGCGCGCTTTCGGTTTCGGTGGCAGCCATTCGGTGACTCGTGAGAGTGGCCGGACAGTGGCCGGTAGACGTGCCTGGGGGACCACAGGTTGCAGCCCTGGGGGACGCCCTAAGGGTGGAGGAGAGCCAGGGACGCCTGGTAGTCTCCGTTGGTAAGGACGCTGATGGGGTTCAATTGGTGGATCAGAGACTGGCGCCCGTCTGTATCTGGTTCTGTCATGTGTTTGTGGCGGAGGTGGAGGAAGGGTTGGAACAACTGGGGGATTCTTGGCCCGGGCTACTCTCAGGTGGACCCCAAAGTCCTGAGAGTTCTCTGGACTCCCCCTCCCGACAGCCCTGAAGGGTAACTTAGCAAAGTAGCTTCAGTCTCAAAAGTAATGAAAAATAAGTTCTCATAATTTTAACATCCAACCTGTCCGGATGAGATGGCTAAAATGCCTTAGACACAGAGTTTCTGTTAAAACCTGTTAGATCCTTCCAGATCTCAGTCAAGGCTTACATTGAAATATAAATAAAAGAAGCCTAAAGGCTCAGTAGGAGACCGGTCTCAAACCCAGGGAAAGAAAAGGTAAAAAGAGTCTTTAAAACTCCAGCAAAGTAAATGCTATATTTTTAATTATATGTTTTTTTGAGCTCATGATTTTTTGATCAGTTCTATTTTTTATTCAACTAGAGTTTTTGAACATCTGTTACATTGCAATGGAGATTCACCTATAAAGTTACAAGGGCTTGATTTTGTTATTTGTATGTTGTGCTGTCTGATGTCATGTTTTGTCTGTATCAAAACTGAGCGCTCCTAAAATTAAGATTTAAAAATAGATCCAGCTACTTTTAATTCACGTGATTTTAAAAGGTTCAAATTGGGTAAACTAATAAGAGCAAAATGTCTTTGAAAATAACTCACAAGTCTCTAGGTGGTCAAGCTAATAAAATATTGATGTTAATAAAGTGTCTAGTATCAATTGTTTCTAGGACTTTTCTTCAACAGGAAAGAGACAGCAAATACTGTACAGGACACTTGTCTGATATCTTGGTTTTTACAGAATAAGTGAATTAGAGTTAACATGTATGGGATTACTCTAATGTGTTTGTAGAGACATCTGATTAATTTACAAAGTTAAAATGCTAATTGTAAAATAACATCGAGTACTTTTAACTCCTTAAATTCCATGGGGTATCATACTTAAACATTATTGGTGTTTTCATAGGTTGGTAAATAAAAGGGTTTAAACTTGCTTTGTGTCATCACTAAACTAAAAACAAGGTTACTAAGAGTTATGTCCTAACAAGTGCAATTCTATATACAAAGGGTCCCAAAAGTTTCAACTGTTTCAATTAGAGTACTATAAACAACAACAGAATATTTAATATTATTAAAATAGAGTAATTTATCTAAATTCAGAAATTTCTTAAGAGTTGTTTCAGAATGTGAACAAAAAGGGGTTAACAAATAGGAAAGAGAAAATAAAAGATTCTGGGTATGGAAATATATTTAGTAAAAGGAAAAAGGAAATGTTTCTGGGTAAGAAAGTGCTTGTGTGATGAAATACATGAGGGTCTAAGTAAGTGCTAAGAAAGTCTGTGTAAGTAAAGGGCAATTTTCAACAAGTTTGTGTGTAACTAAGTTGGTTATATGTATGTGAGACAGCTAAAACTATTTAAGGTTTTTCCTAAGGTGAAATACTAACGTTCTGATATAAACCAAAGTTTAATCTATATGGTAGAATGACATGGTAAAATGACAAGGATTTGAAACACTAATTTACTCTTAACTTTGTGTCTATTAAGTTTTATTCTTTAGAACAATTAGTCTTAAAAATTGGGGTGTATACAATTATGGTTAAACAACTGTTATAGAGTATTGTAGTATGTTAAAGAGTCTACATTTCTCTTTAAAAACTCAATTTGGTAAGATAAAAGTGTCAAGGTAATTGTGAAATGGTCACTAGTTGTATATTAAATGTGTTCATATTTTTCAGGACCACAAGTTTTTAAAGCAAGGAATTTATTAAGCTCTGCTATCCTCCAGATTAAACTTGTCTGTAATGGTAATCTTAAACTTATAAAGAGTAAATTTTATTGGGGATTTATTTCTATCATTTAATGTTCTATTAAAGGACCTGCTATCAATAGGGTATGTGTAAAATTTGTTACTTTTTACACTGGGATAAAGAATTTCAAATGTAAATGTATTTCTAAACATTAGAGTCTGATTTGTTTAAAGGTTAATATTGTGAAATATGAAAGAAACATGAAAACATTTTGCCATTTAATCACAAAAGGAAAGTTAAAAGCTCTCTCAGTGCAGGCCATTTAGCTCATCTCGTAGAGTTCCTGACTCTCAAGCGGGAGGCCTGGGTTCGAGTCCTGGCACTCTCAGATTGTGGAAATAACAAAAGCTCTTTCAGCCTTTCTTTGATTCATGTTTTAGATACTATGTTAAATTGTGTTAATTATAAAGTTTATATAGACTCAAGAAACAGTATATGTAAACTACATAATGATATTTAAGGAAGAAGCAAAGATCAACATCAGAATTAGAACACTTAAGATCTGTAAAGAGCCCTACCTTACCTGAGATAAGCCTCTGCCTCCCACCTTACTGCATGTTAGAGTGACTCCAAAATAAGCCAGACTTCAGCTTATTTAAAGTTATAGTCAAAAGATTGGTTCTTGTTGTAAAAGTAGTGTGATCTTAAATAGGGGATAGAATATAGTTCTCAATCAAAATTCAAGATAGCTATTATACAAGCTGAATATATTTTTACTCTTGCTAATTTCATTTTATAAAACTGCTACCTGTTAATGTTTTGCAGAAGTAGCTGCTCCAAGAACACACAACCTAGGTAACTTATGATACTAAGCCATCACCTATAGAATAGATAGTGGTAACTTCCAGTACTAATGCAGACTCCAGTTAGATAAAAGGGTAAATAACTGTAAAGTTATGGACATTAAAGTTAAAGCCCATTACTCTTAATTTATGACTGGTGAGACTGGCTTGCTGGATAATTAAGATCAAACTTAGAAATTGGAGTTAAATACAGAGGTCAAGAAAAGTCCATATTTGGGTCTTGCCCTCAACGTTAGCCTGAACCCAGGGAATAAGAGAACTTCTCTAAGGAGCATTGCAACTCTGGATCACACAACCTCCTGATCAAGGAGATTGTTGACTAGAGGATGAAAAATCATCCAGTGCATCTGCTGCAGAGGAGGGTCATGGAAAAGGGGAAACATCCCTTGATGTTTCTAAAGGAAGTCACCCCATCAAGAGACCCTGCCTAACCAAAGTCACTGGTGGAGCTAAGGAGCCGCTCTTAAGTTCTGTACGAGTGACCCCTGTGGGACTCAGCTGACTCTTTAACAAGACAGGATCCAGGTCAATTTGACCAGCTTGATCTTAGACACCCAGCAAAACAGTTAAAACCAAAATATAGCCATTCTTGGGCATTTAAAAGAAATAATAGTTAAATGTAACTTAAGATGTAGCCTGATAACTATCAGAAAAACTGCCAGAGTCAGAAGTTTTTAGTCAGTTTAAGGCCTGCAGAACTTCCTAAGCTACACAGGTAGACTTAATCTATGTTTGCCAGTATGATTATCTATATCTAAGTAACAGAAGTATAGAGATCTCTACTAAACACAGGTTAAACCAATAAAGGGATATTTTACAAAATCAGATGACATTAAGTAGCTTAACTATATTTTGGGGGGACATCTATGACAATGTTAAAGTCCCCAAATAAAGGCCTTGTCCTCTCCAGCCTTTGCTAGGCCTAGTTATGGGAACAATTTCTCAGTTCTTCCACCTCCTGATGAGAGATTCACTTCTGTCATTTTCATGCTACTCAGTGGCATGTTTCAGATGCTGCAACATTTACTTTGTGCTAATCTCATTTCAGTACTCATGTCTTTTTGTTCTTCTATCATAGAAGCAGCCACCCCCAGATGACTTTACAACCTGCTCTTCCCCAACCAAGCTTCTTCCTGGGACCCCTCGATTGACTCGATTTTTTAAAAAAGAAGGAACTCCAAACTGCTTGCCCCTCGCTGCCCCCATTCAGCTTTGAAGCAGCCAGAATGACCGACTCCCCTTTTCATTTCCTTAACAAGCAGTTATGGGTTCCTAAAGCTAAAGGGGGGAATGAAGCCAGAATTGGGAATAGGTAGTTAGTGTAGAAATAGGGGATCAGGTCAAATCGAGGAAATGAAGCCATGAGGTCATCTGTCTCTGCAAGTTGGAGACTGCCCCTGGAAGAATGGAATGTCAAGGATCTCCGGAGCCCATTGATTACCAAATTTACCTGCCTTTATCAAGGACTATTTATCAAGGACTGCAAACAAGGGGCTGCTAATTGGTGGCCTGCCCCCTGGGCTCTTGCCTGCCTGAATTCACCTAGTCACCTTCATCAGGGAAAGAATAAGTGCTGTACAGGTACTAATGCTCAGGCAATAATACCCGTCCCTCTGCCAAGGAAATAGCTTTGGAAAAGAGTATATAGAGACAGAAGTTCCATGATTAGAACTTACCAGAAAAGAAAATGGGGAAATGAAAGAATGGACATTTTTTTTTTAAGCTGTCTGAGGTCACCCTCCCAGTTATCTTAACTCCCTAAGGTCACCTTCCCAGTCATCTGAACTCCCTAAGGTCACCCTCCCAGGAATGGGAACAAAGCCCTTAAAGCTCTTCCAAGAAACAGCCCCAAACAGAGAATAAAAGGATAAATTGAGCCAGATAGCCAGATAGTGATCAAACAGAATGATTACCAGAAACTATTGACCAGAATCTACACCCTGTTGTAAAACATTGTGAAACATGTTGTATGTTATCAGCAAACCCAGACCCCCTTTGAAATTTCCTGGCAGCTTTGTCCCCCTTTTCCCTTTCATGTGCAACCCCTCCCGATGTGTGGTTTCTGCCTTTATAAACCTACAAGATTTTCTGCTAGGGACTCGACTCCTCGAGTTGGGTCCCAGCGCGCTGGAATAAACACCTCTTGCGGTTTGCATCAAGTGACGCCTCCTGCGGTTGATTGGGGTTGCCGTCCATCCATGGGACAGAGTTGAGGTTTCCTTTTTGGGGGCCTTACACACTCACTTCTTGGGACTTTAGAACATCAGCCATGGCCCCCTTCTCCCTGCCGGAGAAGTCTGTATTATTACCTTTAAATAAAACCCGCTTAATATGCTTGCCTTGGCGTGCTTCTCTAGTGTTCAATCTTCAACATTAGAAGGAGCAGAACTCGTCTTCGGAAAATGGTGGTATCAATGGGACAATCAGTCAAAATCTCTGACAGTGGCTTCATCAGTAAATAATAGATAATAATAATGCAGATAGTTTCAAGCTTCTGTGATTACTATAAGAAAAACAAGTGGTTGGGTGTAGAGGAGAATGCCTACAATTCCAGTGACTTGGGAGACTGAGGCAGGAGGGTCACAAGATGGAGACTGGCCTCAGAATCTTAGGAAGATCCTAATCAACTTAGCAAGACCCTGCTCTAAAATAAACAATAAGAAAGAAAAGGGGATGGATTACTTGCTAAGTGTTCCTGGAACAAAATAAAAAGTGCCAGACACACATGATAGGATCTCTAGCTCAGAACACTCAAATCTCCTTTTCTCTGTGTGCTACAGTATTTAAAAATACAATTTTTAAACCTATAATACCCTACCTGGTTGAAGTTTCATTTTTAGAATTCTCATGTTATCAAAGAAAATAGTAAATTTAATAAACAGTATAAAATAAAAAGTTAAAAATATATGACACTGATATTTCTTACAAAGTATTCCTTTGGGACCATTCCTGGATATTCTTCTTGAATGAATATTATTTATTTTAGTGGCAGTCAATTAAAGCATCAAAAACTCTTATGTATCCTTTCTTTGGATTTATCAAATGAAAGGAGAAAAAACATTTCTCAGTGTTTGATTTATAAACTTGTTAGGCTGGAAAAAAGAGGCGCGCAATATGGTTCATCGCTAGCTCCCAGAAACGCTCCACAGATACAGGTCTCATACAAGGAACCATTTATTTGTGCAGACGAATTCACATCTGCACGGGGGAAGGGGGAAAGCAAAGAGGGAGATGGCGGATAGCTCATCTTGGAAATAGGAACTTCGCAGGCTGAGAGGAACCAATCCTGGAGGAGAATTCTTACAGACTGACTGATGGGCCAATGACATAGTGGGACGTAATGCTGGAGGCAGGAAGCAACGTAAGCTGGAAATTCCTGTTATGTGAGAGGCGGGCTAACGCAGATTAGCACCACAGGTGGTGGGGAGGACGGGAAATTCCTGTAACCGGAGAGGTGGGGAAACACAGATTGACAGGTCGTTGGGAGGTGGGAAATTCCTAACGTGGGAGAGAAAGATGGCCTTATATCTTACATTCCCCCATTTCATTTTATATAAAAATAATCTTGTTTGGGTACATGGATGAAGGTCAATCTTATGTAATTACTTCCTGGTGGGTGTGGACGTAGAGCTGGTATCATTGTGGTAGGAAGAACTGGGGACTTGATAGTTTCTCTGGAGGCACATCTGCAGCCAGGCTCTGATTTTTTTGTGAGATCCTGATATTTCTGCAATACAAGTTGATTAGTTGACATGGAAGTAAAAGACAGGGGGTGGAAGAACTGAGAAGTTGTTCCCATAACAAGGTCTAGCAAAGGCTGGAGAGGACAGGCCTTTATTTGGGAGCTTTAACATTGTCTAGGTTATCAGAAATGTGAACACATTTAGTAGAGATCTCTATACTTCTGTTACTAGCAAACATAGATTAAAGACTACCTGTGTCTGTAGGCCTTAAACTGACTAAAAACTTCTGACTCTTGCAGTTTCTCTTGATAGTTACTATTATTTTTAAATGCCCAAGAATGGCTATGCTTTGGTTTTAACTGATTTGCTAGGTGTTTAAGATCAAGCTGGTCAAAGTGACCTGTTCCTGTCTGTTAAAGAGTCAGCTGAGTTTCCACAGGGATAACTCATAGAGAACTTAAGAGCAGCTTTTTAGCTCCATTAGTGCCATTTGGTTAGGCAGGGTCTGTTCCATGACATGGCTTTCTTTGAAAGCATCAGGATGTTTCCCTTTTTTCCATGACCCTCCTCTGCAGCAGGTGCACTGAATGATTTTTCATCCTCTAGTCTCAACAGTCTCCTTGATCAAGAGGTTGTGTGACCCAGAGTTGCAACACTCCTTAGAGAAGTTCTCTTATTTCCTGGGTTCAGGCTGACTTTGAGGGCAAGACCCAAATACAGACTTTTCTTTACCTCTCTATTTAAAATCTCTATTTCTAAGTTTGATCTTAACCATCAAGCAAGTCAGTCTCACCAGTCATAAAGTAAGAGTACTGGGCTTTGGCTTCAATGTCTATAACTTTACAGTTATTTACCCCCTTTTATCTAATTGGGGTTTACATTATCTGTTCTATAGGTGATGGCTTACTATTCCAAGTTAATTTATGATGTTTCCTCTTGAAGCAGTACTTCTGCAAAATATTGATCTGGCAACAATTAGAGTTTATAAGGAAAATACAAAATGGAGTCATCAACAGTAAAACATTCAGTTTGTGCAATAGCTATTTTGAATTTTGGCTGAGTCCTCATTTGAGATTACAGTAATCTTTACAACAAACATTAAACTTTTGAACACAACTTTAAATGAGTTAAAGTCAGGCTTACTTTGGAGCCATTGTAAAGTGTAGCAGGGTGGTGAGGCAGAGCCTTATCTCAGGTAACGTGGGACTTTTCAGTGAGGGGCAAAGGAGTATATAAACACAGATTTTGAAGATTAAGCTGAGATCAGATGGAGCTCTGTTCTCTGATGGAAATGTGGATCTAAAGAGTTATGTTAACAATCTTAGCAATCTTTATATGTGTGCAATGTTAGGTTATATATACCCTATTTTTTTTTTTTTTATTGTAAACAAATGGGATACATGTTGTTTCTCTGTTTGTACATGGCGTAAAGGCATACCATTTGTGTAATCATAAATTTACATAGAGCAATGTTGTTTGATTCATTCTGTTATTTTTTTCCCTTCCCCCCACCCCTCCCACCCCTCTTTACCCTCTATACAGTAGTTCCTTCCTCTATACTTGCCCCCCTCCCTAACCCTAACTCTAACCCTTCCCTCCCCCCCATTATGTGTCAACCTCCACTTATTAGCGATATCATTCGTCCTTTGGCTTTTTGAGATTGGCTTATCTCACTTAGCATGATATTCTCCAATTTCATCCATTTGCCTGCAAATGTCATAATTTTATCATTCTTTATGGCTGAGTAATATTCCATAGTATATATACCACAGTTTCTTTATCCACTCATCAATTGAAGGGCATCTAGGTTGGTTCCACAGTCTGGCTATTGTGAATTGAGCAGCTATGAACATTGATGTGGCTGTATTTCTGTAGTATGCAGATTTTAAGTCCTTTGGGTATAGGCCAAGGAGTGGGATAGCTGGGTCAAATGGTGGTTCCATTCCAAGTTTTCTAAGGAATCTCCACACTGCTTTCCATAGCGGCTGCACTAATTTGCAGCCCCACCAGCAGTGTATGAGTGTACCTTTCTCCCCACATCCTCGCCAACACCTGTTGTTGCTCGTATTCTTGATAATCGCCATTCTAATTGGGGTGAGATGGAACCTTAGGGTGGTTTTGATTTGCATTTCTCTTATTACTAGAGATGTTGAACATTTTTCCATATGTTTGTTGATTGCTTGTAGATCTTCTTCTGTGAAGTGTCTATTCATTTCCTTAGCCCATTTGTTGACTGGACTGTTTGAATTCTTGGAGTAGAGTTTTTTGAGTTCTTTATAGATTCTGGAGATTAGTGCTCTATCTGAAGTATGATTGGCAAAGATATTCTCCCACTCTGTAGGCTCTTTCTTCGCATTGCTGATAGTTTCCTTTGCTGAGAGAAAGCTTTTTAGTTTGAATCTATCCCAGTGGTTGATTCTAGCTTTTATTTCTTGTGCTATGGGAGTCCTGTTAAGGAAGTCTGGTCCTAGACCAACAAGATGAAGATTTGGACCTACTTTTTCTTCTATAATCTGCAGGGTCTCTGGTCTGATTCCGAGGTCCTTAATCCATTTTGAGTTTAGTTTCGTGCATGGTGAGAGATATGGGTTTAGTTTCATTCTGTTGCATATGGATTTCCAATTCTCCCAGCACCATTTGTTGAAGAGGCTATCTTTTCTCCATTGCATATTTTTGGCCCCTTTGTCTAGTATGAGAAAATTGTATTTATTTGGGTTTGTGTCCGTGTCCTCTATTCTGTACCATTGATCTACCTTTCTATTTTGGTACCAATACCATGCCGTTTTTGTTACTATTGCTTTGTAGTAGAGTTGAAGATCTGGTATTGCAATACCCCCTGTTTCACTCTTCCTGCTAAGGATTGCTTTAGCTATTCTGGGTTTCTTATTCTTCCAGATGAATTTCATAATTGCCTGCTCTATTTCTGTAAGGTACGTCATTGGGATTTTAATTGGAATTGCATTGAATTTGTATAGCACTTTAGGTAGTATGGCCATTTTGACAATATTAATTCTTCCTATCCAAGAACATGGAAGATCTTTCCATCTTCTAAGGTGTTCTTTAATTTCTTTCTTTAGTGTTGTATAGTTCTCATTGTAGAGGTCTTTCACCTCTTTTGTGAGATTGATTCCCAAGTATTTTATTTTTTTCGAGGCTATTGTGAATGGGGTAGTTTTCCTAATTTCTCTTTCTGAAGATTCATCACTTATGTATAAAAATGCGTTGGATTTATGGGCATTGATCTTGTAACCTGCTACTTTACTGAAATCACTTATGAGTTCTAAGAGTTTTCTGGTGGAATTTCCAGGTTCCTCTAAATATATAATCATGTCATCAGCGAACAGGGATAGTTTGAGTTCTTCTTTTCCAATTCGTATCCCTTTAATTTCTTTGGTTTGTCTAATTGCTCTGGCCAGAGTCTCAAGAACGATGTTGAATAGAAGTGGTGAAAGACGGCATCCCTGCCTTGTTCCAGTTTTTAGGGGGAATGCTTTCAGCTTTTCACCATTTAGAATGATATTAGCCATGGGCTTAGCATAAATGGCCTTTACAATCTTAAGGAATGTTCCCACTATCCCTATTTGTTCTAGTGTTTTGAGCATGAAGGGGTGCTGTATTTTATCAAATGCTTTTTCTGCGTCTATTGAAATAATCATGTGATTCTTGACTTTAAGTCTATTAATATGGTGAATTACGTTTATTGATTTCCTGATGTTGAACCAACCTTGCATCCCTGGGATGAAACCCACTTGATCATGGTGCACTCTCTTTTTAATATGTTTTTGTATGCGATTTGCTAAAATTTTGTTGAGAATTTTTGCGTCGATGTTCATTAAGGATATTGGTCTGAAATTTTCTTTCCTTGATGAGTCTCTGTCTGGTTTAGGTATCAGTGTGATATTGGCTTCATAGAATGAGTTTGGGAGGGTTCCCTCCTCTTCTATTTTATGGAATACTTTGAGAAGTATTGGAATGAGCTCTTCCTTAAAGGTTTTGTAGAACTCGGCTGAGAACCCATCTGGTCCCGGACTTTTCTTTGTTGGTAGGCTTTTGATGACTTCTTCTATTTCAGTACTTGAAATTGGTCTATTTAAATTGTTTATGTCCTCCTCATTCAGTTTAGGCAATTCATATGTCTCTAGAAACCTGTTGATGTCTTCGAAATTTTCTATTTTGTTGGAGTATAGATTTTCAAAATAGCTTCTAATTATGTTTTGTATTTCCATCCTGTCTGTAGTGATATTTCCTTGTTCATTCCGAATTTTAGTGATTTGGGTTTTCTCTCGTCTTCTCTTTGTTAGTGTGGCTAAAGGTTTATCAATTTTGTTTATTTTTTCGAAGAACCAACTATTTATTTTGTCAATTTTTTGTATTGTTTCTTTTGTTTCAATTTCATTGATTTCAGCTCTGAGTTTAACAATTTCCTGTCTTCTACTACTTTTGGTGCTGTTCTGTTCTTCTTTTTCTAAGGCTTTGAGCTGTAGTGTTAGGTTGTTTATTTGTTGAGTTTTACTTCTTTTATTAAATGCGCTCCATGAAATAAATTTCCCTCTAAGTACTGCTTTCATAGTGTCCCAGAGGTTTTGATATGATGTTTCTTTGTTCTCATTTACCTCTAAGAATTTTTTAATTTCCTTCTTAATATCTTCTGTTATCCATTCATCATATAATAGCATATTGTTTAACCTCCAGATGTTGGAATAGTTTCTGTGTTTTACTCTTTCATTTATTTCTAACTTCAATCCATTATGATCTGATAGAATACATGCTAGTGTCTCTATCTTCTTGTATTTGCTAACATTAGCTTTGTGGCATAATATATGGTCTATTTTAGAGAAGGATCCATGTGCTGCTGAGAAGAAAGTGTATTCACTCTTGGTTGGATGGAATATTCTATAAATGTCCGTTAAGTCTAAATTATTGATTGTGTTGTTGAGATCTATGGTTTCTTTGCTCAATTTTTGTCTGGAAGATCTGTCCAGTGGTGAGAGCGGCGTGTTAAAATCACCTAGTATTATTGTGTTGTGGTCTATTTGGTTTCTGAAATTGAGAAGGATTTGTTTGACATACATAGATGAGCCACTGTTTGGGGCATAGATGTTTATGATTGTTATATCTTGCTGATTTATGCTTCCCTTAAGCAGTATGAAATAACCTTCTTTATCCCTTCTGACTAACTTTGGCTTGAAGTCCACATTATCGGAAATGAGGATGGATACTCCAGCTTTTTTGCTGAGTCCATGTGCATGGTATGTTTTTCCCCATCCTTTCACCTTTAATCTATGGGTATCTTTTTCTATGAGGTGAGTCTCTTGCAGGCAACATATTGTTGGATCTTTCTTTTTAATCCAATCTGCCAGTCTATGTCTTTTGATTGATGAATTCAGGCCATTAACGTTCAGGGTTATTATAGAGAAATGATTTGGTTTCCCGGTCATTTGGTTCATTTTTAAAATTTTGTTTATTTATTTGTTTGACACAACTTGTTTCCTCCTTTATTTGACAATTCCTTTAGGATAATTCCTCCCTTTGCTGATTTGCTTCTTTGTTTTTCATCTCTTCCTCATGGAATATTTTGTTGAGAATGTTCTGTAATGCTGGCTTTCTTTTTGTAAATTCTTTTAGCTTTTGTTTATCATGGAAGGATTTTATTTCATCGTCAAATTTGAAGGTAAGTTTTGCTGGGTATAAGATTCTTGGTTGGCATCCATTTTCTTTCAGGGCTTGAAAAATGTTGTTCCAGGACCTTCTAGCTTTTAGGGTCTGGATTGAAAAATCTGCTGATATGCGTATTGGTTTCCCCCTGAATGTAATTTGGTTCTTTTCTCTCACAGCCTTTAAAATTCTGTCTTTATTTTGTATGTTAGGTATTTTCATTATAATGTGCCTTGGTGTGGGTCTGTTGTAATTTTGTGTATTTGGAGTCCTGTAAGCCTCTTGAACTTGATTTTCCATTTCATTCTTCAGATTTGGGAAATTTTCTGATATTATTTCATTGAATAGGTTGTTCATTCCTTTGGCTTGTTTCTCTAGGCCTTCCTCAATCCCAATAATTCTTAAATTTGGCCTTTTCATGATATCCCATAGTTCTTGTAGATTCTGTTCATGATTTCTTACCATCTTCTCTGTTTGTTCAGCTTTGTTTTCAAGGTTAAATATTTTGTCTTCAATGTCTGAGGTTCTGTCTTCCAGGTGTTCTATCCTATTGGATATGCTTTCTATGGAGTTCTTAATTTGGTTTATTGTTTCCTTCATGTCAAGGATTTCTGTTTGGTTTTTTTTCAATATCTCTAACTCTTTATTGAAATGATCTTTTGCTTCCTGTATTTGCTCTTTTAACTGTCGATTGGTGCGATCAATCAATGCTTGCATTTGCTCTTTCATCTCATCATTCAATGCTTGCATTTGCTCTTTCATCTCCTCGTTTGCTTCTCTGATCATTTTAATTATGAACATTCTGAACTCCTTTTCTGTCATTTCTTCTGCCATGCTGTCATTGGGTTTTATTGATGTAACATCTAGATTTGTTTGCAGCATTTTCTTTCCTTGTTTTCTCATGTTGTTCAGATATCAGTGGACCGCTGAGATATTGCAGATTTCCTCTGTTGATTTACAATGACCCTGAAGATTTCTATATATATCCCCTCTTAGCCTTCAGTAGGCTGAAGTCTTGGAGGAGGTTGATAATGCGGTGCTCCACAAGGAAGCTGCCTCTCTAGGAGTGGTGGCCTTCAGGTGGGGTATATTCCCTGCTAGTGGGCAGAGGTGCCTCCACTTGTTGACCAATGGTCATCCAAAGGGGACCTAGGCTGTGGGCTGAGGCAAGGCCTGTTTGGGCCTGAGCCTCTGGTTTTACTGTCCTTGTGGGAAACCTCACCCAGCAGGGAAGACTCACCCGGTGGGGAGGTCTCGCTGGTCAGTTTCCTCCTAGAGGTTCCCCTCAATTTACATCTACTGCCTGGGCTGGGCTGCCTTCCTCTGCAAAGTTTCCAGGGGCCCGGCCCTACCTCCTGGGCCTGGGAGCCTCACCCTTCGCAGATGAATCTCCTTAGGCTGCCCCTCCTCAGAGAATTTGCCCATAGGCCTGGAACCTTCGCTCCGCCCTAAGCCTGTCTCTGTGCGGCTCTTCCACCCAGAAGCCTCCTAGATCCTGGGACCCTGTTCTGCACCTAATCGCCTGGCTGCGTGGCCCCTCCTCTGAGCAGCCACCTGTGGCCCCGAACAATCGCTCTGAGTCCCAGAGACCCGCCACAGGCCTCTTCCTCCAGACAGCTGCCCAGTATGCCGGTGCGGTCACTAGGAGTCCAAGAAACTCACTTCGTGCCTCCTCCTCCCACCAACCACCCGTAGCCCGGGGCAATCAATCACTCCGAGTCGAAGTGACCCTGCCCGTTCCTCCTCCTTCTCCAGATAACCCCCCAGGTGTTCAGGAGCAGTCCCTCTGAGTGGCTCTGAATCCACGTGACCCGCTGCACGGGTCCTCTGGGCCACCGCCCGGAGCTCTGGTGTGGTCCCTCAAGACCAAGCGTCCCACCACGCTTCTCCTCCAGGCAGCCCCCCTGTGTTCAGGAGCTGTCACTTTAAGACCAAATAACTCACCACTCGCCTTCTCCTCTGAGCAGCCGCCTGGAGCGCTAATGCAGTCACTGCGAGTCCAAAGGACCCGCCGCGCTCCTTCTCCTCCTTCTCCTACTCCTCCGGGCAGGCCCCGGGGTTCAGAAGTGGTCAGGGTCCAAACAGCTCGCCACGCAGCCCCTTCTCTGGCAACCGCCTGTAGTTCCCGTATAGTCGCCCGAATCCAAGCGGCTGCTCCTCTTCCTCCTCGTCCTCAGGGCAGGCCCCGGGGTTCAGAAGCGTCGTTCTGATTCCAAACAGCTCGCCGCGCGGCTTCTCCTCTGGCAACCGCCTGCAGCTCTGGCGCAGTCTCTCCGAATCCAAGTGGCCACGCTCCTCTCCTCCTCCTCAGGGCAGGCCCTGGTGTCCTGAGTCCACACAGTTCTCCCCGCCACTCCTCCCCCGGGCAGCCGCCGGAGCCCCAGTATATATACCCTATTGATGACAGGTAATACAACATTAAGTGATAGGTTTACCATTACAGATAAGTTTAATTTGGAGAATAACAGCTTGATAAATTTTCTGCTTTAAAGGCTTGTATACCTGGAAAATATGAATACATTTAATATACAAAGAATAATGTTTTAAATATGTTACTCCATGGAATAGCTTTATAAATTAATCAGATGTCTCTAACAAACACATTTGAGTAATCCCATACATGTTGCTTATTGTAGAAAAACCAAGACATCAGACAAGTGTGCCACTAGTATTTGCCGTCTCTTTCCTGTTGAAAAAAATGTCCTAGAAAAATTGATGTTAGACATTTTATAAACATTAATATTTTATTAGTTTGACCACTTAGAGACTTGTGAGTTAATTTTAAGGACATTTTACTTTTATTAGTTTACCCAATTTAAATTGAACCTTTTTAAACCTTAAAATTGAACCTTATTAAATCTTAAAATTGAACCTTATTAAATCATGTGACTTAAAAATATTTGGATCCATTTTTAAAATTTAATTTTTATGTGCGCTTATATTTAACACAAAAGCAAAGGCCTTGTAATATTTATTTCCATTGCAATGTAATGGATGTTCAAAAATAACTCTAGAGTTGGATAAAAAGAACTGATGAAAAATTATTAACCTAGGTCTGTAGGATCAAAATTGTGAGCTCCAAAATACAGCATTTAAGAAAAATAAATTCCTGGAAGAAAAATGATAATCGTTATTAATTAAAGCATGAGAAAATGAGGAGAGAAAAGTTGAAAGGGAGAAAAGTATTCTGAGTTGTAGCCTAGGAGAAATTTAAAATGGACACTTTTACACTTTTTTTTCCTTAGGTTTGAAACTGGTTTCCTACTGGCCTTTCTTCATTCACATGTTAATGTAACCCTTGACTGAGATCTGAATCTGAAAGGGGCCAATATGTTCTAACAGAAACTTGATGCTTAGGTCCTTTTAATTTCTTGAGCCTCCAGGGAGAGCTGAGAGAGAAAGAAAAGATTTGAAAATAAGGAATTAACCAAGAGAACATGTTCAGGTGTTACTCATTCCAAGCCAGCCACCTCCCATAAAGAAGCTAGAATGTGTGTTTTACAAATTTTGATCTAAACTCCAATCTTAGCTCAAAGCTGGAAGAAGTGAGGGATATTCTTCTATCTAATTTCATATTTGTTACATGTTCTTATTCACTTATTTATGACATTAGCTTATGATAACTCACCAGAACTTTTACCTCTTGAACTTTAAAAGAGAATGCAAACTTAAGCCATATTTTCAGAAATCCAACAGCCTTAATATTTAGCTACCTCAGGCTTATTACTTAAAACACTTCATTATATATATATATATATATATATATATATATATGTCTTGTTTTCTGCCCATTGATTCATGTTCACAATATATGTAGAAGTCTTTCACATCAAAACACCCAGTTTTCCAAGAAATACTCACATGTTTCCTATCTTGCAGTAGCTCAGAGGGACAAAAGAATTTAAAATAAATATTTAAGTAACTAAGTACACAAATTTCTAAACCTGAAATCTGAGTATGACATAAAGATTCAGGGTGTATATTTTAAAACACTACAATGCAAGTTTTCTGATATTCAAATTATGCTTTGTGGTTTTTAAGACTTTTTGCTTCAACAACTAGTTGTAACTTGCAAAAAAATATCTAGTCTTCATTTATATTAATAAATGTATATATACTTTTAACAGGCAGGTCCAGCAAAGGAAGTACAATACCTTTACAATAGAAATGTTGAGAGACAGGTTTAAATTTCTCCTTTTTAACAAGTTCTCACAGTTTAAATGTAAATATGGAACCCAGGATGGAAATGGAGAAAAGTTCTCCAAAAAGTTTATGAACTAAAATATAAAGCATCCAGGAGAGAAAAAAAAAAAAAATGTATGCAGTGTTCTCTATAGTATTCAAACTATAAGGCATCAGGAAAATTACATGACTCATAAATACTTATCTAAATCATTAAAGATTTATTTAGTCCTGAGTATAATTAATTAAGTTCATTTACAAGTCACAGTGAGCTTACCCAAATAATCCTTCCCAAATCTCATATTTCCTGTGCTATTAGAATGCTTCTCCTGGGCTGGGGTTGGGGCTCAGTGGTGAAGCACTTGCCTACCTGTGAGGCACTGGGTTCACTCCCCAGACCACATAAGATAAAATAAATATATTGTGTTCACCTACATCTAAAAATATTTTTTCAAAAAGAATGCTTTTCCAAATATAATTTTGTTGCTGTTATGGATTTTTCAAAAGCCCCTACTTCCCTGAAGTAGTAGATGGAACGTTGATATTTACAAAGGTAAAAATAAAAATCCAACACAATTGTGCAAGATAATTTCTCCTGAGAAAATTTTCAAATAAGATGACAAGGAAAGTATTCTTAAAGTATAAGACTAAACACTTCACAAACAAAATTCAGAGCAAGAAAATTAATTTGATAAGAGGGCATTTACCTTGATATCAGATTTATTGTTACCCTTTTCTGAAGTAGGCCTGATATCACCAGGATCAGATCTCTCTGCAGAACTTCTGAGCAAAAATACATAACAAAAGTGGGTGACTCCAGTCCAGTGTTTAAAGTAATAAAACCTGGTGAATGTTTGGATATCACTATATTAAATGAGGGTTTGGACTCATAGGATTAAAATATGACTCCCATTTTAAGAAAACTTTTGTTTACCTCTTTCTGCCTCTGCTTTTCCCATTCTATAAATCAGTCATTAAAGTCACACTTGGTTCCATTTCAAAGAGTCATGGCAAATACAATGATGGAAAACTGAGAATAGTTTATTTTCCAAACCTCTCTGTCCTGAAGGCTGAACTGAAAAATCCACTAAGTGGCCAACATAAACTTTGTGGCCTGAATTGAAACAAGTTTAATAATCTAATATGAGATAGAAAGATATACTGCTTTTGCTCCATTGTATCTCCCTGGATCAGAGACTAAGATGGCTAACTTGAAATTTAAGCCTTGGTGCTTCAGCCTGGAAACCACCTGCTAAAATGTCCCTCTTAATTCCCTTTACTCAAAAATAGCACAGAGATTTCCCTGAAACATTTTAATGGTTTGAAAGATGAAGACCCAAAGTAAAAAAGAACAAATATGTATGCTGTTACTGGTAATCCCATTCTTAGAGAGATTGAAACATTACAAATTTTAAAATTCAATTAATTTCCCAGTACAACTCCTGCCTTATTCAGGGCCACAAAAAGTATCAAACACTTTAAAACACTCACGGACACTCAGACACTAAATGGGAATGATTGCCTATGAAGTAGAGGAATGCTACTTGGACTTCTGTTTCCCCAAGTACTATCTAAATATCTTCCTTCCTGTGGGTTTGCACTCCCATGGCCATCTTCGGCAGGACCTCTAAATCTTTATCCTATGAAGATGCACTTTCCTGAAACTGCCAGGTTTCAGGGCTGCCCGGTGTTCGCTCAGGTTCCCAGAGCCCCAACTTAAGCACCTAACAGGTGTGTGCTCCTTAAGGTAAACCTGAGGAGAGGCTGGTCAAGTCTGCATCTCAGGTCAGAGGGTGGGGCTCCCTGGAGGCTCCCAGCACCTATAAGGCAGCCATCTGTGTCCCCAGTGCAAGCCCAGACCTTGACTTCCACCTCTGGGGAAGAGCGTCAAGCTGGGGACTGTCCTACTTCCCTGGCTTGCTTGGGGCAGTCCACACTCACCTGTGCCCCTTCTGCCTGCTACATCCACCTTCCTTCACTTCTCTCTGCTCTAACTTTGGGGGTTTTTGAAAGAGTAGGAATCTGTACAATAAAGTCAGTCTTCTGCAAACTGTCCAGTCTGCCCTATGGTCTAATTCCAATGACAGCCTCTAGCTGGAAGATGCCCCTTTCTGATGCCATCAAGTGTCCTGCATTTATCTTTCCTCTGTTTTACTTCAAAAGGTCACTTGGATCTGCATTTCCATCCTGGGAGTCAGTTAGCATGGGTTGTGGTCCAGAGCACCAGGGTTTGAAACCTGGCAGCTCTGTGAACAAGCAGGAAGGCCTCTGTGATTTTCTTGGTCTCTCTCTGCCTCTTCAGAGTAGTGGGGATGGTAACATCATCCAACCCCTGAGGAGGACAGAAAGCACTAGGATCCCTACCTGGCACAGGGTCAGCCCTCGACAGATGCCCACCATATTGTCTTCTGGGGAGAAGTTCTGGGTCAAGCAGGAGCAGCAACCCGGCACAATCCTGCTGCATTCCCACTCACCACTTATTTCTGCAATTCACGTTAAAAGCAATTGGATTTTAGAGATGACCTCTTTGATTTGATACAGGTAACTGCTCAGTCCTGGGCCTTGGAAATCTTACACTTTAAGCAACATATGGTGAATCTAGCCCTGAAGCTGTTCTGTGACCCGGTGGACTTCCAGGGTCCATTCTGCCAAGGCCATGGCCCCAGCTGGCTATCCAGGATGTTGCAAATTTCTCCTCCTTTATTGGAGGGGCTTGTTGACATTGCCCTGGGGAGGAGTGCAGTGTTGGCGATGGGACTGCAGACTCTGCCCAACAGTCAGGTACTTTGAAGTAGTCATGAGATAGCATGTTTCTGGATCCTCACACTTCTGATGGAGTGGGCCTGGCATGATTCCTACCATGTGGGCAGGACAATTCACGATCCCAGCTGTCCCTCCAGCCCTGGGGTGGGCAGAGCTGGGCAGAGCTGCTTCCTGGCATGGTAGTTCTCCAGGCACAGCTGCCAATGGTCTGCTGTGCTTTTCCTGAGTTGGCACATCTGTTAGAACTCTCAGGGCATGAGACTCTAAAGGGGTCCTAAGCTACACTTTCTTCAAGCAAAAGCTTGCTTACAATTACAATTGCCCAGGGACCCATCCTTACCATACAGGGGATCATCGGTGTTCTCCTGTCGATGTGATACCCAGTTCCAGGGGCTTTTTCTAAATCAGACCTCTGGCAATGCCACTTGGAACTGAATGGCTCTTTGATAGCAATGTCATCTCCAGTCTGCCATAGAACACACCCTGTAGGACTCAGGGATTTCTGCTGGAGGACCCCTGAGAACTGCAGATCCTTTTCTATAGGCCACGTGCAGATATGCAAACACCTTGTTTAAAATATTTTCCAGCATAATGAAAAGAAATCATGCCTTTCCCCTTCTCTTCAACCTTTTGGGCTTTACTTTTATTAAAGGAGGATGAAATAGGCTCTTCCTTTTTGTGGAACAGTTACATTTCTAAGTCCTGCCTGCTTCCTGTTTTCAGAGCCTGTCTGTCTGCCCCAGGTGCAGCAGATCCCAGAAACTTGTGTGCATGCTCACACATGTGCCTCAAAGATACTCATGAGTCCATGAGTCCACACACGCTTCTCTGCCCCCTGAACACTGGCATGCACCACACACACACACACACACACACACACACACACACACACACACACACTCCCAGGCTCCTTTGCTCTATCCCAGTAATGCCAGAGAGCTGCAGAGGATTATGGGAATCTCACAGCTGGCATCTGACCTGCTTTTGGAACCCAGACTGGGAGAGGGCAAGTCATCCCAAAGGAGTACCAGGGCAGAGAGGAAGGATCTGGTCAGGAGCAGGGAGCAGGGAGGGGTCCAGGGAGGAAAGCGAGCCTGGAAGTTGGATTCTCCCCTTTGTCCCCTGCAGGCACAGCCCAGGGCAGTGAGTCTGTCTGATCTGTGAACTAGGTAGTGCTGTCCAGAAATCAGATCCCTTTGAGGAAAGGGTGGAGTTCTCTTGCATGGCCGGGGGTCCTGGGGATCCAGAAAGTGAAGGAAAGCCTGTGACTAGCAAGACCCTAATTCAACCTGCTTCACCAGCACCAGCACATGCTGTCCTGGGACTGGAACTCCAGAGGTTCCAACTACAGGTGAGAATTTTTGAAGAGGCTGATGCCATCTCTGGACTCTCCCTCCTCGCCCCTCTTCTGAGCTTCATGCGCAGAGCACAGGATGCCAATGCCCCAGAATTCCAAGCCATGTTACTGAGAGTCTCTGATGCACCTGTAGGGTCCCAGGTCCTACCCCTTGCCAGCTGGACGAGACCAGCCAGGTTTCCTCCTCCCAAGGGGAGTGGGGCAGTGGGCCACAGGTAGGGGAGGTGCACACTGCCAGTGGCCACTTCCCACCTGGCCAAACCTTGGCCATCTAGAGAGGACGGGGCTCAGCTCATTATGATCCTGGTGCCTTCCTGGGACAGCCGATGGCACGCTCTGCCCTGCTGACTGCCCATCATGACCTTTCTGTGTGACACCCACAGAACACATCTGTCCCCTTGTATCTCTGTTTCCATTTTCTGGAATTCTCTGCAGCCGGTGGATTTACCTCCCCTACCAAAGGAGAGAAGTTCAGACGTCTAGGTTCTGGGTAAATGTCAAGCCGAATTTGCTGGTAGCCTATTCTTTCCTGCCTCCTGGCCTCTGCTACACAGAGTGCTGAACCTGGTGAAAGCCGGGGTCCTGCTAAGGTGGCCTGAGTGAACGATGATGACCCCGGGCACCCTTCTCCCGGTGCCCCAGGGCTGCCTGCTGAACACTGCACCGGGCCCCCTTCACAAGGAGGTCTATGTGATAACCAACCACAGCCTCGAGAGGTGGGTGAAGGCTCGGGGGGATTCCACCCTGGGCTGGGCAGAATCTGCCTTGGCAGCGGGGTTTCTCACAGGGGTCTGTCTGCACCATGCCTTCTGAGCAGTGGCCCCGGGAGCTCAGGGGAGCCTGCCAGTCTTCTGCCTCCTTCACCTGAAGTTCTTCCCACATGTGGCCATCCCTGCTCAGCCAGTCCCTGCAGTGTCTTCCCAAGCTGCCCGCCCCTCCCAGGATGCCTCCCAGGTTCTCTGCCAGCCAGACCTCATGTGCCACCAGTGTGACCCGCTCTGTCTCTCTGGTTATTTCCTCTCCCATTTTGCAGCATTTTCTGTTCAGGACTCAGACGTCCCTTGCTCTGCTCTTCCAAAACCCTGGCCTCTGTTCACGGATACCTTCCCCCAGGGCTGGCAGTGCTGATACCAAGTGTTCCCTGGAGACAGGCTTGCTTTACAGGGCTTCAGAGGGCTTCTTTCTCAACAGAGGGAAGCACAAGATGTGGTCTTTGGGGTATGTGGCTCTGGAACTGCACTTGGTAGACCCCAGGCTCTTGTTGGCACAGGGGGCGTCTGGGATTGCATTACTGGGAGTTGAAAGGATTGTGTAGGTTTCACTGCTGCAGGGTTCTTTGTCCCTTCAGAAGGAACTTTCCAGGTGTGTGACTAGAGGCATTCCCAGGCAGAAGTCCTGAGCTCTACTCATGGGCAGATGTGTGCTGCCCGTGTCTCTCACAGTGTGGACGAGGGCTCCCACACACTGGGCCTGTCTGTGTGCCAGTGGTCTCTGGCTGCTGCCCCTCCACCCACCACAGGACAGTGTAGCTCCAATGGGCTCTTGCTCCAACAACATCTAAAATATTTGCTGGCTGGCCCTTTAAAGAAAGTCTAGGCTGACCCTCTGTCCAGGTAGGTACTCCATACATGCACCTCCATGACCCCCTCACTCCTTCTGCACATGGCCAGGAGAAAAAGTCTCTGATAGCCTGGGCTGCAGCAGGAAAAAAGGTCAGACTCCTGTTGTGTGCAAAGGTGAAGCAGCATCCCACTTCTGTCCTCACGCTGGGAAAACAGGCAGGTGGCACTGCTGAGGTGACTTCCAGGCCTGCAGCACAGTGCTGCTCTGCTAGGCCATGCGGGCTCCTGCTGAGCCTCAGATTCTTCTTCAAAGCTATGCCCCAGCAGCCACTGCCCTCTCCACTCCCTTGCAAAACCACCTTCCCTGCCCGCCTGGCAGCCGCCATCATAGCCATCATATTGGAACAGTGCTAGCTAGTGATCACGTTCAGTGCAATGCCCGAGAGTCCCTGGGTTGTCATGTCATGGCAGACATCACTGCTTCTCCTATGTAATCCACAATCTCCAGATCTTGCTCACAGTCTTTTGCTTTGAGCCCATGTGGAGTGGTTGTCTGGCGACTCCTCTCTGAAATGCGAATTTGTGCTGCTCTGTGAAGCTCACTCCATGAGACACCAGGAGGAAGCCTCTGGAGAGCACACCAGAGTCCCGTCCAGTGCTCACACTTATGGGTGGCTTCATAGTTGGTGTCACTGACCATACTTATGATCTTTTTCTCTGGCCAACCTGGTCTCTGTACAGCGCCTGGGGCTGGCTTCACACCAGGTAACAGCACAGGCCTTGTTGACAAGGGTGGGGCAGCTGTCACCACCCTCCTGTGAGCCAGCCACCTGACCCCTGTGCTCTGGATTATGCAGATTTCAGAGAGACCCCAAAAGAGATGCTTTCCAAATACTGCTGCGGATTCTTGTCCAAACCCTAGGCAGCAATGGAGATGGTGAGAACTGGCTATGGTGGTCAGGTGCCTTCAGCTGCAGACCTGCCCTGAGACATGTGCCCACGAAGCCCAGCGACCTGCTTCATCTTAGGATGCCAAAGAGAAGATCACTTTGCCAGCAGCTTCTTGCTTTTTCCACTCAGAGGCATTTTACTAGGAAGATGGGCAGGGCTGTTGGGGGTGGGCTGGCTCCTGAGCTGTGGCTGGTGAAAGCTGACCTGGAGCCAGCCTTGTGGAAGCTCTGCCAGGGCCTGGTTGGCACCTTGATGGCACAGTTGCACGTGACTGTGTGAGTCTGCAGGACCCAGCCTGGGGTTCCCCAGAGCTGCTGTTCCTCGACCCTGCAGCTCGAGGTTAGGCCAGTGAGTGCCACTGTGCCTGTGGCCATTCAAAAGCACAAAGCCAACCTTGGTAGGTTTTAGCTGCGGGTGCTTTGTGTCTTTCTGCATTGGATTTATGGAAAAGAGAGTAAGGAGTGCCCTCCTAGATGGCAAGGGTGAGGGCCTCTACTATACTGTTTTGAGCTTTTAAGATTCTTGAGACCCCAATAAAATTAACAATGCGGTATTAATGATACTCCTTGGACAAAAATTCCCTTTTCTTGGCGAAAAATGGAATAATTGAGGAAGTACTATACCCAAGGTGCCACATACTTAATAAGTATTGTAACATAGGCATCGAAAATCCAAAAATATTATTCAAAATCAGATTAATTAAAAGGCTATTCTTAATAAAATGGTGCATTTCCCACAGCCCTGTTTCGCTAAGAGAAACAGGCTGAACTTAAATTCTGTTTGGAGGAGCTGCCCTACAAAGGCCTAGTCCTTTTTGCCATGGGCTGTTTAATTCTGACCCAGATGGAGGATGGGCACAGAATATGGAGTCAGCAAGAGCTGGATCTCCCAGGCATATCCCAGGGCATATCCCAGGGCAAGGAGGGCCGGGCTTGGCAGGGCAGCAGCCTGAGCTTCTGAACCCTTGCTTCAGACAGGAGCGTGGGTGGGCAGCATCCAAGCCCTGCTGCGTGTCCCTCTTTGCCCCTTATTCAGGGAACAGATCCTCCTGATCCCTCCAGGCCACTGGCCACATTGTCCCCCAGGAAACTGCCAGTCCCAGTACCCATCACTGCAAGCACCCCCTGTCCTCCACCCTGGCCAGCTCCCTTTCCCAAGACCTCTCCTCAGAGCCTTGGAGGAGTTCTTCTGCCTCCCTGAGTGTGAGCCTCCAAGGACACACACTTGGAGGTGCCTTCAGTGCAGTAGAACACCAAGCAGCACAAGTGAGGGGCAGGGGACCACTCGGGACACTGAGGGAGCCACTCTAAAAGGGCCTGTCAAGAGCAAGGATTGTTCCTGTTGTCTGCAGGCTCACCCAACCTGCCATTCCTTTCTTAGGTGCTAAAGCCTACAAATCTGATTTCACTGAATGCCTAGTTGTGTCTCCATCACTTGCCCTCCAGGAGCCCTGGCAGAGATGCTGCCATGTTGGTGTTGTTGGCACCCACTTCCTCTCCCAGCAGCTGGACCGAGGCCTGCCCCTACCTTCTTGGCCAAACTGTCCTGGAGCGCCTGCCAGATGCAGGGAAGTTCTAGGAGTTGGCCTCAAGAAAGCTCCAGCACCCTTGCTGGACACACCAGGCCAACAGGCCTCCTGCATCCCTCTGTCTGTGAAGTCTGGCCCTGAGCCACCAACTTAGCTCTCCCAAGCCTGGTGTCCTCATTCTGAACCACGCACTTGACATTGAATTTAGTGTTTTTTAAGCACTGTTGTCCTAACTCCACCAGCACAAAGCCCTGGCTGCCCCAGGTCCACTCCTTCTGACCCTTCACTCCCTGAAGCTCTCAGGAAGCCTCTGAGTTAAATCTGCAAAACAGGGTGGCAATGATAGTGCCTATGGGCTGGGGTGCACAGGGAACATTGAGAGGCCCCCAGAAGAGGATGCTGAACTGTCTCAAGCCTCCACTCCACGGCTAGGTTTCCGGAGCCTGCCCTCCTCCTACTTACCCTTAATAGTGAAGAAAATGAGGCTATGAAAATATCCTTCTAGATCAGAAAACTTGCACTTTTTAAATTCTAGTTTTTCAGAATTCCACTGCTGGGAAGAAATCTCATGAAAAAATTACACTTGCCCTGGAGTTTTTTCTTTAAAACACAAAAGGAAGTATTCTTGAAATAGACTTGCCTCTGCTTCTTGCTCCAATAAAATGCATAGAGACCTGTGTGCGTGTTTCTACATGCATGTGTGTCCGCATATGTTCATGTCTGTGTGTGCATACATGAGTGTGTATGTGTCTCTGCATGTGTATATCTGTATGTGTCTGTGTGTGCATGTTTGGAATATGTCTCTGCATGAGCATGTAGGCATCTCTGGGTGTGCATATGTCTGTGTTTGTGCCTGTGTGTGCATGTTTGGATGTGTGTGTTTCTCGGCATGTGTGTGAGTGAGCTCCCTTGCACTTGGGCACATGTTTGGAGTAGAGGAAGAATGGTGTCTTCACAGAGGACATTTGGACTCCTAACATTGGAATGTCCTCATTTTCAGGCTGACTGCATAGGCCACTGTAGTTAAGGCTGCTGCCCTGGAGAACCTGTCAGGCCAGTCTCTCCTGTCTGTGAAGGATCCCCTGACTGGTTTGCACGGTGTCTCGCCTGCTGAAGTATCAGGAGTGTGGTGAGGCAGGAGGGGGTCCTCTGGATCAGGAGTGCAGCGGGCCAGGAAGGGGTTCTCTGAGTCAGGAGTACAGCGGGTCAGAAAGGGGTCTTTTGGGTCAGGAGTTCAGGGGGCCTGGAGGGAGTCTCCTCCCAGGCTGCAGTAGCCCTGCCATGGAGCCTGGTCACTTCACCCCCAGGGACCCCATGCCCTTGGCACTGGTTGAATCCCTTGGCTGGTGGAAGCGGCTGCCCAGTTACATGTCATTTAAGGGGGGGGGGGTGACAGCACTGTGCAGTGGGGACATCTGGACATGCTGGGGCAGGGAAATCCCATGTCAATGACTGACTGGCAATTTTCTCCTTTTTCTCTTTTTAATCAATTGGTTTTTATTTGCTCCTTTTAGGCATACAGGACAGTAGGGCACATTTTGGAGCAAAAGGCATACATGGGTATTCCTTCCCACTTTGGGGAGTTCCATGATGGGGCGTTTCATTGTCCTGTGTTCCTATAGGAACCAGGAAAGTGAGTCCCATTCCCTAGCTGTCTTTCCCATTCCCATCCCCTCCCCGATCCTCCTTTGTCTAATACAGTGAATCTTCCCCTCCCCAACCCACACTCCTGAATCAGAGAGTCTTCACCTTTGGTTTGGGGTTGGCTTACATTATGTAGAGTGATGGTCTCCAGCCCTGTCCAGCTCCATCCATTCACAGAGGGTCTAGATGTCCCAGAGTGTCAAATGAACATGTCCCCATCTCCTGAGAAACCTGTGGTGCCCTCTGAGGCCCCTGAAGCCATGCTGTGTTTCAAAGGACCTCCATGTCTAAGCAGTCCTCGCACAGCCACTGTGCCACCTCCCTGTGGGCACGGGTGCTGTCCTCAGGTCTGATCCCCAGCAGTCGTCCCTACCTGTCCTCCCTGGTGTGCTCAGTGTACCAACAGTGCCCCCAACCCAGGGTCTGTATTAGACTGATTGCCACTGAAACCCAGGCCTGCAAATGAATGGCCATGCCCTACAACTGAGCCACGCCCCAGATCATGGCAACAGAGGTCCCAGTACTTTGATGGAACACAGGCCTCCACAAGCCTGGCCACTGCCCAACCACTGAGTCACATCAAGCTAGAAAACCAGTGTCCTGAGTCCTGGAATGGAACCCAGGCCTACACATGCCTGCCCATTCCTTACCACTGAGCCATGCCCAGTCCAGGGCATGTCCCCATTCCTGAATGGAACCCAGGCCTCCACATGCCTGGCCATGCCCTACTGAGCTACAACCCATCCCAGAAAACGGTGTCCCCAGTCCTGGGTTTGAACCATGGCCTGTACACACATGGCCATGCCCTACCACTGAGCCACACCAAATACCAGGGCAACAGGGATGGAACCCTGGCCTGAACACACTTGGCCATGCCATACTACAGAGCCACACCCACCACAGGGCAACAGTGGTTCAACTACTGCAATGGAACCCATACCTACACACGCTGGACCACCGCCCTACCCTGAGTCACACCATGCCCAGGACAACAGTGTCTGCACTCCTGTGATGGAAACCAGGCCTCCATATGCCTGTTCATGCCATACCACTAAATCACACCTAGCCCAGGACAACAGTGTTCCCAGTACAGAGAAGAAACTTCAGGATGCCCCATGCCTGGACATGCCCCACCAGAAAGACACACACAAGCCCAGGGCAAGAGTGTCCAAGTCAGAGATGGAACCCAGGCCTCCGTATGCCTAGCCATGTCCAACCACTGATGCACAACCAGCCCAGGGAAACAGTGTCCCCACTCCTGTGATGGATCCCAGGCCTCAATATGCCTGGCCATGCCCTACTACTGAGCCACACTCAATGCCGGGGCATTGGATCCTCAGCAGTGGGATGGACCCCTAGACCTAAAACTGAGCCATACCCAACTCAAGGCAAAGTGTCCCCAGTAATGGGAAGGAACCCAGTCCTGCACAGACCTGGCCATGCCCTATCACTGAGACACACCAGGCCAGGGTCACAGTGTACCCAGTCCTACAATGGCACCTACGTTTGCACACCCCTAGCCATGCTATACCACTAAACAACACCCAGAAGAAGAGAACAGTGTCCCTAGAAAAGGGAAAAAACCCAGGCCTTCACAGGCCTGGCCATGGCCTACCACTGATCCAGACCCAGACTAGGGCAACTCTGTCCCACATTTCCAAGGAAAACAGGCATTGAGGCAGAAGGCGGGGGTTGGGGGTGGGTTTGACGACAGGACCTGGGGCAGACCTGATAAGGTGGGCTTGGACTAGCAGTGGCAGCCGGAACCTAGGCAGGTGGCAGTCCCCCCTTTGACTAGGAGTCCCACCTCCACCTTCTCACTGGACGGTAGAACCACACACCTGCTGGCTGCAGCTGGCCCAGCTCAGCTTCAAGGAGCATGATCATGGCATGCAACAGATCCCGTGGTGCTAGTGTGCATGTGTGTGTACCGTTAATCCCCAAGTACTGTTTGGCTGTTGCTCTATGCCCAAGCCTGGCGGACCCCTGTTCGCACACTATGCACAGACTTTAGTTGGTTCGTCCATAAACCCCAGTACTGGGTTCCAGAAGCAGACAAATGCCCAGGGGAAGGGACAAGGCCTCTGACACCAGAGGATGACCTCTAGGCGGAAGACATTTGCTGCGTTCCCAGCCAGGACTAAAGTTGATGGATATAACCCCATAGGGAGTATCCATAAAGCTGCCATCAAGGTGATGTCAAAGGAGTAAGGCATCTCCTGGTTCGTGGGGGCTGTCATGTCAATCACATAGACAAGAAGAACAGGTAATAGAATCTGCCAGTCCTGCAGCCCCAGAGGCAAGGGGCCTACCGCAGGAGGCAGGTCCAATGGGAAAAGGCCTGCAGTATCCTGGCCTTGCCCTGGATTGAACAGGTAGCTGGGTGGCCAGGCTTTCTTTCACCAACATGCGTGGCTTTCATATGCTCAGGGAGTCCTCAGCACTTGGTACTACCTGTAGACCTGGCGGCAGTCTGACTGCCAGGCCTTCCTAATGAGCAGCTGCAGAGAAACCCACTTTAGAGGGTTTGCCAGGTGCAGAGAAAAGTCTGCAGGAGGCTGGGATTGGTGAAGATCTGCACACCGCTGGGAGAAGGCGGGGCGGGGCGGGGCCACACCTGGAAGGCAGGTGGTACAGGCAAAAGCGGCCAGGGGGGCGCGGGAGCGCGCTGCATGACAGATCTCAGGGGCGTGCCAGACCCGGTGGGCTTGGACTAGCGGTGGCAGTCTGGACCTAGGCAGGTGGCAGTCTGCCCCTATGACTAGGTGTCCCACCTCCACCTTCTCACTGGGTGGTAGAGCCCTGCTCCTGCTGGCTGCAGCTGGCCGGGCTCAGTTTGCAGGACCGCGATCACAGCCCGTGACAGATCCTGTGGCGCTGGTGCGCACGTGTGTGTGTACCGTTAATCCGTAGGGACTGTTTGGTTGTTGCTCTATACCCAAGCGCGGCGCACCCTGTTCTCAGGCTGTGCACAGATTTTAGTTGGCCCGTCCATAAACCCACGACTGGGTTCCAGTCGCTGAGAAAATCCCAGGGGAAGGGACAAGGCCTCTGACGCCCGAGGAGGACCTCTAGGCGGAAGACATTTGCTGTGTTCGGCGCCAGGCCTAAAGTTGATGGATACAACCCAATGGGGAGTATCCATAATGCTGCCAGGCACGGGGATGTCAAAGGAGTAAGGCGTCTCCTGGTTCGTGGGGGCTGTCATGTCAATGACATAGACAAGAAGAACAGGTATAGACTCTGTGAGTCCTGCAGCCCCAAGGCAAGGGGCCTAAAGGAGGAGGCGGATCGGATGGGAAATGGCCTGCACCATCCCGGCCATGCCCTGGTGGGACAGGCAGGTGTGTGGCCAGGCCCTCTTTCACCAACATGCGTGGCTTTCGTATGCTCAGGGAGTCCTCAGCACGTCGTAGTACCTGTAGACCTGGGAACATTCTGATGCCCAGGCGTTCCTAAGGAGCAGCTGCAAAGTAACCCACTTTAGCGGGTTTCCCAGGTGGAGAGAAAAGTCTGCAGGAGGCGGGGATTGGTGAAGATCTGCACACCGCTGGGAGAGGGCGGGTCGGGTCGGGGCGGGGCCGCACCTGGAAGGCAGGTGGTACAGGGAAAAGCGGCCAGGGGAGCGCGGGAGCGCGCTGCTTGACAGATCTCAGGGGCGTGCCTGACCCGGTGGGCGTGGACTAGCGGGGGCAGCCTGGACCTAGGCAGGTGGCGGTCTGCTCCTTTGACTAGGTGTCCCACCTCCACCTTCTCACTGGGCGGTAGAGCCCTGCGCCTGCTGGCTGGAGCTGGCGCAGCTCAGCTTCCAGGAGCGCGATCACGGCCAGCGACAGATCCCGTGGCGCTGGTGTGCACGTGTGTGTGTGTGTGTGTGAGAGAGAGAGAGAGAGAAAAGCCTGCAGGAGGCTGGGAGCAGTGAAGATCTGCACAATGTGGGGAGAGGGCGGGGCAGGGAGGGGCGCGGCCGCACATGGGTGGCAGGTGGCAGGAGGAGAAGCAGCCAGAGGACCAGTGGGGCGCGAGAGCGCGCCTCTTGACAGGTCTCAGGGGCGTGCCTGACCCGGTGGGCCTGGGCTAGCAGTGGCAGCCCGGACCTAGGCACGAGGCAGTCCGCCCCTTTGACTAGGTGTCCCACCATCACCTTCTCACTGGGTGGTAGAGCCCTGCGCCTGCTGGCTGGAGCTGGCGCAGCTCAGCTTCCAGGAGCGCGATCACCGCGGGACAGATCCCGTGTAGCTGGTGTGCACGTGTGTGTACCGCTAATCCGTGGGGACTGTTTGGCTGTTGCTCTATACCGAAGCTCGGTGGGCCCTGTTCTCAGGCTGTGCAGACTTTAGTTGACCCGTCCATAAACCCCAGTAGTGGGTTCCAGAAGCGAGAAAAACGCAGGGCAAGGGACAAGGCCTCTGAAGCTGGAGAATGACCTCTAGGTTGAAGACATTTGGGGTGTTCGACGCCACGCTTAAAGTTGATGGATACAACCCAATCGGGAGTATCCATAAAGCTACCATTCACTGTGATATCAAAGGAGTAAGGTGTCTCCTGATTCGTGGGGGCTGTCATGTCAATGACATAGACAAGAAGAACAGGGAACAGACTCTGTGAGTCCTGCCGCCCCAAGGCAAGGGGCCTAAAGGATGAGGCGGATTGGATGGGAAATGATCTGCACTATGCAGGCCATGCCCTGGATGAGACATTCAGGTATTGGCCACGCCTTCTTTCACAACTTGAGTGGCTTTCATATGCTTAATCCTCAGCAGGTAGTCGTACCTGTAGACCTGGGAACAGTCTGATGCCCAGGCCTTCCTAAGGAGCAGCTGCAGGGAATCCCACTTTAGCTGGTTTCCCAGGTGCAGCGAAAAGCCTGCAGGAGTTGGGGAGTGGTGAAGATCTGCACACTGAGGGGGAGAGGGCGGGGCAAGTCGTGGTGCATCTGGAAGGCAGGTGGCAGGGGGAGAAGGGGCCAGAGGGGCGGTGGAGCTTGGGTGTGCACCTAGTGACAGGTCTCAGGGGCGTGCCAGACCCGTGTGCCTGGACTAGCAGTGGCAGCCTGGACCAGGGCAGGTATTCCTATGTCCTCACTCTTCTGCTTGCAAAGGACATGGGTTCAGCAGTCTTCTGCCTCAGGGAAAGTATTAGGCAAGAGGCAGAGGCGGGAGTTTGGGGGCGAGGGAGCATTTGGCTGGATCTGGAAGAGGTTGACCTGCAGGCGCCTAGGAGAAGCTAAGCCTAATTCTAACCTTAACCGTCACCCTAACCCTATTTTAGGTCTAACTATAAAGAAGGAATGGAAATTTTACGAAGGATAAAGCATATTATATACGTAGTAGAAAAGTGCAATATGAGGAAAATAGTGCTCGTAATCCATTTAAACTACTAATCTTTTATTTTCCCCCCCCGCGGTGCTGGGAAACCATTATTCTTTTGTTGGCCTATATTTATGCGTACATTTTTTCGACTGAGGGTCCTTATAAGGATTCTTCGAAGTGGGAAGATGATGTATTTTTCCTCTTGTTTTGTTTTTGCAGTTATTTTTATATTCTTCTTTTTTTAAGGCTTTCATTCTAGTCCTCAGTAATTTTCACTCTTTGTTATCTACTTCACTTAGGATTTCGTCTACTCTCAGTGCCTCTTGATCAATTAACCATTTTCCTAACCCGATTGTTGACATGCACTCTTTTTTCTCTAAATGCTTCATTTAGTCATTTAATTTGTTCGAATTTTTTCTAATTATTTGTAGATGACACCAGAGTCCATTTAAATTCTTGATGCAGCACTACTTCTAATTTCTTTGTACTCAATGTTGGGTCATATCATTCAGGTTATCATACATGTACATAGAGTAATAATGTCCTTATTCCTTCAATATCCTTTTAGGAATAGAGGTCTAGGCACCATTCACATTCTGCTAAGTACCTAGCGCAATATTATTTTTTAAACCTGCCATTAGTTGAGACAGATTACCCTAGGTGTTGTGCACTAAAAACTTTGTGCAAAACTGATAATTCTCACTGTTGTCATATTATTGCCTGTAGTTATTCTTTCATGTTTCCATTATTTAGACAGGGAGAGCAGAGCATCTGTTTACAGTATCTGTGGTACAATGTATCAGGAACCAGGGCATATAGAACAGATGTCAGGGTTGCCAGACTGCAAAGGATTCAGGTTGCTTCCCTAGTGCCCCTCCCCTGTCTGTTTTTCTGGAGACCTAGAATATCCAGGGTTTGGGTCCTAGTGTGGTGTATTTTAATAGACATATTCATTATCTCCAAAGTGTGAACTCTTTCTATGGTTATCAATTTCATATATACCAAATAAAAATATCAGAGTTTTAACATTTTTGAGTTCTACATACAACCTTTTAGGATAATGATGACACTAAGAAAATGTAAGAAGGACTTTTCCTTCTGGGTTTCAAAACACACCATCATCTTTCACAAACTGTTTGCCAACAGTCAAGAAGGCAGATAAATGAGTGGAAGAGAATAAAACTTAGAAACAACCAAATATCTGAAAGAATTTAGAATGTGCTACTGGTGACATATTATATTAGTAGGAAAAGAATTATGTGTGAATGAAATGCCTGTTGTTTGGAGTAAATTAGCTGGATTTTTGTGTCACAAAATAATTCCCTGATCAAATGTGGATTACTAATTTTAGATAATAAAATTAGAGAAAAATGATAGAAGACAATACAAGTCCTCCTTTATACATTTTACGTAGGCAAAGTTCTTAAGAAAGAATAAACTAAAAAAGAAGCCTCTCTCTCTCTCTCTCTCTCTCTCTCTTTCTTTTATTTTTTAGTTTTTAAATTTTTGTCCCATTGCCTTGAGCTTGCTATGAATGTGCTCTACCACTACCCCACAGCCCCTGAATTCTAACTTAAATTAGAGAAAGTGCTCTTTTCCAAATGTACAAGTGACCTATGGATATAGGGAAAAGTACTTATAGTCCCTGGAAAGAGAAGAAATTTATGTTCAATGATAAATGTAAATGTTTTTAGCTACAAAACTTGTGAGGATGAAGAGGAGCAGTACTTACACTGCTGCTTAAGGTTTGAGTTGCTTATGACTTCTCAAATAGATGATATTACTGTACATTTTAATAACATGTCTCTACCCATCAATTTCTTTATGTTAAATATCTTTGGAATATAGTAAAAGATGCATGCAGGTTATTTTTCTGAGCACTGTTTAAAACATCAATATGTTAAAAAGAACTCATGGAATGGATCTGGGGAATAAAATGCAGTGCATTCCTAGAGTGGAATATTATGTAACCATTGAAGGTGACAAAGGTGTAGATGTATGTTGACCTGGAAGATGTTCTTTTGTATATCAGATGAAAACAAAGCTTGATTATACATACACACAGATAGATTGGGGTCTTGTGTTAGTCACAAATATATGAAAAAATATAGTAAAAGTAGTTATTTTCAGGCATTCAACTTACAAGGAAAATTTTTCTTTTCCTTTTTCATTTAAAGTTTATTTTATTTCCAATATTGGGCAATTTCTCCTTAGTTTCATTGATAGCAGAAAATATGCTCTGCTTTAATTCAATAGTTTGACATTTCTGTGTTCTGCTTTATTTATCTACCATATGGGTAGTTTTGATAAAATTCTACATCTATTTCTACTTTTTTCTTACTTGTTATTTCTATAATGAATATGTGTAAAAGTTCTAATGAGAATTTCTTATTAAAATAATCTTTGGGAGGAGCAGGGATATGACTCTTGAACAAATAAAAATGTCTCACTTTCTGCTAATTTTTGTGTATGTGTGTGTGTTTGTGTAGATTAGTATCTTCTGCCAACTTTTAGCCTCTTCAGAAGTGAAGGTAATTTTTCATATGTACTTGTAGATATCACTGCAGATACATTTCTTATACATATATCTTTTATTTCATACAGATTTATTACATAGACACAATTGGAGGTTTATCATGTAGCCTATACCTCTACTGCTTGGTCTATACCTAAGATTCACAAATTTTAGTCATTAATCATGTCTTCTATGTTCCATTCATTATTCTTTTAATTTCTCAGTAATTTGACATTTCATTAATATTGTCTTTCAGTTTTGATATTCCTTCTACTATTTGGTCTATTCTATGGGTGTGATATTAACTGATTTTTTCATTTGAGGTATTTAGCTTTTATTTTCAAGATTTTTGTTTGATATTTTTCAGAATCTACATTATATTCATTTTACTGCTCTTTCCTATCCTGCATTATATTATTTAATGTATGTAATTATTTATTTGCATTCCCTTTGAATTCAATCATTATTTTGGTGTTATTCTTTTGAATTCTTTTTCTGACATTTCATAGACTGCAATATCTGTGATATCAGTTATCATAGTTATGAAAATTCAAAGACATCATGTTTTTCTTTTATCATTTATTTCTGTATTGATATTTTGTACATCTAGAGGGAATATATATCAGTTCTACATTTATATGAGGGCCTTCTTAGGAAATAATTTTCTCTTGATATGTCCCAAGCTATTGGTTTGTTGTGCATTGCTGAATTTATTTCCAACTGCACTTTGGAGTGTAGTTTACTATGACCTCTCTGGCTGTGTTTCATGAGTTTTGACACAGTTTGTACTGTCAGAATCTGAGGTACCAAATTTCTTTGAACATTTTTTAAAAGAGCGAAGTCATGTTGTTGGAAATAGTGCTGCAGACGGTGATATAGCTAGAACGCACCCCTGTGGGCCTCTCTCCCAGCTGTATCAATAATGTGCTGTCTACAAGCGTGCGGGAGAGACCCAGACTGAGGACCTTTGTAGGTACAGTGTCCATAAGTGTTGTGTCATTTTTCTCTGCTCTTGCAATAGGGTGAGTGTTCAGAGACTGTAATCTAGTTCATACCTACTTGGGGTCAGTCATGTTATGTGGGTTTTTATATCCCCTATTCTTTAAGTTGAAATATTTTCCAAGTTTGAGTAAGGTGCAGTTTCTCTCACCTGTGCTGTTAGTGTCATTAAGTGGCAAAGCTACCCACCAGATGTGTTCAAGGCATAGATCTGGATCCTCAGCTCAGAGGGAAGAAATGAAACAATAACATTCAGAACATAAAAACAGTGCAGATACAGATATATAATATCAATCAATGAATAAGGAAAACAACCCAACACCAGGAAGCAAAGGAGAAAATTGTGATCGAATCAATTAAACTGTCAAACATTCATAAAATTATAATTACTTAAAAAGGGACAATGAGATCCTGGAAATTAAGAGAGGAAATAATTCTGACAGTATAACAAGAAATAAAATAAAAATGAAACAAAATACCAAAATAATAGCATAGAAAGTGTAAATGGCAAATGAAAGAAAAATGAGTCAAGAATTTTTCCTCTGTGAAAAGTATGGATGAGACACTTATTTCTGGTTAGGTGCACATACTGTCCAGGGACTATTAGTCTGTGCACAGTGGTATGTCAATATGTGGGCAGCAACAAGGACTGTCTGTTCTGTGTGCCCAGAGATGTGGCATGTGTCCAAGCTATAGCATATTCTCATGATGCTTCAGACTTGTGTATTCTGCATCAGTCAAACCAGAGAGTTTTGTACTCAACTGTGAACCTTAGAAATCACGTAATTTGCTTTCCTTCATCTTAATGGTCTT
This sequence comes from Sciurus vulgaris, assembly GCF_902686455.1. NCBI lineage: Eukaryota > Metazoa > Chordata > Mammalia > Rodentia > Sciuridae > Sciurus > Sciurus vulgaris. Next base: position 77,316,731 of record NC_136464.1, read on the forward strand.
AGAATGGTAGCTCTCTTGACACCACATGCAACTGGTCTTGTTTCTCATCACATAGGGTGGAACCACCCATGATCCATTCTACAAGAAGGTCCATGTTGTTCAAAATATTGGCAGGGTTTTGTCCATCATGTCCCCAAGCCACAACTTTGTTGTTTAGCCATTTCTCATCCAGTCAATGCAACTGATTGTTCACAGGGATTATGTATTATTCTTATTTTTTTTTTCTCCCCAGAGCAGTTAGTCCTAAAAATGGATTTTCTATGCAATTACTACTACAAGTGGATTGCATTTAGTAAATTAAGATTATTACAGATAACTTTGTCACTAAAAATGATTTGTGGCACTAAAACAAGAAGGAATATTCTATCATTTTATCAATTATTTTCTTGCCTAAGCATTAAATTGAATAGTTTGTTTTTTGTGTATTTTCAATTTCTTAAGGTTAGGAGATAATATGCATATCTGGTTGCTTTCATCTTTATTCCCAATTTGAAGGTGACTGAGTTTAGCTGTAAGTTTAATATTTTTTGAATTAAAAACTTTTTGTCTCTGTGGTAGTGGTAATCCAATCCAAAGCACTGTACATATTGTGCAAGTGCTCTACCACTGAAGTGTACCTTCAGCCCCTATGAAAATTTATATTTTAGGGTAGTTTTGGATGCACAGAAAAATTGAGAAGAGGGTAAGGTATAGAGATTTTCCACATTCCCTGTACCTTCCACAGATTCATGTCCTCTTCCATTATCAGTTACCCTAAACCAGAAGGGTACACTTTTTACAAATGATGACTCTACCTTGACACATTAATATCACCCCAGACTGTAGTTAGCATTAGGGTACATTCTTGGTCCTGTACATTCTATCTGTTTGGGTAAATGAGAGATGACATGTATTTACAATCTTAATATCATATGCAGAAAAGTTTTGGAGTCCTTAAAAGTTCGTGAGCTCTAAATATTTATCTACCTCCCATATCAAATAACTTCTTGCAACCATTGATGGTTTTACTGTATGGAGAGTTTTGATTTTCTCAGAGTAATTGTATAGGTTGAACAATACAATAGGTATCTCTTAAAATATTTAAAATTTTAAGGTTCCAAGGTAATGAAATTTAGTCATTTGAGGTAGGCTTTTTCTTTTTTCTTTTTTTCCCTTTTGTGGAGCTAGTGATCGGACACATAGCATGATGCAGTCTAGGCATGTGCTCTTTGCCTGGGCCATAATTCCAACCCTTGTTTTGTACTTTTAAAATTTTATTCATCAACATATGATATGAGGGCATATAGTTTACATGCTGAAAAAGCATGATATCTGTAGAGATTTGCCACATAATATGGAGGATTGAGGGGAATGACATCACATTGGATGGCACAGCAGTTTTGGAATCATCTTGCTATGATTGGACCAGGTGGCTTCCTTCACAATGGAAGAAGACAACCTGAAGAGGCTATAGTTTTGTAAACTGTTATCATAAAACCTTTTACAGGTACCTTGCCATTGGAAATAAGACTAAGGAATGAATAGTAAATATGAGTTAAAATGTTCTGCTTGCTTTTAGGGATGAGTATGAAATCAATTAATATTATTATAGCAGGACCGCTATTCTTTTTAAAAGTTGTTTTTATTATTATTATAATTATCATCATCATCATCATCATCATCATCATCATCATCATCATCATCATCATTTCAGTGCTGGAGATTAAATCCAGGGCTCATGCATGCTATGCAAGCACATTACCACTGAGCTCTATCCCCTAACCTCTTTACCAGCAGATTCTCTGTCATGGAAAATGCCAAGAGAATCACATTGCCTTTTGTTTCTTACCTTACATGAAGTGGAAAATGAGTTTTCTTTCCCACTAGGAGTTGGCACATTTTGCAAGCTTGAGTGAGTTAATAATGTTTCTAAATACTTTGTCATATCAGCTATTACTCCTTGGCAACTTGCTGCTAACTTCTCTAGCGTTTCTTTTTAAATTTTACTATGACAGTGAGATATGGATCAAAATGTTTGCACTCTCAAAGGTGTCATCTTTCTAGTGTTTCTTTCTATGGAAGGTAAAAGCTTCTTTTCACCATGCATAAGGTAGAGAAATCAGCTAGAACTAAGAGATTCGTATCTTCACTAGGATAGCATTAGTGGGCATAAGTACATTGATTTCTACTGGACTCTTCTCAACTTTAAGCCAAAATGTCTTTGTAAGTAATCCCAGTCCCTAGTCTGTTGCCTGAATTTTGTCATGCCACAAAGGACACTTCCCACACATTTGCTTCCTTGTGAAAGAGTATTTCATCATAAATTGGGCAATTTTGACTGAAAATCTGGAGAAGCTGTTGTATGTCCTAACAAAATAAGCACACTCTCTTATAATTGTTCCTTCTGCTTTTAGTCCAGAAAATCAATGAGGTTTGTTTGATACTGTCAGCTCAATATTATGAATTCTACTAATGATATTTTCTGCCATTTTTTTATCTTTCAGATAGGATAGGACATAGTATTTTACTTTGTAGTAACAAAATATGATGAATCCCATTCTTTGCCCTTGCATTTGATTAATACAGAAAAGGGGACATAGGAGTTCTTAATGCATTGTCCGTCATCAGTATTATGAATATTTATTCTAGAACCATCATCCTATATGGTCCCAAAGAAATACTTTATAATAAAGCATTAGAGTCATATACTTTTAATATTTTATATTTTCTATAGTTGATTAAAGATTTTTTAAATCATTTTCTTTAATAGTGTATGAAAGTTCTAAAGATGACCCCTTAATCAGGTAAGATTTTATAGATCTTAAAAATTTGTATGCTAACTTATTCAGGAATAAAAAGAAAAAAAGATCTTCTACTATTTGTGAATATTCTAGTCATATTAGATGTTTATCCCTTGTATCTTATAGTCATCGTAACAGATTTAAGCAACTGTCCTTCAGAGTGGTTAACTAATTGGTTCATGATCCCATAATTAACAAATAGCTGGCCTGAGGTTGACATTCAACCTGTTTGACTGATAATGCCATTTTCTTTCCCCATTGCCTAGATTGATAGGGATATGTGGAGCACTATGATCACAATACAGGTATCAGGTCAAGTCAGAAAGTCATAGGCAGTTATGTGTTAATTCTGGTAAATAGTTTACCTGAGGAACCTGCTTATATAAGAGTTTGTTCTGAAATCATTGACAGTTGTTCTGCTACCCAGTAACATTTTTAAACTTTAAAACTTTTAAGGAAAATTCCATATAGCTGTGATGATAGGACAATGGATTTTTCATAAGAAAGATTAGACAAGCCCAGAGAGGAATTATTTCACTGGAATTGAATAAAAACCACGTGTAGAACATTCTATATAAATCAATTTAGCATCGATTTAGAGGTTATTTTAATTGATTTATTTACTTCCTGATTTCCCAGTTCATTTGTTTATTTCTTCAGTTTGTTTGTTCTATGAAGACTCAATTTTCTAGTTTTTTCTCTTTTTTTCTATGACTTTTTTACTTTCTTTTCTGCTCTTTTGCTGTTTCTTTTGTTCTTTTCCAAAAATGTTTGTCAGCTAAAAATTCCTTATCTTTTTTTCTGATAGACTCAATAAAAAGTAGAAAAATATAAAGGATTTAAGAGATCTTAGCAACTAATCCAAGTGTCCTATAGTACCTCAAAATGTGTTTAAAATACTGGCTAAATGATGCTTATGATGCTGAACCTGAAACTTAGAAGATATTAAGAAAACTTTTCTGATACAGAATATGGCAACAATGAAATTTTGAACTTGGGTTCCTTAATTGCAATTTACTCCTCTTCCTTATTTCTATTCTTTAGGTGAAGGTTTTGCTAACAGAATGGGAGAGTGAGCTTAGATACCCAAGTGAAGAGGATAAAAATGGAATTAGGAAGAGACCTCAGTGGTGCAGTATCAGAATGGCACAGAGAAAGGGCAAGGTTGAACAACAATGGAAATGTGTTGGGTAGGAATGAGAGTTTGGAAAAATGATCAGAATATTAGAGTTTAACGAGTTTGATAAGGCAAAACAAGAATTAATGACCCAGAATATCAGGGTCTATGTATAAAGGCATATTAAAATGGGAGGTTGAAGTGCATCCTGGATAAGTCAACAATTTCTTGTTTGTTTAATTGGAGGAACTGACAAACTTCAAGGTTTTTTTTACTGTAAACAAATGGGATACATGTTGTTTCTCTGTTTGTACATGGCGTAAAGGCATACCATTTGTGTAATCATAAATTTACATAGGGTAATGTTGTTTGATTCATTCTGTTATTTTTTCCCTTCCCCCTACCCCTCCCAACACTCTTTTCCCTCTTTACATTCCTTCCTTCCTCCATTCTTGACCCCTCCCTAACGCTAACTCTAACCCTAACACTAATCCCTCCCACCCCCCATTATGTGTCCTCATCCACTTATTAGCGATATCATTCAATCTTTGGTTTTTTGAGATTGGCTTATCTCACTTAGCATGATAATCTCCAATTTCATCCATTTGCCTGCAAATGCCATAATTTCATTATTTTTTATGGTTGAGTATATATATATGAATATATATATCACAGTTTCTTTATCCATTCATCAATTGAAGGGCATCTAGTTTGGTTCCACAATCTGGCTATTGTAAATCCAGCAGCTATGAACATTGATGTGGCTATATCCCTGTAGTATGCTGATTTGAAGTCCTTTGGGTACAGGCCAAGCAGTGGGATAACTGGGTCAAATGGTGTCTCCATTCCAAGTTTTCTAAGGAATCTCCACACTGCTTTCCAGAGTGGCTGCACTAATTTGCAGCCCCACCAGCAATGTATGAGTGTACCTTTCTCCCCACATCCTCGCCAACATCTGTTGTTGCTTGTATTCTCGATAATCACCATTCTAATTGGGGTGAGATGGAATCTTAGGGTGGTTTTGATTTGCATTTCTCTTATTACTAGAGATGTTGAACATTTTTCCATGATTGTTGATTGCTTGTAGATCTTCTTCTGTGAAGTGTCTATTCATTTCCTTAGCCCATTTGTCGACTGGATTATTTGCCTTCTTGGTGTAGAGTTTTTTGAGTTCTTTATAGATTCTGGAGATTAGTGCTCTATCTGAAGTATGATTGGCAAAGATATTCTCCCACTCTGTAGGCTCTTTCTTCACATTGCTGATAGTTTCCTTTTCTGAGAGAAAGCTTTTTAGTTTGAATCTATCCCAGTTATTGATTCTTGCTTTTATTTCTTGTGCTATGGGAGTCCTGTTGAGGAAGTCTGGTCCTAAGCCGACATGTTGAAGATCTGGACCCACTTTTTCTTCTATAATTTGCAGGGTCTCTGGTCTGATTCCGAGGTCCTTAGTCCATTTTTAGTTTAGTTTCGTGCATGGTGAGAGATATGGGTTTAGTTTCATTCTGTTGCATATGGATTTCCAATTCTCCCAGCATCATTTGTTGAAGAGGCTGTCTTTTCTCCATTGCATATTTTTGGCCCCTTTGTCTAGTATGAGAAAATTGTATTTATTTGGGTTTGTGTCCATATCCTCTATTCTGTACCATTGATCTACCTTTCTATTTTGGTACCAATACCATGCCGTTTTTGTTACTATTGCTTTGTAGTAGAGTTGAAGATCTGGTATTGCGATACCCCCCTGTTTCACTCTTCCTGCTAAGGATTGCTTTAGCTATTCTGAGTTTTTTAATCTTCCAGATGAATGAAGGAGGTTAAAATAATTTGATCCACTGGGCAGAGGGAGTCTCCAAAGCACATAGGAATGTGAGGGTGGCAAAGAAACTCTCAAGCATGAGGGAAATTGAAGTTGCTAGCCCACAAGTATCTATGGCCCAGAGCAGGTGTCCACTCACTTTTACCTTTTTTCCCCAACTCAGTGATATCCTTCCTATGCACATGAAGGTTAGAGCTTAGGAATGACTGGTTGGCAAAGCCATCATGGAGCTTCAGTTGTGTAGTTAATAACATGCTTATACTGAGGCCAGTGATTGAGACACCATTTAGGAACATGGAAAGGGAACTCCAATATTGGGTCAATTGTGCCCAATTTTCTCTCTGGAATCTGATCTTCATAGGATATAGATTTATTTGTTTACTGCCACTGAGTCCTAAAGAAGAGGGACCTGAGAGTGTCCACCAACAGGAAGGAAGATATTTAGATAGTGCTTTAAGATTTATAATGTTTCAGTCTGTCTAGCAAAATTATTTCAAATAACAACATATACATACATTCTTTGACTTTTGCACATTCAAATTTCAAGCATTTCAAATGTTTCAGGGAACTCCCTGTGCTGTTTGTGGGTAAAGGGAAGCAATAGGGTCTTTTTAGTAGAGAGTTTCCATGCTGAAGAACCAAGACTGCCACTTTGGAGTTTCTCAACTTACTCTTTGATCTAAGGATAGAAAAACAGAGAAAAGTATCTTTCTACCTCATCTTGGGTTATTAGAGACTGTTTTCAGTTCAGGAAATAAAAATTATGTTGATCATTCACTGGATTTTCAGTTCAACTTTCAAGACCAGACTAGTTTGTGAAGATAAATTATTCTCAGGTTCTGTCACTTTTTGAAATGGAACTACACTCCTCCATTGAGTATTTCATAGACTGGGAACATTGGAGGCAGAAAGAAGTAAATTTTTTCTAAAAGAGGTTATAATTTTACTAATATATCATCAAGAAATATTGATTTAATTGTATTTAAACTTTCACCAGAGTTTACTTTTTGAAAATCTGTGCTGACCCATTGTTATTGTTTATTTTTACTCTAAAGATGTTCTGATAAACCTGGTCCTAGTGATTCTACACCAGATGAGGGCAACAATAAATCTGATACCAAGGTGAAGTGCTCTTTTATGAAGTTAATTTTCTTGCTCTGAATTTTGGTTTTTGAGGTGTTTGTTTTTAAAGTTAATCAATGATCTCCTTGCCAGTTTATTTGAAAATATGCTCAGAAGAAACCACTCCATAGAATTATGCTGATTTTTCTTTATTAATATATATTTTATACCAATATTCACTTAAATACTTCAGATAATTGGGACTGGAAAACACATACAGAAAAGTTACATTAGGAAAAACCTTCCAACTGCAAAGGAAATATTAAATTGGTAAGGAGTATTTGAATAAATATACTTCACTGTGATTTTTAAATCATCCTTACATTACTTTTATGATACTTATACCTAAATATATATTTAAGCATTGAACTAGTTTTTGTAGTATTCATGAAATTTCCCTGGAGACATGATTTGAAGGATGTAAGGCATATTGCATATACTTTTTTCTCTTGGAGACTATATATTTTAGTACCATATTATTTTTAGAAAAACATTTTTTTCTCAGTTTCTGTTCTTGGTTCTGCATTTACACTAAAATGATATTATAAACTGTGACAATGTAGGTATTTAGAATCTGTTTCTTAATGCTTACATTACATCATGCTTCCTGACTCTTCCTACTAAGTGCTTTAAAACTCATCATCTAATGAAGAATAGAAGTTTTATATAAAATAATAACCATTTCTAGAAACAGAGAAGCTCAATAACTGTATGGTAAAACTTTTAGAACTTTTTTTGCATTGTATTGTATTAAAATAGCCACTCAAAGGTCTTATGTAACATTCTGAGACTTCATATTTGAGAAGTTTCTGTACTTATTATTTACATATTCATTTGAAATCTCTTCCATTGCCATGAGGTATTGGGGGTTAGAAAACATATTTGTATATCTCCTGGAGTAGCTAGAATAAGGTTTGGGATATTTTTAATATTTTTGACATGAATCAATGTGTAGAAAAATAGATTTGTAGATAATGAAGTATCCTAATATAGTCTACATGGTATGTCTAATAATCAAGTCTATTGAATTTCTAAAAATGTGGTTTAAATTATCTTCTTTTTCAAGGCTTAGGATGTTTAAGGTCAGGTGAGTTTTCATGAATTAATGTGAAAAACAAAAAACAATTGAAGGAAAAGTTATAAATATGAAATTTGGAACCAGAATATCTCCTTTTGAGACCCAACCAATGTGCTGCTAAATGCATCGTCTCAAGCTTCACATTAAACTTTACCATTCTGAAAGTATTTCTCTTTCAGAGGGAAATATTTGAAATATTTTTTCCCATTTTTTTTTATTTTGGTAGTAATGTTACAGATTCAGATAGTGGTTGAAACCATTTAAGTTCAATTTATTATATTGTAAAAAAATTTAATGTTTTATTATAGAATTACTAAGAAAAAAGCAAGTCTAATGTAATAATAATGAGTCATAAGGTATTATTAGTATGAATAAATATCTTTGTTGTATTTCTTATTATATCCAACTCTTAATTCCTTTCATTTGTTGACTTAAACTCATAGTCAATTGACCAGTCATATGTCCTATTTTGTTTCTTTCTCCTTCTTTACCTTGTAAAACGGACTAACTCCTAGAAAACATTTCTTTAAGTTTATTGCTTTAGCCATCTTTTTTACCATGGTTGATTTATGTCATTAATCTTTTTGTCATTCTTCTTCTCTCTCTTAGAATCATTAGTCTTTAGCTATTTAACACATAGGATGGAAGCAAATTATGCTGTTTGTGATTCCAACCCATCTGATTCATAAAATACACTTAAATCTCAGATAGTGTATATTCCACCAAGAGCTAGTTCATACAAATACATATCATGAAAACCCATTCAAAATGTCACATGTGATTACTTTATATTTCTTAAATTGTTAGTTTTGCCATTAGTACTCTAAACTCTTCCACATGGCTACAATTTTTATCCTAGATTATTTGAGTTTTTAGTAGTTTTGTAATAATCAGTTAGAGGTAAAGACAGTAACATTTTGGAGATGTCTCTATCATCTTTCATAATACTCATCCCATGAGAAAGATGTAGGTTAGGGAATTGTAGAATTAGGTTTGAGTATATATCTAATGACTCAACAACCTGTGGTCTTGCTGTTGCATCATGGAGCAATGGCCAATATTATAATTACTTTATCAAATGGGGTGCTTACTACACCCAAAGCATTTTTTTTCTTCCTAGAATATTGCAAAAGATAAAGAAAAATTATGTGAAGATTTTCAACAATCCAGTAAAGATAGTAAGCTATTTGAAGACTTCTTGTGCTGCTCATTGACTTGAAATAACAGACATTTTCATGTGCTCTTTACTTTGTTTTCACTGTCATAGAAGCAAAATCTGTCACAGGAACACAAGAAAACAAAACCTTGTTTGACCACGGTGGTACTGAACGTCAAAAGGAAGACAAAGCTGGAGTCACTCTTGCACAATCAATCAGTATAAAGCACTCTTATAAGCCTTCCTTTTCAGCTACTAACTCAAAGGTGAGGTTCTTTTAAAACATGTTCCCTGTATCTTGTTATATATCATCTAATATATGCACATAATAATGACATACACCCAGGAGATAAACATCAGGCTACAAGGTCATAATAAAATACAAGGATAGCAACAGGTGAAGTATATGTACAGGATTAACTTTTATAGAATTTGGTGGAAGTGAGTCATCATTAGGCATGACATTGTGGATGAAAAGAATTAGAAAACAAGTCAAAAGAACAGCTAGAACAATATGAATCTGAAAAAGAGGGATGTGTAGGAAGGATTCATTTAAGAAGGGCAAGACATATCCAGATTGAATAAAATTCAAGATGAAAGAAAGAGTGAATGTTAGGACAGTAGAAACTCTATCATTAAATATGATAGAAACTACATTCTTATGAAAAACAGAGTTGATTTTAATGAAGACCTTAAAGAAAATGTAATCCTCGCTTGTTTTAAATTTAAGGAGTTTGTAGTTCAGATGTGGATTGTGGAGTTGGAGTAGGAGTGGAGTCAGTGAAGATCTTTCTGTTGTGAATTTAAGTTCATGAGCATTGGAAAGAGCCAGCCAGTGAATGCTTAGGAGGAGGACATTCTACTTAGGAGAGAGAACAGTGGATCACATCTGTCTCTCATATTACTCAATATCCTGAAATAACCAGAAAGGGGGTGTGGGATGACCATTAGCATAATTATTTTGTGATTATAATGTGTAGAAAAAATCCATGTAAATAAGTGCTTTGCACATTTTAGATGATTAATAAATCAAAGTAGTTTTGATTCTATTCTCATTAAAGATTGGAATTTTTAAATTTAGCACTAATGAATTACAGACAAGATGATTAAGATGGTAATTTTTTAAATTGGTGCACATTAATTATACAGGAATTTCACTGTGGTGTATTTGTACATGTGTATGGCCAATTTCACTCCAAAATCTGATTTCTTTCTTTCTACTTCCAATTCCTTTCTCTATACTGATGGTATTTCACAGTGAAAATATCTCCCTCTATATGTTTCCTGAAATAAAGATATTTTCTTCTGAGTCTGATTTATTTTTTTTTCACATTATGCTTTCCAGTTCCATCATTTTCCTGAAAATGACAGTTTCATTTTTCTTTATGGGTAAAAAATACACCTGTGTGTATATATTCCACATTATCTTTATCTACTTATCTGTTGATAGGCACCTAGGATGATTCCACATCTTGTCTATTATACTGTCATATAAAATATAAATAATGCACTATCTCTTAAACATGCTGACTTTAATTTTTCCAACAAATACTGAGGACTGGTGTATTTGGATCTGACTCTCTGCATTTGAACTGCAGTGTTCTATCCATGGCTCAATGCACTACTTCATGGTGTACCTACACACCAGTCAGAGAGCACTCATTGTATTCTGTGTTCTTCTGTGCCACCTGTTTCTTTTCTCAATTTAATGTCATTATTATTCATTAAATGGAAGTACTTTGCATGCTCTACCCCATGGGTATGAAGAGTTAGGTAAAGGAAATATATAGAAACATATTTCTCAGTACCTTGAGTTATTTTCAACTGCTTTACATTTTGAATTTGTAAACCCTTGAAGACTAAAATGAAGCAACAGCAACACTGTTCCCTTTCTGTCTTAAATAATGCAATCCAACCTGTTTTATCACACCATTTATCTCATTTGGATGGTAAAATCATTATTTGAATAGAATGTGTTCCATATTTTATATTGAATAATAGCTGGTACAGTCATAAAAATTATTGAAATCAGTTTGTATTAAATATCGTCTACTGGTGAGAGATGATAAAGTGTTTCAGGGTTGCTGAAGTTAGGTCCTTGTAGGAATATGCACATCAGTTAGTAGGTTGTCAGTGAATATGTCTCCTTGTTTTTCATCCTGGATTGAAATTTTGTTTCCATATGAAAATAAGAGTCCCATAGAATCTGGTGAGCTTATATGAGATTCTGCTCTGAGATGTTTCAGTTTTCCATAGGGGCTTCACTTACTTTTATCTCACAGATTTAAAAAAAATAAACTTGGATTGCTTATTAAATTGCGATTCACAATTCTTTATGCTGCACATTAATGATGTTACCTTTACTAGATGGTCTCTGAGAGTCATCTGAAAAAAACTTCATATTTCAGCATTTATCTGGTGATGATAATCAAGGAGAACAGAAGATAGGAAAACATGTGGAAGGTAAGAAACATATATGATAAGCATTTCTTATGCAGGACCATTATTTAAAATCTGAGTCCTAGTATATTCTAATACTTGAGATCAAAGGATATAAAGGGAATAAGTTTTATAGCACTAGTTTTAACCATCAGGTTAAATAAGGAATACTGCTATAGAATGTAAATTATCAGTTCTATTTCAAGAGATGCTCAGACCAAAGGAAATTTTGGAAATTAGAAAGAGGAGAGTAGAACGAGTGATGAAAGCAAGAAAGATAAAGAGCACAGGAGATAAATATTGGGGAAGAAAACCAGTGTGTGGAGTGGAGGGAGGGATATTGAAGGCAAACATTGGAAAGAGGAAGAGCAAGACATTTAAGATGCAGGAAGAATTTGTAAGATTCCAGACCAAAACTTGTCTGAGAGGTAAATTAATTTTTCATAGTTTTCCTGTCTAAATGTTTGAAAACCATTGAATTGATTCTGATCACACAGAGCAATGGTGTGTTGACCATAGATAAATACAAATCCATATGGTCAACCTGTGTGTATGTCATTGAATATCTCATGAGATACTGGTAGAGTGAAATAGAGAATGGGGAAAGAGGAATAGATTGTTTGTGGAGTGATTGCCAAAGTCAAAGATTGATAAAAAGTCCTACATAGATTTGATGACTCCTTATAGAGTTTCAAATGGAGGGACATCAACCAGAGTAATCTGTGACAATATTTGAAGTAGTACATTAAGGTAGAGGAACTGAGAGACAATCAATAGAGACTACAATCCTCCAACACTTGAATGAATCATCTACTGGGGACCATTTCCAGAATGTATATTCTGGTTGAGCAAGTCTTTGTGTCTCCATTTCTAATGTATTCTAAAGGTGTTTCCAATGTTCCTGCTCCCTAGACTACCTTATGAGTAGCAAGAGAATGGCTGTCCCTTTAGGAAAATCTCAGTGAGGAGCCCTGGATCATAGTACAGGAAAGAGCATGTCTCTTGACACCTAGAAGGAGATATTGTGGAAGAAACAGAATGCATTTCATCTTGCTTTGGTGTATTTGCATTCAGTAGAGAGATAAGATTATAGCAGTCCTGATTTTACTGGAAGAATGGGTACTGTCAGCATTTCATAACTGCAGCTACATGTTTCCTGTCTTCGAAGTACCAGGCACTGGGACTCTGTTTTACATTTTTGTTATTGACATGAAGTGCATATTATTTTAGGAACTTTGACTGTTTTATTAAAACTAGCTATTTTTCCATGTTGTATCTGGTGGTGTTTGTTCTTTAGCCTAGGGCCTTGGGCCTGCTCTGGCCATAGACTTTTACTGAGCTCCTTCTTCATTGTTTGAGAGCTAATTTTTGGATAATGTGGTAATCTCAGGAAAAATCTTGAAAAGTTCACATCAGAGGCATTGCAAAGTTTAATTCAAAAACAAAATTTTTGCTTTTGGTATAATCTTCAAAGTTTTTTAAACAGAAATTTTCACTAGATATCTGATAAATCTGTTCCAATTCAGTTAATGTTGTTTTCCTTGTGAGCACTACATTTCTGTGCTTACCTTCTTTTATGTTATTTTTCAGATGTGGGTTCTATATCTTCTCATATGGGTGGATCAAGAAATGATATGGTGGCTAAATCAGAGGATATAAGAATGGACAGTGTGTCCATGTCCTCCAAAGGTATGGAAAGAGAATATTTTTCTAACTGTCATTCTACAATTCCATATCTGAATTGGTAAGTAAAGACAATTTCCTGTGATGAAAAATGTATTGCATGATTCCCAGGATGATTATTGAAACTGTATACTTCTAAATATGCAGAACAAATAGATGTAAGGACACACAAAGATAATATGATGGATGAAATAATTCCTATCCTGTATTTTAGAGCTATGTGCTCATATTCACACATCAGTCTTGATTTTTTCCATGCAGGGTCCTGCTTTTGTTCTTCAAGTAGTGTGCACATTTCTCACCACCCTTCTGTAGGTTTACATTGGTCTAGGTACACATTCCTTTATATTGTTTTTTTAACTTTGGAAACATAATCTGACTTTTGGAATGCTAACTGCATTTTTTATGAAACCTCTATTCCTGATATTCCCCAGTATGTTTTGACCACCTGACTGTAGTAACAACAAAGAAGCAAACTCACAGAAACTAATTATCATCAAACCTAAGCATGTATTTCAGCTGTGTAGTGATTCAGAAGGAACATGTGAGTGGTTTTGTCCTATTGACGTTCAGTGATATATGTGCCATTTGCTTTTCAGTGTTAAAAGAGAAAATTCCTGACTTGAAGGTAATTACATGTTGATTTGTATCATGAATGATTAAGGGTAGACTGTATAAATATATAATATTTGTTTCATATCTGTCTTCCAAACCCATCCAGTCTACCACTACAAAGCAGGATACTCTTCCAAAGAAATTAGTTGGGATGAAGAATATAAGGATACTTCACTCTGATAAATTTCATATAACTATTCTCTCAAAAGTAATATATTTAAACATGTGAACTGTTGGCACTCTTTGTCTTCCTAATTCTCATTTTCTTCTTCTAAATCTGAGGGAAAGATTTGACATAGTAAGTCCAATGTTCATGTTTGCACACATGATGAAATATAAATATGTACAAGGATAAGGAAAAATGTTTTCATGTATGTTGATTCTTCTAAGTTATTCATGAGAAAGAATCCATTTTGATAAAATGATACAATCATGGGATATACCTTATTCTAATTAGGTTCCCATCCCTGTGGGTGGATTTGATGCTGGAAGTCATTTATTTTCATGTATATTATCATGAAGACATGATTTAGTCTACTGTATTTCCTATTCCTATCTCTCCATCCTTCCCTTCATTCCCATTAGTTATATCTATTGAACTTTACTTCTTTCCCTCCCCACCCCCTGCTAATTTTGTGTCAGCTAAACATATTAACAACAATATTCAAACTCTGGTTTTGGATTGCCTTGTTTCACTTAGTACATTCTCCCAAACAATCCATTTACTGAAAAATGTCATGAAGTCATTCCTCCATATGACTGATTAATATTCCATTATTTTTATATACCACAGTTTCTTTTATCTGTTTTTTCAGTTGATGGGCATGTTGGTTAGTTCAAGAGCTTAGCTATGGTGAATGAGGCTGCTATAATTGTTGAAGGGGCTGTGTCACTGTGGCATGCTAATTTTAAATCTTATGGATATACACTGAGGAGTTGGATTTCTGGATCATATGGTAGTTCAATTTCCAGTTTTCTGAGGAATATTATACCACTTCCCAGAATTGCTTGCAGAAATTTGCTGTCATGCTAGCAATGTGTGAGTGCATGCTTGACCCCACATCCCTGCTCACTTTAGTGGCTATTTAATGCTTGATCATTGCATCCCAATGCAAGCGAGATGGAGTCTCTGTCCAGTTTTAATTTGGATTCCTCTGATTACTAGTGAGGTTGAATATTTTTTCACAGATATGTTGGTCATTCTTATTTCTTCTTCTGAGAAGTGTCTGCTCAGTTCCATTGCTTATTTACAGACTGGCTGGTTTGTTTTTCTGGTATTCAGCTTTCTGAGATATTGTATATCCTGGAAATTTGCACTTTATCTGATGTGCAGTTGGGAAAGACTTTTTCTATTCAGCAGGCTCTCCCTTCATACTCTTTGAAATGTTACTTTTACTATAGAGAAGGTTTTTAATTTAATGTCATCCCATTTACTTTATTTTATTTTTATTTTATTTTATTTATTTATTTTTTTTTTTTGTGGTACTGGGGATCGAACTCAGGACCTTGTGCTTGCAAGGCAAGCACTCTACCAACTGAGCTATCTCCCCAGCACCCCCCATTTACTGGTTTTTCATTCAATTTCTTGTGGATTAGTTGTCTTGTTACTGTAACAAGATGTCAAAGTGTTGTGCTTGCCATTTTTTTAGTAGGAGTAGGATTTCTGGTCTAATTTCTAGGTCTTTGATTCACTTAGATTTGATTTTTGTGTAGAGTGAAAGACATGTTCACTTTCATTCTATTATGTATAAATTTTGAGTTTGTCCAGCACCATTTGTTGAAGAGACTATCTTTTCTCCAGTGTGTGTTTTTGGCCCCCCTTGTCTAGTATGAGATATCTGTATTATATGGGGTGTGTCTCTGTGTTTCTCTTCTGTTCCATTGGTCTGCTTGCTTGTTTTGGTGTCCCTATCAAGCTATTTGTGTTGCTGTAGCTCTGAAGTTGAATTTAAGCCCTGGTTTTCTGATGACTCCTGTTAGTGTTTTCTAGCTAAGGATTGCTTGAGCTCTTCTGGGCCTCTTATTTTTCCAAATGAATTTCATGGCTGCTTTTTCTATTTCTATGATGAACATCAATTGGAGTGTTAATGTTAATTGCATTAGGTCTGTGTCCTGCTTTTCCTAATATGGCCATTTTGACAATAGTAATTCAGCCTGTCCAAGGACTCTAGAGCTCTTTCCAACTTCTCAGAGCTTCCTGAATTACTTTCTGTTGGCCTGCAGTTTTCATTGAAAATGCTCTTCCCTCTTTTGTTACCTTTATTTCTAAATTTTATTTTTTGGAAGTTCTTTTAAATGTTCTGTTTTTTCTAATTTCTCTTTCAGCTGATTCATCTTTGGCTTATAAGAATGTAAGTAATTTCTGTGCATTAATATTCTATCCTGCTACTTTGCCCAATTCATTTATAAATTCTAGGAGTTGACTGGTGGAGTTTACTGGGTCTTATAAATATAGAATCATATCATGGGCAAAACGGTATTTTGAACTCTTGTTTCCCTATTCATATTCTCTTAATTTTTTTCATTTGCCTAATTACTCTGGCTAAAAATTTATGGACAATATTGATTAGAGGTGGTAACAGTGGCCATTCCTTCCTTGTTTCTGTTCTAGAGAGAATACCTTTAGTTTGGTTCCATGGAGAAAGTAGTTGACATAGGGTTTGTCCTCTCTAGCTCTTGCAAATTTGAGGTATGTTTCAACTAACTTAAGTTTTTCCCATGCACTTAAATTGAGTGTATGTTGAATTCTTTTGTGAAATGGTTATTGTGTATCTCATAAGATGATCCTGTGGTTCTTGTCTTAAGTCTATTTATGTGATGTGTTACATTTTTGATTTCTGTATGTTGAACAAACCTCACATCCCTGGAATGAAACCCACTTTACCATGGTTCACTGTCTTTCTAATGTGTTTTTGAATGTAATTCACCAGTATTTTATGGAGAATTTTTGCATCTATATTCATAAAGGATAGTGGTCTGATGTTTTCTTTCCCTGCATGTTTTTCTGTGATTTGGCTATCAGGGTTATACAAGCTTCTTGTAATGAGATTGGAAAGCTTCCCTCCTTTCCTACTTTTTGGAATAATTTCATGAGGTTTAATGGTAGTTCTTCATTAAAGACCAGTCAAATATTTTTAAATTGTAAGTTTTTTCTCAGCTACATCTGCCTTCTCTTTTCTGTGTTGGAGTCACTACATTCTCAGGACATCACAGAGATGGATGATTACACATTAATTTTTCCCCCAATATTTATAAATCTGGAGAGGTGGACAGAGGGCACCAACATAAACTTTTATATGAGTGATGCAAAAGCTTTTTGTGATCTTAGGAGTTTGACAGCAATCTAGTAAATATGGTAGCTCATCACTTAAAATAATATTCTTTCCAATATGACACCCAGTCTTTTGAGTAATTGATTTGTGTGTGTTGGACATATGTTCACGCTTTACATTGTGTGTATGAAAATTCATGTGGTCAGGATCATATTAACAAAGTTAAATAATATATGACTTCAGGTAAATTGTGAATATACAGGATAAGAAGATTCACTGTTGTGGATTCATATGTCCACAGGAAAGCCATGATAGATTTACTCTACTGTATTTCCCCTATACTGTTAGATTTGGTGTTGTACAGTGTAAAGAACAATGATTCAGGATCCAGAGAAGTCACTATGAATTATACTGCATGTCCAGACTTTTTATTGTTTGTAACCTTTTGTCTTCTGTTCTTTTTGTTGTCTATAATTGAGATTAAATCTCATTCCCTTTTGCATGCTAATCAAGTGCTTTAACACTGAGATTTACATCCAGATCTCTCTTACAAGTTTAGGAGTCTCATAGATCCTACTTGCAGGACATTCCAAATAAAACACCTAAATGATTTCCCTCAAAATAGAAAGGTGCATAAAAGTATAACCAAAGGTAAACAGAAGTCACTTAAACAGTTCAATGAATTCATTTCCCATCTCATCTGATATGTTTGGTTTTGTTTAGTTGTGAACAGAGACTCCTTTCCACACACCCAGGTTTGTATTTTTATTCACTAGGGAAACTTCTTTCTTCACACATAACTGATCCTGGATATATTACTTCCACTGAAGTCAAAGTCCTGTTTGTATTGCACTTCTGTCTTCTACTTATTCATTTTTTCCACATATGCATATACCACTCATCTCCATCACACCCATAACATAGATTAATTTTGTTCTGGTGCACATACATCTGTGAACCACTCTTTGAGATTATTCATCCCTGAACTTATTAACCTTATATAGGAAACTTTCATAGGATGTGTTCTGTTTGATTGTCTTTATTATTTCCTTAGTCTCCTTTATCCTCTGGCAATCCTCATCACCATTCAGAATATTTTAGAAAAAAACTGATTCCATTGAAATTTAAGAGCTGCCATTCTCTCTTGTAAGGCCTTCCAAGATCTCATCCATGATTTAGTTTGGCTGATATCCTGATACTTTAACTCTCAGCCCAGTTTGACTTGTAGAAAAATCATCCACCACAAAATTTATCTCTGCACTTACAAGAAAATCACAAACTAAATGTGACGTTAAAGATATAAAGAACACTGACAGGATGTGGTGAATGAATGGTCTCCTGTGTGAAGCTCAAGGGATATATACATAAAGAATCAGTGTACAATTTGCATCATTATGGCCCAGTAGAAAAATTTGAAAATTTATGGAAGCCCAAAGAAAGAATCACAGAAAAATAGTAACAGTGAAGTAGTCTTCATTCAGCAGACAGAATCTTTAGAGAAGACATTTTTCAGAAGGATTCAAAAAAGCATATCAGATATAAGGGACAGGGTCTTCATTTAAAAGTAAAAATATCAATTTGGAAAGTCATATTGATGAACAGGGTTTTTTTTTAAGTTTCTATTCTGAGATAGAGAAGATGAAAAGTGTTAATATCCATGTGTCTATGGTATTTTAAAAATTCATTTCTGAAGGTACATTTACCTTGGGTACTGAATCTTCTACAATCCTTATGTCCTTTGAATTCAGTGATTGTCAGTGCCAAGTGGTTTGGGGAAGTTTTGGCTCAGTAGAAGTATTTCCTTCAAAGTCAATAAGTGCTAGGATCATTGAACACTTCTGCAATCCGAGTTACAACAGTGGGGGTATTGAAGCCAGCCTAGGCACAGTACAGGGGCAGGGTCTCAAAATACTATAAAAGGCCTAGAAATGAAACTCAGTTTCAGGGATTTATCCAGGTGTGCACAAGCCCTGCATTCAGTTCCAGGACTATACTGAGCCCCATGCAAGAGTAACATAAATTTTGACATGAATAGTCATCTAAAATTCAGGCTTATTATAAATGTGTATTTGAGAAGTTACAAATAAATTAATATTAGAGGGTTTCTTTTCAACTCTGATGGAGAACCCCCTTTTATAACTGTTCTGAGGAGCCTAAGTAAATTTGTATATTTGTCACCAGAACCTCATTCAGATGTGACACCAGAGGATGGGACAAAAACTCTTCATGGCACTAAGGAGAAGTGGGCAAAGGTTTGTAAACTTGCCTTTTTTAACTTTCTGGTTTCCTATAGTTTTCCTTGCTTTAATAATAAAATTCAATTTCTGAATAGCTTTATAATCCATAGATCATCATTTCATACCCAAGTCAGAGAGCATTTCAAATGGGTTTACAACTACAATTGTTTTCTGAATCCATGGTAGTTTATAGATCAATGTTATCTTGGTGTGGCACAGTTTTCTGATGATTTCTTGTGCTTGCAGTTGATAACCTCCTTCTATCATCATTGTATTAACAACAAATATAAGGGCTTAAAATCTGGATGGAATTTTGAATGAACAATGTAGTAATGGCCAATGAATGCATTCATGGTAAAGAGTAGTCAATTCCAGTGGTCAAAGGGTGAATTTCATATTACCAGTCACTAATGTCAAGGTCACAGATATCATTGTGCCTTGAGTCAGTGTTTAGGTCAAGGGAGGGCAGAGGCTCCTTACACATACCCAACTGCTTTTGGAAAATCAGCTTCCAGGCTGAAACACTTCCTCTGAGGGCACTAACAATAACTCACCCTTTCATATTCTTCCCAGGTAGGAAAGAAATATAATTGTGTAAATTTTATTTATCACATCTTTTCAGGATAAGTAAGACTATTAATCTATGGATGGAGGTATTGGTGAATTTTAATATTTTAAATGTGTGTTAAGGCATTCTTTTGTCTAGTGGTCTTTATACTTATTCTCAGGATTGTGCATGCATTAGCATAGCTTTTTCTTCCACTTTTATATTTGGGTCCTTTCATATGACTGCTTTCTCTGTTGGATGTCTCAGAAGCAGGGATTATATGTCAGTGAAAAAATGTCAAATGGGCATGACCAAAGTTCCAGGGTTACTCACCAGCATATCTTTATGTATAATCACCACCGGCACCTGCTGCTACTTAGAAGTAAACAATTCTTCAGCTTCCAAGTAAATGTTTATTTCGAAGGACCACCATGCCTCCACCACAGATAAAAAGAAATGAAAAATCAGTGAGCAAGTGAATGCAAAATGGGATAGGAGTTTAGCTACATTCCAAGACAGAGGGAACAAAGGTAACAAGGGGAATGTTGTGGGGAGAGATGACACACAGTGGAAGAAAAGTGGAGAAAAAGAATCAGAGACTCCAGGAAAGCCAAGGGGAAAAGCAAAAACAAGAAAGGAAACCAAACAATCATAGTAATTCAGAACAGAAGAAGACAAATAATGTGACCAACACAGAGACCTTACCTGTCAAGTATCCTGGAGCAACATCAACCATAATTTTATATATCCACTGGCTGATATATTTCAAATAGACACGCATCTGTCTAGGAATTCTGCTTAATAATCCAAGAGCTTTGGGGCTTCTGTGAAAGAACTGTTGTTCCTTTTGTTCTTTCTTTACTTGAGCCCAAATAGGGCAACCATGACAGTACAGAGTGGAGCCTCATTCCCTCTGCTCACTTGCCCAGGGTGTGCTGATTGAATGTGGAAACTTGCAGAGGAATATCTATTCTCAGTACTTCCACTTGAACCCATGCTTGAGGTTCAAGTGGATTGAGGAAATAAATGGAGCTTTCTCATAAACCGTGTCACACTGGGAGCCTGGGGACTGAGTTGTAGTAGAGTTTCTACACAAGGAGGACTTGCATAAGTGAGTTAGGAGCATGCAGTGCTCATAACTGTGCATACATGTTGCCTGGTCCTGCAAGATGTGTGCTTGGTAGGAGTAATGCAAACTTGCAGCATTTTATCAGACACCATCTGAGCAGGTCTGTGACTTTCTCCCTTGTGGCAGTACACAGGTTTTACTTTGTGCTACTAAACTCAATGCACCAGTTTGAAAAGTGTGGTTGCTCACTGGACTCCATTCAATAGATGACCAAATTTCAGATTCAAACTGCTTCTGTCCTGAGCTTTTGGCACATCCCTGTCATTCTGATTGCTGGGAACAGACTATGAGGCTGCTCAACCTCGATTCCCTTAGAGATAGGTGGCCACTCAGTTTTGTAGATATCAGAAATGCAAGCATTCCTGATTCCTCACAGAGTCAATGCTAGGAGGACAGCCTGTTTCAGCTGGTTTCTCCTCAGGCATCTCTCAGAATTGCCAGGGACATCTGTGGCACAGCTTCAGTGGTGAGTGTGAATTAAATTTGCCAGCTCCCTGTGAGAATGGAGGTTGTGACTTCACACGTGTTGATATACTCACCTGTGGGTAGCTTAGGGCACCAGCATTCCTCTTGGAGCAACATTGGCTTTCCGTCACCTGAGAAAATTAAGTGCATGACACTTTTCTCCCAAATTTGACTGCTGTCCCTTTCTTCAGCTGTCCAGAGCTCTGAAGAGATTTGTGCCTTCCTTAATTTTTTTAGATCCAGGTTCATACATTGTCTGAATGCATCATGTCTCAGTGAATTCTGGTCACAGTTGGGCTTTGGAGAAAAAAAAAACAGGGTCATGGATCCTATAATCCCAGGAATGAATCCATGAAAAAATCAATTCTAGTGAAGAAATCTCCTGACCCTGCTCCATGAGAAACTGCTCAGAAGAATGTCAGTGCACATCACATTCTTGACATCCTAGGCAGAATCCAAGTCTCTTCTTGCTGCAACTGATGGACTTCAGTGGAGTAGGGATTGGGTGATAATTCTGGGATTCTCCCACTAAGCACCCCAGAAGGCAGCTTTCCCTCAGCAACTCAGTTTTCCCTGGCAGTGCAGCACACCATTTCTGCAACTGATGCTTTGGTTATTCTAAAAGGCAATATCCCTGACCTTCATTTTGTCATTGGCTTTCTGCAGTTGCCTCCTAGGGTTCTATCCATGGCTGTATTCGCTTCATGGTGCAGCTGCACACCAACCAGTGAGCACTTACTATGTTCTGTGTTCTACTGTGCCACTGTGTCCTTCTGCATTTCCACTTCATTATTATTTATTCAATGAAATTACTTGCATGCTGTTCTCCATGGATATGAACAGTCATGTATGGGAATATATACAAACATATTTTGCAGTGCTTTGACTTTTGTTCATCTGATTCACAGAAGAAGTTTTGGCCTTCTAAGTCCTAGAGGATCAAAATAAGCCAACAGACACCCTGTTCCCTTTCTGTCTAACATAACGCATTGCAACTTGTTGTTTTACACCATGTATCTCACTTGGATTCCAAAATCATTCTTTGATTCAATTGTCTTCAATATATAATAATGCATAATTTCTCTTGCTGACATAAAAAAAATGTCAAAATCAGTTTGAAATAAATATCCTTTATTGGTGAGAGATGCTAAAGAGCATCAGGGTTGTTGAAGTGAGGTCCTTGTGGAAATATGAACATCAGTTAGTAGGTTGTCAGTGAATATGTGTCCTTGTGCTTCATATTGGATTGAAACTCTAAGTTTCCATATGATAACAAGAGTTTCCCAAAATCTGGTGAGCATGGATGAGTTTCTGTTCTGAAATTTTCAGTTTTCCTTGGGGGTTTACTTACTTTTATCTCACAGTTTTCAAAAGAAATATATTTGTATTTCTCTTTAAATTGTGATTGAGAAATATTTTTGTCTCTGTGAGTCTTCTGAAAAAGCTTCATGTTCTTCATTTCAGCAATCCTCTGGTAATGCTAAACAAAGAGGAGAGCAGAGGATAAAAGAACATGTGGAAGGTAAGCAATATATATGATAAGCACTTTGTATGTGGGACCACTACTACAATCTTTGTCCTAGTATATTCTAATTGTTGATGCAATGGGCATATGACACTGTCTTGAGTTGAAATAATCTAGAGGGAAAAAATTTTAGAGCAGTAGTTTTAACCATCATGTTAAATAAGGGTTATTGGTATACAATGTAACTTATCAGTTGTTCTCCAAGAGATGCTCAGAAGAAAAGAATTTTGGAGAAAGAGAAAGAGTTGAGTAGAACAATTGATGAAAGCAAGGAAGACACAGAGTAAAAAAATTAGTGTTGGAGAAAAAATTCAATTTGTACAGTGGAGGGAGGGTCTTTGAAGGCAAAGAGGAAAGAGGAAAGAGTAAAACATTTAATTTGTGAGAAAATATTGAATTTAAAAGTTTGACAGGCCAAAATTTTTTTGAGATGTAGAGGAATTTTTTATACTTTTTCTGTCTTTGTGATGCTTGGAAAATCATTGAATTGATTCTGATCACACAGAGAAATGGTGTGTTGACCACAATTAAAAAACAAACTGATATGGTCAACCTGTGTGTATTGCATTGGACTTATGAGATATGGCACTGTCAGGGTCAGTAAATAGCAGGGGTAAGAGCAAAAGATTGTTTGTGGAGGAATTCTCAAAGTCAGAGTTTGATGAAAAAGTTTTTGGGATAGTTACTAACTTATTATAGAGCTTCACATGGAGGGACATGAACCAGAGTTATCTGCAGTGATATTTTAAGTAGTACATTAATGTAGAGGAACTGAAAGACAATCAATATAGACTACAACACACTGACATGTGAGTGAGCCATCTGTTGGGGACCATGTCCAGATAGCACATTGTGATTCAGCAAGTCTTTGTTTCTACATTTCTAACCTATTCTCAGGTGATTCCTATGCTCTGATTCCCCAGAGTATTTTAGGCTTAGCCAGACAATGGACCTCTCTTTAGAGAAATCTCTGGGATGAGCCACTGGATCATATTTCAGGACAGTGGTTGACCAATGGAAAACATTAATCTAGCATTCAAGCTGAGCACATCTCTTGAACAAATGGAGAAAGGGTATTGTGGAAGAAACACAAAGCATTTCATCTTGCTTTCCTGTATTTGCATTCAGTAGAGAATTGAGTTTACATTAGTCCTGATTTTACTGTAGGAATGGGAACTGGTAACATTTGATAACAACAGCTACATGTTCCTCCTCCCAGAAGTACCAGGCATTTGGTCTATGTTACATCACATTAGTTATTGACATGAGGTGCATATTATTCTAGAAATATTGACTGTTTTATTAAAGAGAGCTATTTTTTCATTTTTGATTTGGCATTATTTGTCATTTAGCCTAGGGTCTTGGATATGCACTAGGTGTGTGCTTTAACTGAGCTCTGTTCTTGTTTGAGAGCTATTTTACATAAGATAGTCATCTCAGGAAAAGTCTTTTGAAACTCACATTTGTCAAACTGGGCTCCGTTTTAAACAGAAGGTATTGCTAACTTTACCATTGAACACCAAAATAGTCATTTTGGTAAACACCTCAATGTTCTTGAACCCTAAATTTTCAGTGATATCTGATATCACTGATATCACATTGATTGGTAAATGTGGGTCTTAAGTCTTCTTCTTTGACTGAATCAAGAAATGAAAACATGGCTAAGCCAGAAGATACAGGAATCAACAGTGTGCCCATGGCCCCCAAAGGTATGGACAGAGATAAATAATTTTTGGACTGACATTCTACAATAGCATATGCTATCTGATGAGTACACACAAGTTCTTTTAATGAGAAAAGAATTGTACAATTCTCAGGATCATGATTGTAGCAGTTTACATCTGTACTTGCAGTGCAAATAGAGGAAGGAACACAGAAATATGATGGATGAGATGATTCTTATACCATACTTTAAAGATATGTGTTCTTACATTCTGACATCAGTTTGGTTTTCATCCATACAGGGTCTTACCTTTGTCCTCCGATTCATGGTCTCATTTCTCTTCCTCAGTGTAGGTTTACAGTGTTAGAAAAATTTGAAAACTTACAGAAGCCTAAAGAAAGAATCACAGAAAGACAGGCATAGGGAAACAGTCCTCATTTAGCAGAGAGTGTCTTTAGAGAAGACATTTTTCAGAAGGGATATAAATGCATGTCAGATATAAAGGACAGGGTCTTTATATATAAAGTTGAAAACACATCAATTCTAAAGTTCTATTGATGAACAGGGGTTGTTTCAATTTTTCTCACCTGAGATTGAGAAGAGTGAAAAGTGTGAATTTTCAGATGTCTGTGGTATTTTTAATATGCATTTGTGAGGGTTTTTCATTTATTTTGGGTGCTGAATCAACTGCAATCCTTATGTGCATTGAATCCAGTGATGGTCATTGCATTCCAAAGTGGATTGGGGAAGATCTGGCTCAGTAGAAGTATTTCCTACAAAACCAAAAGATGATAGAAACATTTAACACTTATACAATCCCAGTTACAACATGGGGGGAATGGGGGTTCAAGTTAGTCTAGGCACAGTACAGAGGCAGGGTCTCTGTATACTATAAGAAGTCTAGGAATGAAACACACTTGCATGGCTTTAGCCAGTTGTGCACAAGCCTTGTCTTCAATCCCAGGTTAGTAACCAGCCCCATGCAAGAGCAATATAAATTTTGATATGAACACTCATCAAAAATTTAGGCTTATTGTGAATGTGTACTTGGGAATATATAAACAAATTATTAGTAGAGGGTTTCCTTATTCTTCTGATAGTGTACCATCTTTGGTAACTGTCTGAGGAGCCTAAGTAAATTTGTGTATTTGTCACCAGAATGTCATTCAAATGTAACACCAGAGGATCGGGCAAAAACTCTTCATGGTACTAAGAAGAAGTGGGGAAAGTTTTGTAAATTGGTTTGGAATAGTTTTCTTTGCTTTAATAATGAAATTCACTTTCTGAAGAGTCTTAAAATCCATAGATCATCATTACACACCTAAGTCAGAAAGCATTTAACTGGGTTTACAACTACAATTGCTTTGTGTATCCATGGCATTTGATAGAACAATGTTGTCTTTGTGTTGAAGCACAGTTTTCTGATGATTCCTTGTGCTGGCAGTTGATAACTTACTTCTATTATCATTGTGTTAATGACACATATAAGAGCTTAAATTCTGGATGGAATTTTGAGGATATAGTGTAGTAATGGTCAAGGAATGCATTCATGGTAAAGCCTGGTCAATCCCAGTGTCTCAAAGTGTGAGTTTTGTATTACTAGTCACTAATGTCAAGTTTGCAGATGTCCCTGTGCCTTGACTTCAGTGTCTATGTCAAAGTAGGGTAGGAGCTTTTTACACATACCCAAATGCCCTTTGGAAAATCAGCTTCCAGGAGGGGACACTTGCTCTGATGAAACTAACAATAAAACCCCCATTCATTTCCTTCCCAGGCAGAAAGTAATATAATTGTGTAAATATTATTTATCACAATCCTTCAGGTGATGTAAGACTATGAATCTGTGGAGGAAGGTATTGGTGAATTTTGATAGTTTGGATGTTTGTTAAGGCCTTGTTTTGTCTTGTGGCCTTTATACTTAATCTCGTGGTTGTGCATGTATTAGAATAATTTATTCTTTCACTGTTACATTTGGGTCCTTTCAGACAGCTGTTTTCTCTGTTGGATGTCCTGGGAGCAGGGGTTATATGCCAGTAAATAAATGTCAAATGGGCATGACAAAAGTTCCAGGGTTACTCACCAGCACGTGATTATGCGGAGATAATCACCGCCAGCACCTGCCACTACTTAGAAGTAAAGCATTCTGCAAATTCCAAGTAAATGTGAATTTTAAAGAACCACCATGCCTCCACACACTGTAAAAGAAAAATGATAAATCAGTGAGCAAGTGGCTGCAAAATGCGGTATGAGTTTAGTTAAATTCAAAGACAGAGGGAACAAGGAGAATGTTGGGGGAATAGAAGACTCACA
Source organism: Sciurus vulgaris (assembly GCF_902686455.1). NCBI lineage: Eukaryota > Metazoa > Chordata > Mammalia > Rodentia > Sciuridae > Sciurus > Sciurus vulgaris. The sequence continues at coordinate 77,343,682 of NC_136464.1, forward strand.
AGGGAAGAAAAGTGGAGAAAACAAATTAAACAGAGACTCCAGGAGAGCCAAAGAGAAAAACAAAAACAAGAAAGGAAACCAAAAAATCATAGTAATTCAGAACAGAAAAAGACAAATAATGAGACAAACACAGAGTCCTTACATGTCAACACTCCAGGAACAACATCAACCATAATTTTAGTTGTCCACTGGCTGATGTATTTTAAATAGAAACCCATCTATCTAGGAATTCTGCTTTATAATGCAATAGCTTTGAGGGATTCCATGAAAGAACTGTGGTACCACTTGTGCCTACTTCACTCAAGAACAAATAGGGCAACCCTGACAGAGTGGAGCCCCATTCCCTTTGCTCATATGTCCAGGGTGTGCTGTGTGAATGTGGAAATGTTCAGAGGAATATCCATGCTCACTACTTCTTCTTGTACCCATGAATATGATTGATGGATGAATGGAGCTTTCTAACAAACTGTGCCACACTGCAGGCCTGGGAATTGAGTTGTACTACGATCTCTACACCAAAAGGCTTTGAGCAAGTGAGTTAGGAGCATGCAGTGCTCCAATTCATTATGGATTATCCTCCCACTGTCTGAACATACATGGGTGCCTGGTCCTTCATGATGTGTGCTTGGTAGAAGTACTGTAAGCTTGTAGCATTTTACCAGACTCCATCGCAGCATGCCTGTGTCTTTCTCCCTCTTTTAAGTACACACAGTTTTTTTCTGTGTTAGTAAACTCCATAGAGCAGTTAGAAATGGGTTGTTGCCCTTCTGGCCTCCATTCAATTAATGGCCAACATTCAGACTCCAGGACCTTCTGTCCTGAGCTTTTGGCACTTTCCTGTCATTCTCACTAATGGGACCAGACTATGAAGATAGGTTGTCACTCAGTGATATGAGTGTACATCACTTCTTGACATCCTAGGCAGAATCCAAGTCTCTTCTTGCTGCAACTGTTGGACTTCAGTGGAGTAGGGATTGGGTGATAATTCTGGGATTCTCCCACTGAGCACCCCAGACGGCAGCTTTCCCTCAGAAACTCAGCCAGATTTGCCTGGCAGTGCTACAGGCCATTTTTACAACTGATGCTTTGGTTATTTTCAAAGGCAATATCCATGACATTCATTTTTGTCACTGGTTCTGTATTTGTACCCTAGGGTTCTATCCATGGCTGTATTTACTACTTCATGGTGCAGCTGTACACCACTCAGGGAGCACTCACTATTTTCTGTGTTCTACTGTGCCACCTGTTTCCTTCCTAAATTCCACTTCATTATTTCTTATTCAATGGAGCTACTTGCATGCTGTTCCCCATGGGTTTGAACAGTCATGTAATGGGAATATTTATGAACATATTTTGCAGCACTTTGAATTTTGTTCATCTAATTCACAGAATGTGTTTTGACCTTCTAATCCCTAGAGCATCAAAATAAACCAACAGTCACACTGTCCCCTTTTTGTCTAGCATAATGTATTGCAACTTGTCATTTCACACCAGGTATCTCAGTTGCATTTCAAAGTCATTCTTTGATTCAACTGTATTAATGTATAATAATGCATAATAGCTCTTGCTGTCATAAGAAATTGTTGAAATCAGTTTGAATTAAATATCCTCTATTGGTTGGGTTGTTGAAGTGAGGTCTTGGTGGAAATATAAGCATCAGTTAGTAGGTTGTCAGTGAATATGTCTTCTTGTACTTCATCCTGGATTGAAACTCTGTTTCCATATGATTATAAGAGTTCCCCAGAATCTGGTAAGCATGGATGAGGTTATGTTCTAAGATGTTTCATTTTTCCATAGGGGCCTTGCTTACTTCTATCTCACAGATTTCAAAAGAATCATATTTGTATGTCTCTTTAAATTGTGATTCAGAAATATTTCTATCTCTGTGAGTCTTCTGAAAACACTTTATGTTCTTTATTTCAGCCATCCTCTGGTAATGCTAAACAAGAAGGACAGCAGAGGATAAAGGAACATGTTGAAGGTAAGAAATATATATGATTGGTATTTCTTATGTGGACCACTACTAAAACGTGTGTCCTAGTATATTCTTAGTTTTAATGCAATGGGCATATGACAATGTCAAAGTTGAAATGATCTAGAGGGAATAAATTTTAGAACAGTAGTTTGAATGATCATGTTAAGTGAGGTTTATTGGTATATAATGGAACTTATCAGTTGTTCTCCAAGAGATGCTCATAAGAAAAGAATTTTTGAGAATAAGAAAGTGGAGAGTAGAACAAGTGATAAAAGTAAGGAAGACACAGAGTACAAGAAATTAATGTTGGGGAATAAAATCAGTGTGTACAGTAGAGGGTGGGACATCGAAGGCAAATATTGGAAAGAGGAAGAACAAGACATTTAAGTTGTGAGAAAACATTGAATTTAAAAATTCAAGGACCAAAATTTTTTTAATGTAGAAGAATTTTTTTATACAATTTTTCTGTCTTTGTCACTGTTGGAAAACCATCAAATTGATTCTGATCACACAGAGAAATGGTGTGTTGACCATAATTAAATACACACCCATATGGTCAACCTTTGTGGATTGCATTGAACTTATGAGATATGGCACTGTCTGGGTCTGTAAATAGCAGAGGGTAAGAGAAAAAGATTGTAGAGGGATTCTCAAAGTCAGAGTTTGATGAAAAAGTTTTGGAAATTCATTAACTCATTTTAGATCTTCACATGGAGGGACATTAACCTGTTATTTGCGGTGATATTTTAGGTAATACATTAAGGGAGAGAAACTGGAAGACAATAGAGACTACAACCCACCAACATGTGAAAGAGCTCTGTTTGGGACCATATTCAGGAAGTACATTGTGATTCAGCAAGTCTTTGTTTCTACACTTCTAATGTTTGCTTAGGTGATTCCTATGATCCTGTTCCCCAGGGTAATTTAGGAGTAGCTAGACAATGGACTTTTCTTTAGAGAAATTTCAGTGAGGAGCTACTGGATCATATTTCAGGACACAATGGGAAACATTAGTCTTGCATTCAAGATGAGCATGTCTCCTGACAAATGGAAGAGTATATTGTGGAAGAAACAGCATTTCATCTTGCTTTGGTGTATTTGCATTTAGTAGAGAATTGAGTTTATATTGGTTTTGATTTTACTGGAGAAATGTGGACTGGTAGCATTTCATGATTGCAGCTACATGTTTCTCCTCCCAAGAAGCACAAGGCATTTTGTTTGTGTGTTACATCACATTAGTTACATTATTCTAGGAACATTGACTGTTTTATTAAAGATACCTATTTTTGCATTTTTGATCTGGTGGTGTTTGTTATTTAGCCTAGGTTCTTGGGTTTGCACTAGGTTTATACTTTTCCTTTTCCTTTTTAGATCTGTTATCCTTGTTTGAGAGCTAATTTTTATATAAGACAGTCATCTCAGGATAGGTCTTTAGAAACTCACATATGTCAAACTGGGCTCCTTTTTAAACAGAAGGTATTGCTAACTTTACCATTGACCACCAAAGTAGTCATTTTGGTAAACACCTCAATGTTTTTGAACCCAAAATGTTCAATGATATCTGATGAATCTGTTCCAATTCAATTCATTTTCTTTTCTCTTGTGAGTTCCACATCTCACTATTTATCTTCTGATACATTGTTTGGTAGATGCAGGTCTTATGTCTTCTCCTTTGACTGAATCAAGACATGACAACATGGGTAAACCAGAGGATACAGAAATCAACAGTGTGCCTATGTCCCCCAAAGGTTTGGACAGAGAAAAATACTTTTGAACTGTCATTCTACAATTGCATATTTGATCTGATAAGTACACAGAATTTCTTTTAATGAGAAAAGAACTGTACAGTTCCTGGGACCATGATTAAAACAGTTTATATCTGAACCTGCAGTGCAAATACAGGAAGGTGGGAAACACAAATGTAAAATGATGGATGAAATGATTCTCATAACATACTTTAGGGCTATGTGCTCTTACATTCTGATGTCAGCTTTGTTTTCATCTGTGCAGGTTCCTGCTTTTTCCCTTCAATTCAATGGTCATATTTCTCTCCCTCAGTGTAGATTTACACTGGTAGAAAAGCTTGAAAACTTATAGAAGCCAAGGAAAGAATCACAGAATGACAGGCATAGGGCAAGAGTCTTCATTCAGCAGAGAAAGTCGTTAGAGAAGACATTTTACAGAAGGGACAAAAAAGTATGTCAGATATAGGGGATGCAGTTTTCACTTATAAAGTTGTAAAAGTATTAATTTTAAAGTCCTATTGATGAACAGGGGTTGTTTCAAATTTTCTATTCTGAGATAGAGAGGAGTGAGAATTCTGAATTGTCATGTGTCTATGGTATTTTCAAAATTCATTTCTGAGGGATTTTCATTTAGCCTGGGGACTGACTCTTCTGCAAAACTTATGTCCATGGAATTCAGTGATGGCCATTGTCTTCCCAAGTGGCTTGGGGAAGTTGGTAGAATTTGATGAAAAACTCTTTTGGAAAGTTGTTAACTCATTATAGAGCTTCACATGGAGGGACATGAACCAGAGTTATCTGTGGTGATATTTTAAGTAGTACACTAAGGTAGAGGAATGGGAAGACAATCAATAGAGACTATAACATGCCAACATGTGATTGAGCCATCTGTTGGGGACAAAGTCCAGGAAGCACATTCTGGTTCAGCAAGTCTTTGTTTCTACATTTCTAAGGTATTCTCAGGTGATTCCAATGCTCCTGTTCCCCAGGGCATATTAGGAGTAGCTAGACAATGGACTTCCCTTTAGAGAAATCTCATTGAGTAGCCACTGGATCATATTTCAGGACAGTGGTTGATCAATGGGAAGCATTAGTCTTGCATTCAAACTGAGCACATTTCTTGAAAAAGGGAAGAGGGTAATGTGGAAGAAACAGAAAGCATTTCACCTTGCTTCCGTGTATTTGCATTAGGTAGAGAGATGAGTTTATAGTGGTCATGATTTTACTGGAGGAATGGGGACTGGTAGCATTACACAACTGGAGCTACTTGTTTCTCTTCCCCAAAAGTACCAGGCTTTTGGCCTCTGTGTTGCATCACACTAGTTATTGACATTAGGTGCATATTATTCTAGGACCATTAACTATTTTATTAAAGATAGCTATTTTTGAATTTTTGCTCTGGTAGTGTTTGCTACTTAGGGTCCTGGGTTTCCACTAGGTGTATGCTTTCACTGAGCACTGTTCTCCTTGTCTGAGAGCTAATTTTTACATAAGACAGACATTTCAGGAAAAGTATTTAGAAACTCACACTTGTTAAACTGGGGCTCTTTTTAAACAGAAGGCATTGCTAACTTTACCCTTGAACACCAAAATAGTCATTTTGGTAAACACCTCAATGTTCTTGAACCCTAAATATTCAATGATATCTGATGAATCTGTTCCAATTCAGTTCATTTTCTTTTCCCTTGTGAGTACCACATCTCACTATTTGTCTTCTGATACATTGTTTAGTAGATGTGGGTGTTATATCTTCTCCTTTGACTGAATCAAGAAGTGACAACATGGCTAAAACAGAGGATACAGAAATCGACACTGTGCCCTTGTCCCCCAAAGGTATGGGCAGAGGAAAATGTTTTTTGAACTGTCATTGTACAATGGCATAGCTCATCTGATGAGTGCACACAAGTTCTTTCAATAGAAAATTGTACAATTCCTGGGACATGATTGAAACAGTTTACATCTGAATTTGCAGTGCAAATAGAGGAAGGGACACAGAAATATTTTATGATGGATGACATGATTCTTATACACTACTTCAGAGCTATGTTCGCTTACATTCTTACATTAGCTTTTTTTGTCCATGCAGGTTTCTGCTTTTTTCCTTCAATTCATGGTCATATTTCTCTCCCTCAGTGTAGGTTTACATTGGTAGAAAAGCTTGAAAGCTTATGGAAGCTCAGAGAATGAGTCACTGAAAGACAGAAACAGGGAAAGAGTCATCATTCAGCAGAGAGAGTCTTTAGAGAAGATATTTTTCAGAAGGATAAAAAAGCATGTCGAATATTAGAGACAGGGTCTTCATTTATAAACTTGTAAAAATATCAATTTAGTCATATTGATGAACAGGGTTTGTTTAAATTTTCTATTCTGAGATAGAGATGAGTGAAGAGTGTGAATTGTCATGTGTCTGGTATTTTAAAAATTCTTTTCTGAGAGTTTTGTTTACCTTGAGTGCTGAATCTTCTGAAATCCTTATGTCCATTGAATCCAGTGATGGCCATTGTCTTCCCAAGTGGTTTGTGGAAGTTCTGGCTCAGTAGAAGTATTTCCTCCCAAGTCAATAAATGCTAGGAACATTGAACACTTCTGCAATCCCAGTTACAACAGGGGGCGATTCAAGCCAGCCTAGGCACAGTACAGAGGCAGGGTCTTGAAATACTCTAAAAGGCCTAGGAATGAAAAAAGCCCTGCATTCAATTCCACATCTATTCCCTGCCCTAACCAGCAGAAATATAAATTTTTATATGAATATTCTTCCAAAATTTAGACTTATTGTGAATGTTTATTTGGGAATGTACAAAGAAATTATTAGTAAAGGGTTTTCTTTCCAATCTCATAGAGTACCCCTTTTATAACTTCTATAAGGACCTAAGTAAATTTCTATATTTGTCACCAGAACCTCATTCAGATGTGACACCAGAGAATGGGACAAAAAGTCTTCATGTGTGTAAGAAGAAACCGGCAAAGGTTTGTAAACGTGTCTGTTTAAGTTCTTGGTTTTCTATAGTCTTCCTTCTTTTAATAATGGAATTCACTTTCAGAATAATCTTTGAATCCACGGATGATCATTTCATACCTAAGTCAAAATGTATTTCAACTGTGTTTACCAGTACAATTGCTTTCATGATCCATGGTATTTTAGAGATCAATGTTGTCTTTGTGTTGAGGCACAGTTTTCTGATGATTTCTCCTGCTTGCAGTGAATAACCTCTTTCTTTTTTCATTGTGTTAACAATACATATAAGAGTTTGAAATCCAGATGGAATTTTGAACAAATAGTGTAGTAATGGCCAATGAATGCATTCATGGTAAAGGCTGGTTGATCCCAGTTGCTGAAAGGGTGACTTTCATATTTTCAGTCACTAAAGCCAAGGTCTCAGATGTCATTGTGCCTTTACTTCAGATTCTAGGTCAAGGTAGGGCAGAGACTCCTTACATATACCCACCTGCCCTTTGGAAAATCGGCTTCCAGGATGGGACACTTGCTCTGATGCACCAACAGTAATTCCCCCATTCATTCTATCCCAGGTAGAAATGTAAAGTAATTGTGCAAATATTATTTATCACAACCCTTCAGGAGATGTAAGACTATGAATCTATGGAAGGAGGTATTGATATTTTTGATGTGTGTTAAGGCCTTTTGTTGTCTTGTTGTGTTTATGGTTATTCTCAGGATTGTGCATGCATTAGGATAGCTTTTCCTTCCACTGTTATATTTGGGTCCTTTCAGACAGCTTCTTTCACTGTTGGATGTCCCAGGAGCAGGGGTTATATGCCAGGGGAAAATGTCAAGTCAGCATGACCAAAGTTCCTGGGTATATCACCAGTATATCTTTATGTGGAGATAATCATCACCATCACCTGTTGCTACTTAAAAGTAAAGCATTCTTCAACTTCTAAGTAAATGTTTACTTCAAAGGACCATCATGCCTCCATTCACTAAAATAGAGAAATAAAAAATCAGTGAGCAAGTGACTGCAGAATGGGGTAGGAGTTTAGTTAAATTCCAAGACAGAGGGAACAAAGGTAATAAGGAGAATGTTGCGGGGACAAAAGACACATAGAGATAGAAAAGTGCAGAAAAACTATCAAAAAGAGACTGGAGGAAAGCCAAAGAGAAAAGCAAAAACAAGAAAGGACACCAAACAATCATTGTAATCCTGAACTGGAGAAGAAAAGTAATGTTACAAACACAGAGACCTTACCTGTCAAGAACCCAGGAGCAACATCAATCACAATTTTAGATGTCCCCTGTCTGATGTATTTCAAGTAGACACCCATATGCATAGGTATTCTGTTTTATAATCCAATAGCTTTGGGGATTGAACTGTTTTGGGGAAAGAATTGTTGTTCCTCTTTTTTCTTCTTCACTCGAGCCCAAATAGTTCCACCCTGGGAGTACAGAGTGGAGCCTCATTCCCTCTGATCCTATGTCCAGGGTGTGCTGAGGGAATGTGGTCAATTGCAGAGGAATATCCATGTTCAGTGCTCTTCTTGAACCCATGGATATAATTGAGGGAATCAGTGGAGCTTCCTGACAAACTGTGCCAAACTGGGAGCCTGAGGACTGAGTTGTACTACAGTCTCTACACCTGGAGTTCTTTAACAAATGAGTTGGGAGCATGCAGTGCTCCAATTCACTTTGGGTTTTCCTCACACTCTGAGCATTCACAGTTGCCTGGATTGTGTGCTTGGTAGGAGTACTGTTAGCTTGCAGTATTTTACCAGACCCCACCCAGCAGGCCTATGTCTTTCTCCCCCTTAGAATTACACACAGTTTTTCTCTGTGTTACTAAACTTAATGCACTTGTTTGAAATGGGTTGTCATCCCACTGCCCTCCATTGAATTGATGGCCAAGTCTCAGACTCAAGCTCCTGTTGTCCTGAGCAATTGGCAAGTTTCTGTCATTCTCACTGCTGAGACTAGGTTATGAAGCCACTCAACCTCCATTCCCTTGTGGATAGCTGGCCACTCAGTTTTGTAGATGGGAGACATGCAAGGGTTCCTGATTTCTCACAGTCAGTTCTAGGAGGAAAGCTTGTTTAAACTGGTTTCCCCTCAGGGATCTCTAAGAATTACCAGGGACATCTATGGCATAGCTTCAGTGGTGATCGTGAATCCAAATTTTATCATTTGATACTGAAGACTAAAAACTTTTGAATTGCTTTTGAATTTACAAAAACTTTAGAATTCATGATAACTGAAAGGTCAACTTTATCCTTGGAATTGAGGCAATTTTTTTTCTGATTGCTTGGTGCTGCCTTTTGGATAACCTCCTTATACTGTTGATGAGATAATATTAAATATAAAAATTATTAACAACTGGTTGAAATTTTGAAAAAATATAACAGCCATGGCCACTGAATTTATTTATGTTAAAGGGGTGGTTACACCCAGGGGCTCAAAATTTTAGTCCCATATTACCAGTCAATATCACCAAGGTCAAAGATTTTATTGTGCCTTGTCTTCAGTGTTGGCGTCAAGGTAGGACTGAGGCTCCTTATAGAAACAACTGCTATTATAGGTGTTGCATTCCAGAATTCAAATTTGCTATTAAGGAACTTACAATAACTTCCCAGTTCATTTCCTTTCCACATAGGAAATCAGTAACCATGATTCAATGATTTCCTTCAACCTCTTAGTAAACGAGAGAATACCATTCTACGGATATAGTTTTTGGGAAACTCTGACATTTTGGAGGTGTGTTATTGCCCTGTTTTCTCTCATGATTTGTATTGCTATGGTGAAGTTTGTGTGTGAATTTGGATGGATTCTCTTACAAGTAATATGTTGGGTCATTTTAGTGAGGTGATTTCTCTGTGAAACCTGACCTGGGCAGGGGTTATATCATCTCAGTGTCAAAGCCACACTGAGAATCCCTAAAGTGCTAAATTTATTCATCAACATCTGTTTAAGAGGAGAAAATAACCACCACCAACAGGAACAACTTAGAAAAAGTATCAACTAAGAATGAAATGCTTATGCAAAGTGATCTCCATGCCTGTAGTAACTGAAGAGAACAAATATTTTAGATTTCAACTTGCTGCTGCAATTCACATAGATGTGTTTCTTTCCAGGGATTCTAATTTTAGAATCCAGTAACTATGGGGGATTCTTGTAAGGAAACACTGTTCTACTTATTCTTTCTGAGTTCAAACCCAGATAGAACAATCTTGGTAGTGAAATATGAAGACAGACCTTCTCTCTTACCCTCACAGTGTGCTGAGGGAAATTTTTCATTTGCAGAGGAATATTCATCCTTGCACTTGATTTTGTACTCAGTGATGTGTGTGGCAAAAACTGGAGCTGCCTGAACAAACCCTGCCACACATGGAGCCTGGGTACTGATCTATATTGCAATCCTCACTTCTGGAGTTAGCAAGTGCACTCAGGACTTTGCAATTCTCAAGTCCCTATTGGGTTTTCTCTCTCACTCTCTCTCTCTCTGACCATGACAAAGGTTGTTTGCCTTGCAGATCCATGCTTAGCTAGGAGTAATTACTGCAGGAATGATGCTTTCTACCAGACCCTGTCCCAGCATTCCTGGAACCTTCTCCCACTTGAAAGCAAGGAAAGCTGTTTTCCCTGTCACTGAACTCAAAGCACCAAATTGAAATGTGCAGAGGCCCCACTGACCTGTAATCCATATACGGGCTTACTATCAGACTAAACTATTGCTGCCCTCAGTTTTCAGCACATCCCAGTCATTCTTTCTTCTAAGGCCAGACAATCAGATTGGTCCCCCACAAACCAATTGAAAAGAGATGGCTGCTTAGTGTTGGAGATAAAGACATGCAAGTGTTTCTGATCTCTGGCACAGTCAATCTCAGCTAAAAAGAATTGTTAATGGGTTTTCCCTCTCTGAGATCTATCAGAAACCCCAGGGAAGTCCCTGAACCAGTATCAGTGGTAGAAGTGAGGGCAATTACTCCAGATGCCTCTTAGAATTTATGTGTGTCCATAATTGGGATATATGCTAACCTGTATGGAATTAGTTGCACAAAGATTCTTACCAGACCAGTCCTGGCACTCAATGTCACAGAGCTTCAAACAAGACCTTGAAATGAATGTCCCTGTCTGTTTTTTGTTAGAGTAGACCACAGGTACATTTCTTCAGCTGCCCAGAGTTCACAGCATATCTGTGCTTTAGGTTCTCTCCTAGATCCAGTGTGATTCTTGCTGTGGCTGCCTCATGACACAGTGAATTCATGTCACAGTTGAGCCTTGTACACAAAATAGAAGTTTGCAATTTCTAATCTCTCATGAAGAAATCTGAGAAAAGGGATCCCTAGTGAAAAAGTCTCCTGGCCAGGCACTAAGAGATGCCACAGGAAAAAGTCCCACTGCACCTATCTTTCCTTGACACATTGGGGTAGAATCTAAGTCTCTTTCTTGACTGAAACTGACCCACAGTAGTGGACTTGAGCTTGGTTTAGAGTGCTGCGATTCTCATTGAGCCCCCCAGAGGGCAACTTTCCCTCCTCAACTCAGCCAGTTTCTCCTGGCACTGCTGCCATCCATTTCTCTTATGAATGCTTCTGTTATTCACTGGTTCTCTGAAATTGCACTCTAGAGCTATCCCACAGCCACACTGTATCTTGGTGCAGCTGTGTACCACTCTAGGAGCAATCAGTAAGCTTGTGTCCATCTATGGTGCCTTTTTTCTTCCTCCGTGTCCTTCTTGTTGTTCTTTCTTAGCTGGAAATCATTCCATGCTCTACGTGATGGGTATGCATTGTTAGGTAAAGCAAATATACAGAAACCTACTCCTTAATACTTGGCCACTTATTCAACTAATTTTTTATCAGGAAAATTTTTAACAAAAGATTGCTAGACTTTGTAAACTCTTGCTGATCTAAAACAAGCAAAAAACAACTGTTCTAGTTCTGTTTAACATGATGTAATCTAAACTCTTTTATCATAACCAGTTTCTTATTTATACACCAAAATAATTCAGTTATTGGCATGATTTCAATATTCAATGCTGTATATTAGCATGTGTATTGTAAGAATTTTTTTAAATCAGTTTTTTTCAAATATGCTCTTTTGACAGGAAATGAAAAGTAGAGTCAGGTACACTGAAGTTGGTTCCTTGCAGAAATATGCACATCACTTAGTATGTTGTCAGTGAATATGTCTCTTTGTGCTTTATCCTGGTGTTGCATTGTCAGTATCCATATGAAGATAAAAGTGTAGTTTAATATGGAAAGCATATATGAGGTTCTGGCTTAAAATATTTTAATTTTCAATTTGTCACTTGGCTAATTTTTACTCATTGATCTCAAAACTATAAATTTACATGTCTTATTAGATTGTAAATAGGAATCCTTATTGGACTCATTATTGATATTAACTTTACCAGGGTTGCTTTGAGAGTCTTTTGAAGATGTTGCATATTCATTCGTTGAAAAATTCACGTGGTGATGCAAATCAAAGAGAACAGAAAGTAAAAGGGCATGTAAAAGGTAAGAGGTATATATGAAAATAATTCATGAGACCAGATGTTTATTTGAAACCTGAGCATTAGTATATTCTAATAGTTCAAGAAATGTACTTATTAAAATGTCATTGAGAAAAAAATGTGAAAAGTTAATAAGTTTTATAGCATCAATTTTCACTAGCAGGTTTAATAGGGAGTATTTCTATTGAGTGAATTATTCTATTTAAAGACATGCTCAGATCTAAGGAAATTTGGGAAATAAGAGGGGAGGAGAAGACAGCATGAAGAATAAGAAGACAAAAAGTATGGAAAGTAAATGATGGGGGAAAAGCAGGTGTGTACAATGGAGGGAGGGACATTGAAGGCAAACATTGACTAGAGGAAAAGCAGGGAATTTGAATTATGGGAAAAACTTATGAGTTTCTACAACCAAATCTTATCTGAGAGGTAGGGGGATTTTTCATACTCCTGTTGTCCTTCTCACTGTTGGAAAACCATTGAATTGATTCTGATCATACAGAGCAATGTTTTGTTTACCATAAATACATATAAACCCATATGATCAGTCATGTATGTATATAATTTAACATAATCTAATATGTTACTACTTCCTGCGTGTTATAGTTTAGATGTGGTGTCCCCAAAATGCTCACATGTGATACAATGCAAGAAAGTTCAGAGGAGAAATGACTGAGTTATAAGAGTCTCTACCAAATGGGTGAATTTATTCCCTGATAGGGATTAACTGAGTCGTAATTGAAGTGACTGGAGTAGGTGAGAACTGGGTCATGGCTTTGGGGGTATATATTTTATATCTGGAGAGTGGACTTTCTGTGCTTCCTGAAGGTGAGCTGCTTTCTTCCTTCATCCTCTCCCATCATGATGTTCAGCCTCACCTCCAGCCCCAAGGAATGGAGCAGGCTTTCTATGGACTAAGATCTCTGAAACCATGAGCCCTCTAATAATTTTTTTTCTTCCGTACAACTATCTTGAGATATTTGTTTGCACTGAAGCCAACAAAATCTAATGTCTCCCCAAGTGGTGACACTAGATGAAGTCAAGACTCACCGGCTCAGTGGAACACATCTATATAGGCCCATATGTTCAGGTGGCTGAGGTAAAGTGGATAGCTGATTTCAGACTCTCCTGGGCACCTTAGTGAGACCCTGTCTCAAAAGAAAATCAAAAGTACTGAAGCTCAGCTGTTGAGTGTGTGCTTAAAGCAGAAACAATATTCAGAAAAATGTTTGCCTCAATTCCACATTTAAAGTTTGTTAACAAATGTACTATGGATTCTACACATTTTCAGATGCATAGCCATTTAAAAGTTGTCAAAATTAAAAAAATAAATTAAGATCTTAAAATACTTAAAGACTATTTAAGTGGAATAAATCTGACATAATTTTCCTATGTATATGTATGAAAACACCACAGATCCCACCATCATGTACATCCACAAAACTGGGGTCCTAATTAGAATAAGATATATTCCATATAATTATATAATGATACCAAAATATATCCTACTGTCATATATAAGTTAAAAGAACCAATAAAAAATAATGCACAAGGCATTGATTTTAACACAAAGAACCACATTATAAATAGTAAATATGCAGGTAATGTTTAAACATAAATTCCTAGTTGAAAAAATAAATGTTATTATTAGTACAGTGCAGTTTTATTTTACTTTGATTGTTTTTCTAACTATTTAAAGTTGTGTAAATAGACATATGCATTTGTTGGCAGAACCATCTTTAAAAGTGAAAAGAGAGCAAAAGAAAAAAGTGCTTGGTGGGCCTGAAAATAAACAAACAGGTATGAAATCATGTAAACTTAAAACCCTTTTTACACGCTATTTTTCTTGCTTCAATAATTTAGATTAATCCAAATGAAATTGTCTTTCAGAATAGTCTTTAAGTATTTTAAGATCTTAATTTATTTTTTTTAATTTTGACAACTTTTAAATGGCTATGCATCTGAAAATGTGTAGAATCCATAGTACATTTGTTAACAAACTTTAAATGTGGAATTGAGGCAAACATTTTTCCGTATATTGTTTCTGCTTTAATTTGCATAATCTCTTTAAATGATGAAGAGGAGAAGATCAAATTTGGGTCTTACAAATAAGCAGTTAAAATTATCAACAAATATTACAGTGATTACCACTGAATTTTATTCATGTTAATGAGTAATCATTTTCAGGGAATCATAGATTTTAGTTTTATATGACTAATAAGTAAGTCCAAGATTGAAAATTCATTCTGCTTTGGCTTTAGTGTCTGTTTCATGATCAATAATTGGGTCATAATAGAAATCCAACTGCCTGTTTAATAGAGTCAAACCATTCATAATGGGACCTTCAGAGTGTTGATGCAAGTAAACCTTTCCAACTAGCTTTATTTTAAGGCAAGAAATCAATAAATATCAATCCACATTTTTTGCCCATTTTTACATGATATAAGAATAAAAATAGAACTGGACTTATACATAACAACATCGTAATGTATCATTTCAGTAAAAATTTCAAAACAATTCTTGGTAGGGGTATATTGATTTTGGCCATTAATAATTTACATTTTACCTTCTCTAAAGTATTGATATTCATTTTAAAAGACAAAAGTATGCTGTTATTCCCTTTTTAAGGTATGGTGAAGGAAATTCTTTTATGAGAGAAAATATTCTAATGTTAAAGATCATCTAATTCAATAGAAGATAAAAAAGATTTAAAAGTGGAAGAATGGTAGAACAAAAGAAGAAAATTAACAAAAAAGGAACAAAATATCTTGATGAGAAATAAAGAGCTTCTTGTCATTGCAGAGATCAAAACTGTTGACAGTGATGGCTGCTCATTCTTCATATTTTCTTTTGCCTCATGACCCTCGAGCTGATGGTTGGAGATTGTAAAGCCTGACAACTTTGTGGTTTTTCACTTAGCTCCCAATCTTTGTGGCTAGGTGGCACACCGGGTTGTAGTAGATCTCATTTTCTAATTACCTGGTATATGGTGAATTGGTACAAATTGGGTGTTGAAAAATTGTGTATTTCTGTGACAGAGTGTGGTTTAGAGTTCTAAATTGGAGATTTCAGTAATTGGGGTTTATACTTGATGCAACTTTGTGATTCTATGGATGGGTATTTGAGAACATGGAAATGCAAGTTAAAGGCATTAAGACTATTTGCAATGATATAGACACCCAAAACTTTCACCATCTCAGAAAGGAAATAGATACACAGAAGTTACACAGGATACTATATAGACATAAGCAGAAGAGAAGTTTTCAAAGTCACATCATAATCAAAATGTCTAATATAGAAAATAAGAAAAGAATATTAGAATGTGTAAGAGAGAAACTGCAGGTCACATTAGAGGTAAACCAATAAATCTTGCTTCAGATTTCTCAACTCAAATCCTAAAATAAAGTGGGGGCATGGAATGAGATTTTGAAGTTCTAAAATAAAAAAAAAAAGTCAACAAAAAATCACTGTATCCAGCAAAGCTCTCCTTCATATTCAATGGGGAATTTAAAAAAAAAAAAAAAAAAAAAAAAAAAAACTTTTGTGAGAAGGATAAACTAAGGGAATATATTACAACAAAGTCAGCACTACAAAGATAAACTGCACATAGAGAAACCCAAAAGTAATACCCCAAATTTTCAAATATATGGAGATCAATAGAAGACATATCATCTAAATGAGAATAAAGACAGAATCAAATGAAAAATATCAGAAACATGCATCCATAAAGACATTGAATGCAAAAGGCCTCAACTGTCCCATTAAAAGACATAGATTAGCAAATTAAATGAAAAAAGAAGATCCAACCATATGCCATTTACAGGAGACTCATCTCATAGGTAAGGACACTCACAGTCTGAAGGTAAAAGAATGGGGAAAAATATTTCATGCAGTCTCCAAAAATAAGCCAGAGGTGACATTGTCATATCTAACAAAGCAGATTTTAAGCAAAAATTGGTTAGAGATACCAAGAAGGCCATTACAAATTAGTAAAGGGAACAATTCAATAAGAAGAAGTAATGATAATTAATATATATTTCCCAAATGTCAACATACCCAATACATTTGATAAACTACACCTTGGCATTAAATCCCAGATAGACCGCAATACAGTAGTACTGACTGGTTTCAACACACCTTTATCACCATAGAACAGTCACCAAAAAATAAATTCAATCGATATGTCCAAACTAAATAATACTCTAATAACACTAATAACCCAAGCTAAATCCAAGATATATCCAAACTAATAATACTCAAATGGACCTAATAGACATCTACAGAATTTTTCACTCCCAAACAGCTGACTTTACCTTCTTAGCAGTTGATGGAATTGTCTCCAAAATAGATGTAAGATGTCTAGGAAAAAAACAGAAACCATACAGCACATGGAGATTCAACAATACTCTTTTAAATAAAAAATAGATCCAGGAAGAAATGGTGCTGGGCAAACTGGATATCCAGAATTCAAAGAATGAAAATAGATCCCTATCTTTCACCCTGCACAAAAGTCAACTCAAAATGGAACAAAAACTTAGGAATTAGACCAGAAAACATGAAAAATATAGGAATATGTATGCCCCCAATATAAGCACTTGAAATATTTTTGACCGCATTAATTTTTCAAGGTGTCTCAGAAGTTATCTCAAATGTTTCTGTTAAATAAGGCCTTTAAATTATGTTGTTTTAGAAAATGTGTTAGGTTTTGACATATATGATTGTATCACATAAGTAGCATAAAATTGCAGACCAAATTTTGTATTTTATCCTAGACTAGAACACAGACTTCTGATGTATCTCATAATTTGACCCCAAATCAAAGTGGATCAAACACCTAGAAAGTAAAACAGAACCTATGCAACTCCTAGAGGAAAACATCAGGTTGACACTCCAACATTTAGGCACAGGCAACACTTTCTCTCTAGGACTCCTAAATCTCAGGCAATGATTTTAATGAGATGGCATCAAATTAAAAAAAAAACTTCTCCACAGCAAAGCAAACAATGAGTAATGTGAAAGAGGACCTATAGAATGGGAGAATAATCTTTGCTATCTAGTCTTCTGACAGAGGATTAATACCTAGAACATAGAAAAAACTCAATGATTTTATACCACAAAGTACAATATCCCAATTAATAAGTGGGCAAATGAACTAGATACTTATCCAAAGAAGAAATTAAAATTGTCAACAAATATATGAAAAAATTCCATAGCAATTAGGGAAATGCAAATCAAACTGACACTGAGATTTTATTTCATACTTGTCAGAATGGCAGCCATCAAGAATACAAATAATCATAAATTCTGGAAAGGATGTGAAGAAAAAGGAACATCTTTGGGGGGATTATAAATTATTAATACCTTTATACAATCAGTGTGGAGGTTTCTCAAAAGTCTAGGTATAGAACCACCACATAACAAAGCTATACCACTCCTGGGTATTTTTCCTAAAGATATAAAGATATCATACTATAGTGTTACATGCATACCCATGATCATCACAATAGTCACATTATGAAAACAGCATAGGTAGCTGCCAACAGATGAATGCATAAAGAATACATATATGAACACAGTGGAAATCACTATGGAGGCTCTTCAAAAGACTAGGCCTAGAGCCACTCAGCTATACCACTCATTGGTATTTATCCTAAAGAATTAAAGTCTTCACACTACAATGATACATGCATGCCATGTTTCTAGCAGCACAATTCACAATAACCAAACAATGGAACCAGTCTAGGTTTCCATCAATGAATGAATGGGTGTAGAAAACATGGTGTATATACACAATGGAGTTTTATTCAGCCATAAAGATAAATGAAATTTTCATTTGCAGGAAAATTGGGTGACCTAGTGGTGAATATATTAGGGGAAATAAGTCACTCTCCAAAGGTCAAGGGGATATTTTTAATATGTGAAATCTAGAGAGAAAAAAAGAACAGAAATATGGGGGCAAATCTCATGGAAATTAAAGAGAGATCCATAGAGGAAAGGAAGATGAGGAGGGAGGAGAAAAGTACTGGGGAGCAATATTGGTCAAATTATATTGTCATATTTTGCACATGTATAAATGTGTAACAGAGCCCATCATTGTGTATAACTACAGTATACCAATAACAAGTATGGGAAAAAATCATAGAAGAGGCTTTCTATTTCCCATGAATACATTGGTTTTTACTCACATGTAGATAATGGGCCAATTACTTATGTATTTTGCTATGGTTATGAAGAGTGAAATCTGGGAAACATCTCATTTTCCAGAATTCCATTCTAGCAAAGCAGCAGTTTCACTGTGCTCCTTTGTCACTGTGTGACAAATCTTGGTTTATGTATTTGAGTACATTCCTTCACTTCTGATATCCCAGAATCCAAATGAGAAAAGAACATCAAGTGATAACAGAAGAAAGAGTTCATGCAACAAGGGGAATTCTTCCTTCTGCTACCAAGACCCACAGTGCCACATTTCCTAATCATGATTGTTTAATGTAAAATCCAGGGAGTAAATATTGAACAGGGCACATCTTGGGTGATCTTTTTACTTCTTTCAGTCATACAGGGTATGTAAATATTAGGCAGCGAAGAGTGGAGAAAAATGATAAAATAAGCAGTAAAGATGAGATGTTGGAAGAGTTTTCTGACACTGAGAAGCAGCCCACCACCCATCAATAATTATTGATGATGATGATGATGGTGATGATGACAGTAACAATGACAATAAGAAATTGCAGGGTCCTAAGCTATTTGAAGAGGATTCCCATGATCAGAGCCAAATTTCTTTTGATAAAGAAGTGGTAGAAGAGTTTGCTGTCTCCCAGGGAAACTCACCTGATAACGTTGATGAGAGTAGGATTTTGGAAAAATATCGGTCAACCACCAAATAGTCCTGAGAGTAACCTAGAAATTATAGATACAAAGTTGCCAAGTGAAGAGCCCATTCCTGTGGTGGAATAAGGAATGAAAAGAAAGGACAAAACCAAAAATATATGTGTGACACCTGCTGGTAGTGGAACAAAAATGCATGGGTCTTTGAAGAAGAAATCCAGTGCAGTAAAAGTTGAAAAATGGGAAGTTGAGAAATCTATGTGCAAAACACCTGGATGTTTCATGCATGACTTTGAAGAGAATTCATGGAAATTCATGGAAACAAATTCAAGCAAAATAAGAATGAGCTGGTTTAGAAAATCTACCAACTGTTTATCAGGACAATCTTTGAGCAAAAGTTGCTGAAGAAAATAGAAATCACCTGGAATAAAAAGATGATGTGAACTGCTAGCTTATGCACCAGTAGTGAAACAGGCACCCCAAAAGGGAACTCTATTCCAAGATTGAGATTTCTCCACAGACCACCTCCATGATACTTTGGTCCTCCTAGCTGCCTGATGGTGTCTGAGATTCTCATGGTAATGCATGGAAGTATTATGCAAGAAAATTCAATTCAGCATACCCTGAGTGCAGATCCAGGGTTGGCTGCTACACCAAATTGTTGAACACTGAATGCTTTATCTGTGCTAGATGCAGAGGGCCTTTGGTCATGCTGACATTAACTAGGAAAGATGGAACCCCCATTGAGCCCCATGTGAGACCATTTGCCAAACACATGCAGGAGAATTGTCAAATGGTGTTTCAAGGGACAGCAAGGATCAGCCATGGGGATATAATGAGAAAGCTGAGCAAAGATTATGTTGTCAGTAAGCAAAAGAAGAATCCTTAGAGTATATTCACATAAACTGAATCCTTTACCGATGAAAAGTTCTAGGAAAAAAAAAAAAACTCTATTACCATGAAATTATGAATATTAGGTTTAAATACATGTTTTAATATTCTTATTATTCAGGATAATTGTTCTTAACCAGGAGTTCTATTGGTAGTCATTTTGTCCTTGACCATACCTTGAAACTCTTCTGGATCCACTTTGGGTCTTATTTTGAAAGCAGAATTTTACATTGTAGAACAAATAGAGAAGAAAAAAGAGGTTTTGAGAGTGGCAGCTTGACATAATGAGAATGATACTGCAAAGAATATGTTTTAAAAGCTGCACTTCACACAGGACCACTGTCAGAGGTAACCTGTTAAACCGACCTACACATATTGTGTAATTCAATTGCTGATGACATCGAGTAAAGCTTTGTAGCTGTGTAATTGTTCAAAAAATAAAATAAATGTTTCTGCATCTCAAAAAAAAAAGAGAAAGAAACAATAACCATTGATAAAGATCTCCTTTTGACAGAAATCAGTTCTTTGAGCTACCTGTGCTTTGCTTATATAAAAGGTAGATAATTGCCACATTTATGTATTTAGTATGTAGTATATAAATTTGGGGTATATTTTGATATTTAATTATTGTTTTATAGGTCAAAAATCAAATAAATGCTACGGAAGACCTTGATGAATCACAGTCATCTTTAACAGCCTTACAGGTTTCTGATGTGGCTTACCCTAATGATAGGGATATTTGGATGCTATTTGAACAACCAAGCAAGTCATATAAAGGTAGGATCTTTTTGCATACAAATGAGGCCTTTTGATGTATACTATAGAACTAGATGCACACATTGCTTGGCACTACACCGTAGAACACTAATGTGTTACAATATTCTTCATTTCAGAAGTGCTTTGCATTAAAATGTAATGAGAAGAATGGTACACTTTCAAGTAAAAGTCTGGATCATTTCCACTGCACTAATCTTTGTGAATGGCACCCACCTCCTTTTGTTGGCTCTGTTGTTCCCTTGTGCCTTAAGGATTTTTAGGTTATCATTGTCTCTACCTGAATTCTGTAGTAACCTTAGACCTGTTTTCCCTGCCACTGTCCTCCTCAAACTATGCTCTTTTCTGCAATCATAATTATATATTTTTAAAAATTCAATTCTGTTAATGCTTACCCTTTCCTTAAAACCCCAGTATTACTTCTCTTTGTTATAAGATTAAAGAACTCAAGACTCTAGCTTTATCCTGTGTCTCTCTGTATCCCAATTACTGTCTAACATGGTTCTTCTTACAATACAGATTTTTTTTCAAAAGATTTAATGAGGTATTATTGATATAAGGTAAACTGCACTATAAAAATTATGCAACTTGACAAGTTTTAACATATGTATTAAACATTAAAAATGTTTCATCACTATAATCAAGATAGTTAAGAACTCCCATAAAAGTCCCCACATGTTCCTTTATATTCCCTTAATAAAAAACTGCCAAATTATTTTTCAAAATATTTGTGTACCATTTTCCATGCTCATCAACATGGATTAACTGTGTGGTAATCATAGTCAGGTAGTGTATGCTTGGAGGAGGTACATTAATGGGGACTCCATGTTGAGTAGAGCTCTCACTGCTTCCTGATAGGTGGTGAAGTCCTGAACTGCTTTCCTTTGCCATGCCTTCCTGCCAAGATGCTCTGCCTTACCTTGGGCCCAGAGCTATGGAATCAACTGTCTGTGGACTGAGATTTCTAAAACCCTGAGCCCCAAATTAATTTTCCCTTCTCTACATTGTTCTTGTCAGATCTTTTTGTCACAGTAAAGAAAACTAAATAAAACAATTCCCAAGCATTTTAAATTTGTGGTGTTATTTATAATGGGATAGTTTTCCTGATTTCTTTCTTAGCAGAAGTACTTTAGGTATACAGAAAACCTATTAATTAATGAAGGTTGATCTTGTTTCCAGCTGCTTTACTGATTCATTATCAGCTCTAGAAGTCTAATGGTGGAGAGTTTTGAGTTTTCTAGTTTTCTTGATGTGAATAACAAAAAAAGATAATTTGATTCTTGTTTTCCTATTAACAACCCTGTAATGTGCTTCTCTTGCCTGATTGATGTGCCTTGAACTATATTGAATAAGAGAGATAAAATTGTTTTGTTCCTGAAATGCTTTTTATTTCAGTATAATGTTGGCTTTGGTTTTGTGATGTATAGCCTTTATAATTGAGGTAAGTTCCCTCTCTCCATCATTTTTTAATATGAATGCATGATACATTTTTATTAAACCTTTTCTGCCTGTTGAGATGATCATAAAATTTTTGTCCTTCATTCAATTTATGTGGTGAACTACTTTTATTGATTTGCCTATATTGAACCAACCTTGCATCCCTGAGATGAAACCAACTTTTTCTTGGTATATTAACTTCTTGATGTGTTTTTGAATGCAGTTGGCTAATATTTCATCAAGGATTTTTACATCAATTTTCATCAGGCATTTTGGCCTCTAGATTTCTTTCCTAGATATGTCTTTGTTTGGTTTTCATATCAGGATTAAAAAGCTGACACTTTGTCTTTCATTTTAAGTCTAGTTAATTCAATTTTATTAATTTCAGCTCTATTCTTGATTATTTAATGTATTCTACTGATTTGGGAATTAGTTTGATGTTCTTTTTCTAAGAACTTGAGAGGTAGAATATTAGATTATTTATTTTTAACCATTCTATTTTTTTTTAGTGAAGGCACTCAGTGCTATGAATTTTCTTCTTAAAACTGAGTTCATAGTGTCTAGAGATTTTGATATGTTTTATTTCTGTTTTAATTTTCTTCCAAATATTTCTTGTTTTATTCTCTCATTTCTTCTATGATCCACTCTTCATTTAAAAGAGTACTGTTTGATTTTGTTCTGTTAATGTGATTTTTAATATTTTTTTCCTATTGATTTCTTGTTTCAGTCTACTATGTTCTGATAGAATGCATAGAATTGTATAAGTTTTTTATATTTATTTTTATTTTTTGTACTTGCTATGACTTACATTGTGACCTAGAATAGTGGTTTATTTTGAAAAAAGTTCCATGGACTGTAGGGAAGAAAGTGAATTCAGCTATTTTATGGTGAAATATTCTGTAGTTATTAGGTATATTTGAATTATAGTATTGTTTAAGGCAAAGTATCCATTTTTTCCCTTGTGTGTCCTGTCTATTGGTCACAAGGGTGTTTTGAAATCCTCCAGTGTTATTATTTTGAGGGTCTATCTGGGATTTAATGTCAAGAAGCATTGTTTTAATATAATTAGGTTCACTGATATTTGAGGCATATCTACTTACTATTGTTATATTTTCTTGTTGGACTGTTTCCTTTATTACTATGTAGTGGCATTCCTTGTCTCTACTGATTAAATTTTGCTTCATATCTGCTTTGTCAGATGAAAATAGCTACTGCTTGTTTTTGGAATATACAAATGAAAAATTCTTCCAGGATTTTATTTTCAGTCTGTGGGCATCTTTCATGGTTTGGATGTGAAGTGTTCCTCAAAAGCTCATGTGTGAAAAAATGCAAGAAGGTTCAGAGGAGAAATGATTGGGTTGTAAAAGTCTTAACCCAATCAGAGATTTAATCTCCTGATAGGGATTAACTGAGTGGTAACTGAAGTGGTAGGGTGTGGCTGGAGGAGGAGGGAATTGGGTATTACTTTGGGTACACATTTGTATCTGGCCAGCAGATTCTCTTTCTGTTTCCTGATCATGGTATGAACTGCTTCCCTCTGCCACACTTTTCCACCATGATATTCAGCCTTGCCCTGAGCCGTGAGGAATGGAGCCAGCCTTCTATGAACTAAGAGTTTTGAATTCATGAGCCCTCAAATAAATTCTTCCTCCTCTATAGTTGCGCTGGTCAGATCATTTAGTCACAGCAGTGAAAAAGCTGACTAATTCAGCATATTTGCCTACGAGATGAGTTTCTTGTAAACAACATCTAGTTGAATCTTATTTTTGAATCCATTCTACCAATGCATGTCTTTTAATTGGGAAGTTGAGAACAATTCCATTCAGTGTTATTATGAATGAATGTTTGCTATCTTCTGTCTTTTTCTTTGCTCTGTTTAATTCTGTCAGTAGTTGATTGCTTTTCTATGTAAAAATCCACAGAGTTCAAATGTGTATTGTGCATGTGTCAGCTGTATTTAGGTGTGATGTTTGTCACCATGTTCTTTGGTTTCTTTCAGTTTGCCTCTAGTAAGTGAGATTTTTTTTTTGGAAAAGATATCTTTCAGGCCTCTTCTGCTTTTGGATTATATTTTGGTGTTCAGTGAGGTTACTTATAATAAGCTTGATTATTGATGTTCTTGTATTTTTGTTTCATTAGGTGATCTGTATAGGTTGAATTCTCCACTGCTAGGCAAGATCTATCTAATGACTTTATCCGTTGTGCTTTATCCAGACTGACTGATGGAAAGAGACACTCTCTCTGGCACTATGTGAGCACCAGGTGGTTTCCTCCAATGTTTTGAAATGTTTTATCCCTAGGTCTAAAATTCTTTCCTGGCACACATTTATGTTAATTACTCTGCTAAATATTCAGTTGGAACTTTTGAAGGTCTCCATGTTTCTTTCTCTCCACTGCTTTCTCATCATTATTCCATCCTGTGATCTCTCTGCCTAGGTCATACCAGATTCAGCTTCATCACCTCAGCTCAGGGAATCTGGTAGAAACTAATTGGGTTCCTTCTCCTTGAGTCATCAGCTGGAAAACTTCTCACAGCAAGGAGTTAACACAATTGCAAGTCTTACTTAATTTCCTTTCCATCAGGAATTAGTGTCATCATTGCCTGAAGTCTACTTTCTTGAAAACTGTTATTTAATATATTTTATTTTGTTTTAGTTTTACTTGTTTCAGGGGGGAACCTGAAGCAATATTTGTTCCTCCAGCCAGCCTTGAAGCAGATTGCATTAGCATCTCAGCACATGCTGTATGTTGGAAAATCTTCACCCTCTGCCCAGCTGCTTCCTGTTCATTGTTCAGTTTTCAGTGTAGTGATTCATCCTCAGGGGAATCTTCCTGTAGATCAGATTCCCTCATACGATCACAGAATTCAATATTTCATTGTGTCCTTTATCTGAATTTATAATGGTCATGTTTTCTGTTAGTCTTCTTCACTACCCTTTAAAGAAGAGCAGGGTTCTCATCCATTTAATCTGTAGATCTTAGTATAATGTGGAACATGTTACAGGTACTCTCTACACATTTGTTCTGTGTTTGAGAGAGTACATGTAAAAACATAGAGTCCTTCATAGATATTACCTAAATATTTCATTTCTCTCTTGTTTTCTCCATGATACAGACTCTCATAGCCTACCAAAAATTGAAAAAGAGTTGATTCATGTCAAAGAATAGAACTTGAAAAAAGTGATCCTTCACAGGGTTCATTACCTATTAAAGAAGTGGAAAAACTGGAAAATAAACTTTGTGTACTAAAAGAGGAATTATCAGAAGTGGAAAATGCAAAGTCTAAATTACAGCAAAAAGAAATTAAATGGAAACAAGAACTCTGCAACTTGAGGTATGATACCCTAGATTGAAAGAAATGTTTCAACTCTTTACACTAAAGGTACATAGTGAATTTCTGTAATTGCTTGCATTTTGCAAGGGAGAAAACTACTTACACTTGTAGGGTCTGAAATTCTTAGAAAAAGGTGACATATTGCTAACCAATAATAAGTAAATGCATACTATTTCTAATCGTTTCAGTGGCTATATAGAAATCTCACTATCAGAGGAATCTATTTAATAAGTAGAATTTGGGATAGTTTTTCATTTATATTTTTATTTTTTGTATTACAATCAATGCTTCCCTGAACCTCATTTAGAAAAATTATTATTTCCATATTTTTATTGATGCATTATAGTTGTATATAATGGAAGGATGTATGCACACAATATAACAGTATAATTTGGTCTTTATCATTCTCTGATTTTTCTTTTTCTTCCGTTTCTCCCTCTCCCTGGTTACTTTCCTCTACTCTTGTGGGCTCACTTCAATCTCCATGGGACCATCCCACCCTTTCTTTTTCTTTTTCTTCTCTAGTTTTCACATATGAGGGAAAATGTGACTCTTAACCTTACAAATTTGACTTATTTTGCTTAAAAAATTGTCTCGGGTTCCATCCCTTTCCTGCAAGTGACATAACTTCATGGAAATTAATTTATAGTTCCATTTAGTTTGAATAAATTGTTTAATATAGAATCATTTGCTTAAAATAGAGAAACATCATGAAAATGCATTTGATCAATATTTCTAAATTGGTCTCAGGACAGTTTATGCAAATTTACAATTCCCCCAAAGAGGATGAAATCACCATTTTTGTGCACCCCAAATTGTGTTTTAAATTTTTATTGCAATTTTTTTCCTGTTGCTTGGGATCAAACCCAAGGGTTGGTGAAACTAGGCAAGTATGCTGTTGCTGAATTACACCCCCAGCTAGGGTTTTAATCCTATCATCCATTAAACAAAAAGTAAAATGGAAAATAATAATTATTTCATTTAAATTTTCACTGATACATAAATAAAATTTGGTCAAATTTCTGTGTTGAAAGGACATATTATTCTTTATTGCTGGACTAAATATGAGGTCATGCCTTGTTCTAAAGGGGTTTTTGAGTTTTTTTATAAAATACACAATGATAAACAAGCTAAATTGAAAGTCTTACCTAAAAGAAACATTTAAAAGCATAACGATAGGCACTTGATTTCCTAGCCTGGTCTTGGGTTATGCTAATGTGCACAGATATATGGTGTGTGAACAACTTCTGAAGGTGGTATGTTGCACTGGCAACCATTTGTGGTGGTAGTTGTTTTATTTCAAGAATATAAAAACAAACATAATGAATTTATAAACTTGTTTGCAAATAATAAGTCTTAAAACTTATTTAACTAAGGAAGAATTATAACAGTGCAAAAATGATCTTTGTTTTCTGTTTTGGCAATGCTGGGAATGGAACACAGGTCCTCCTACATGCTAGGCAGACACTCTGCCATTGAGCCATGTCCAAGATTTCCCACCCCAAATCATTTTGTTGTATCAATTTACTGATCCATTTCAAAATTCCTTTTTTATAATATCTACCAGAGTTACTAGTAACAGAAACTTCCCAATTGACAGAAAGATCTTTCATTATTACCTGTCAAGTATATATGTTTTTTAAAAGATTGAGGGAGAAATTAAAAAGGTGAGAACTAGAAAGGAAAAGAATCTTAAAACAGAATTTCTATTAGCCTAATGAATCGACATATGAAGGGCCAGAACACAAAATTTGTTCTCTGACAAAGTGAATTTTAAGATAACCACATTTAAATGCAGGCATGACTTAAAGGAAAAAGAGAAGAAGTTAAGAGATTTTGATCAGCTTTGTGAAAAAATGAACAACCAGTTAAGAGAAACAGAAGAAAAATACAAGGAGGAAGTTGAATTGAACAAAGAACTTCAACTCTTTCCTGGAACATTAAAAACAGAATTAGAGACTGCAAGAAGAAACCTAAATAAGGTATATTAGTCTTCAGTATAGATTCAAATTTCTTACTTTATTTATAATATCCCTTTCACTTAATGAATATGGTTATGTTTCACTTAATGACGGAGACAATCTGAGAAATGTTGTTGTTGGCATTCATTATGCAATCATTGTAAGCGTGTGCTTACACAAACTTCATACACCTCCCACAACCTTCTGGGGCCACTATTGACATATTTGTAATCTGTGATCTCTCAAAGCATTGCTACACAGTATGTGACTCTATTATTTGGGTTTAAAACAAAATGTAATCTCTCCCTAAAGTGAAATCATAACATTTATGGCTAAATTTATGTATTGCTTATCTTGGCATCATATAGATGCTCAGCATGTGTTTTCTGAATGGAGGAATACAAGGTGAATTGAGTTTAATCAGAAACATAAATGTTAATTTAGGGATTTTTGTGTTCAGATACAAGATAAAGAGTTTTGAAACTATCATGGGACTATGTAAGTTTTAAAAATTGTTTTTTATATTTGTTTATGTAGTTAAGAAAAGTTTGTACTGTTTGATAAATTTACCTGTCACTTCTGCAGATAAAATCTGAGTAATTCATATGGGATAAAGGTCAGTATACTCTATAGACTACTTGTTTTTAGTAGGTTTGTTTTTAATTTTTGCAGCTATTACTGCTCTTGATTAAGCTTTTAGACTTTCTTGCCACTGCTCATATAAGACCAATACCTTACTGAAGTGAATCTTCATGTGTTAGCTGAACAAAAGAACACCCAGAAGCAACTTTCTTGTGAATATAATTCCAGAATTTACAAGATGGGATTCTGTCAAATTTTCTTTGCAAATCAAAAGAAAAAGATATGACCCCCAAAAAAATTTCTTGAATTATTTTGTTTGCAAATGCTTGTCTCTGTATGTGTTGTGTGTCTGTGTGTGTGTGTGTGTGTGTGTGTGTGTGTGAACATATATTAAACAATAACTAGATGCATCATGGAAAAGCATGGAGAATTTTAAAGCCATAGAAGTATATCTTTAGTATATGTATTTTATGAGTGAGGGTGGCATTATGTCCCATTGACCTAATTAATGTTCTTAATTCAACTCCATATGTCAGCAGCTGGTCCCAGTGGGGACTGTCACATTGGCAACATCCAGAGAAAAGGCTTTTAGTATTTTTCATAGAAAATTATAACTTTCCCATAGCCTCAAAACCCTTGTTACTAAACATACCTGTTTTAGTTTGGGGCAGTGTTTTCACCCTCCTGGTACATTAATGTGGATAAGTTTATTACTCCTACCATTAAGTAAGCAGGCAAAGCAGAGCCAGCAGAAACCCCAGTTGGGTATCATTTCTTCACTTAGGAG
The DNA here is from genome assembly GCF_902686455.1 of Sciurus vulgaris. Lineage (NCBI taxonomy): Eukaryota > Metazoa > Chordata > Mammalia > Rodentia > Sciuridae > Sciurus > Sciurus vulgaris. The sequence continues at coordinate 77,372,452 of NC_136464.1, forward strand.
AAGAGAAACAGTTTTCTCCAAGTAATCTCCTATTTCAGTACAAAAACCTTTTAGAGACAATGACATACCATAATATTTTACTTAGTAATGATTTATCACTAAGGATGTCATTCCTGATAAATGAGGTCAGTTTATTTTGCCTATTTCACATTTTCTCACATATAAGATTTTATTTAAAAAAAGAAATCTTATTGAGCAGCAAACAATCTCAGGATTTCCTGAAAACAGCCTAACAAATATAACCTAATTCACAATTAGCATTCTGTAACACAAGCCTTCTTTTGTGACTGAATGTTTTACAATAGGGAAATAACTAGTTTAATGGAAGACCACTGGAAGCAACTTGCTTATATTTATATCATTCTCTTTCAGATTGTGATAAAAAGATTGTTGGTATATGTAAAAGTGCTTTAGTATAGTGCCTAGACTTATCATTTATCAATACCTGCACTTCCTAAACTGACTATAAAAATGTTGAAAATACACATGAATACTTTCAGTAACATGGAACTAAAATACAGTTCATCTGTCCAAATGTGTGTAGAGTAAGACCCTTATTATGGGTTGACTGGCTGTATATATGAGCTTCAGACTGCACACTTATTACTTATTTTGTTTAGCATAGTCAGACTTACTGATCACTTCCGTTCTTACTAATCACTTATGTTATGCCTTGAATCTGTTGTAATTCAGAGAAAGTCTTTTTCAGTTCTAAAATTTTTAGCTTCTTTGCTTTTTTTTTTTTTTTTTTTACGCTTCTGGATTCATTGAGTCTAATATACTTTTTGAAGTTTTGGAATTTTTTGCTACTCTAAGCTCTGAAGTTTACATCTAATTTCTCTGCAGTTGAATGTCCTTTTATTGTAAATCCTTTCCTTGAATAAATGTACATGTTAAAACTTTAGTTTTAAGAAATCATGACATTATTTTATTGAGTGCATGTTTCAGTTTTACTTAGGCTTCTACTAGTAATGAAATGGAAAAAGAGATGTTGCATAAATACCACATATTGGAGGATGAATTTGCTATGATAAGATTGGAAATGGACAAAATGAGACAACAAAATCAGGAAGATGAAAAGGAATATCTAGAGGTCATTGACATTTTAAGGGAAAAGAATGATGACCTTCAAAGGACAATCAAATTGAATGAGGAAACACAAAAACAACATTCCAATATAATGAACAGATTCATATTCTGAAAACTGAGATTACAAAGCTAAAGTTTAAACTGGAAAATAAAGAGCAGAACACAGAAAGGCAGGAAACAGAAGTCAAATCATACCCTGCCAGTCAGGCTGTTGCTGCACATCCTTGTGATGAAAATCAGACATCCAAAAGAGAACTAGAACTTCCTTCTCAGAGAGCAAGAGATGGGTGCCTGGGTTTAAAGGACAAGGAAAATTTCAAAATATCAAAACTAAGTGTTGGTAGTGAGATTCTTTCCCAAAAGTTTTCCAAGTCTGGAATAAAAAACATTCTCCATGAAAAAGAGATATGAGACGTGATCTTAGGAAAGTGACTGTGACTTTAAAACAGGTACAAAGAGAACTAAAACAAAACCAGTGCCAAATAAATGAAATGAAACACATGTATCAAAATAAACAAGCCAAAACTACAATTGCATGGAAGAACAGAACTTTATACATGAGAAATTATCTCAAATGGAAAATGAAATTACATGGCTACTACAACAGATTCAGGACATTCACAAAACTTGTGATGATAGAAATGACTTGCTTGATTATATCCAAGAGCAATGTAATATTATGAAAATAATTCAGGATGATGCTGAAAACAAATATGTGGAGTTAATGAATGAAAATCATCATTTCAAAGAAAGATCAAGTCAATATAAAAAGAAAAAATCTAAAAGAGAAGTAAGTATCAAGCCAGATATACAGATTGTTTTTAAAGCAGAATTTAGTGATACTTGATGATGGCAAATCTGATTTCCAATATAATGAAATGATTCATGTTTAAAGTAATAAGTCTGCTAATGATGCTTAAATTTGTGTACATGTTTTGAAGTAACACACCCTATCTGATGAACATGTAATATTATGGGCCAACCAGAAACAAAAGAAAGTTTAGCATTACATGAAACTGATTTTAACATTTAAAAAATGGAAGACATTCAAACCTTGGACCTGATAGATGCTTTATTTTGAGTAAAGACATTGTGTCTTAACTAGGCATTGTGTCTTTATATAAGAATACCATTTCAAGAGGTTAAGTTATAGATTTTTAGTACAGATATGCTGATATTAATAATGTAGAATTAACATTGCTGGAACACTATCTCTTGTTGTTGTTGGGGATTGAATCTGAGGTCCTGTGCATGCTATGCCCATGTTCTACCACTGGACCTACACTCCAGCCCTGAGTCCTAACTTTTATGCCATCATGTTGCCATACTTTAAGACCATGATGAAACAGATTAAATTGAGTGGGTTACTTTGAGAATTCATTTTATACTCTTAGATGAATTGAAATGTAGATGCCATATTTTTAATAGATTTCCTTTACTAGCATTTTATATATTTATATTTTGTAATTTTATTTTATTCACATAAATTTGACTTAATTCTGAATATAACCATCTCAATTTTTTCATCTTTATCTTCTCCCAACACAAGAAAAAAATTGTTTGTTATTAAGTCATAATTTAGGACAAATGCAGTGAATTGCAGCAAAACCAATGTTGATTTAATTTTCTTGCTGTATCTGGAATTTATTGTATATCTTCATAGATAACTTGCTAAAATTTTCCTTGCAAAGTTCAATTACTATAATGTGAAGGATATAAACTATTCTAGTTGAAAGATAATTGTAGCTGTCTGATTCATTAATTTGGCATTGAATCTTAATTTTCATCAAATGTAGGTGCCAGATTTTTGTACAGTAGGGTGAGGAGGGAAGAGATGGAGAGAGATGAAGGCCAGGTTGCCTAGGTCCTACTTTTAAAAATGTTTTATTTGTTCTAATTAGTTGTACATGACAGTAGAATGCATCTATACATGTTGATAGATCATACATAAATGGAGTATAACATCATTTTTCTGGTTGTACATATTATAGGATCATATAGATCATGCAGTCATATATGTACATGAGGTAATAATGTCGGTTTTACTTTACTATCCTTCCTACCCCTATGCCCCCTCACTTCCCTTCACTCTGCTCTACCTAATATAAGGTAATTCTTCCCTAGGCCCCCCACCTCTTTTTGTAAATTACCATCTGGATGTTAAAGAAAACATTCTGCCTTTGGTTTTTTGGGTTTGGCTTATTTTGCTTAGCATGATATTCTCCAACTCCATCCATTTACCTGCAAATGCCATAATTTCATTCTTCTTTAAAGATGAATAATATTCCATCATATACATATATACATATATGTATACACATACACATACATATATACATCATATACATACACACACATATACATGTATGTATGTGTACATATATATACACATATATGTGTGTGTGTGTGTGTGTGTGTGTATCTCACATATATTTTCTTTATCAATTCATCTGTTGAAGGGCACCAAGGTAGGTTCCATAGTTTAGCTACTGTGAGTTGAGCTGCTATAAACATTAAAGTGGCTGTGTTACTGTAGTGTGCTGATTTTAAGCCCTTTGGGCATAAACTAAGGACTGGGATAACTGGGTCAAAAGGTGGTTTCATTCCAAGTTTTCCAACCAGCAATGTATGAGTTTACCTTTTTAGTCACATACTTCCCAACATTTATTTATTAAATTTTTTTAAAATTTAGATTCATGGCACACAAATGGGGTACAACTTTTGTTCCTCTGGTTGTACACAAAATAGAGTTCCACCGTTTGTGTAATCATACATGTACATAGGGTAATGATATTTTTCTCATTCCGTTATCTTTCCTTCACCCCACCCCCTCCCCAACCCTCATTTTTCTCTGCACAATTAATTCTTCCTCCATTCTTGCCTCTCTCACCCCATTATGTATCATCATCCACTTATCAGAGAAATCATTTGTTCTTTGGTTTTTTGGGACTGGCTTAGTTCACTTAGCATGATATTTCCAACTCCATCCATTTACCTGCAAATGCCATAATTTTATCCTTCTTTATGGTTGAATTGTATATATATACCACAGTTTCTTTATCCATTCATCTATTGAAGGGCATCTAGGTTGGTTCCACAATCTATCTATTGTGAATTGAGCAGCTATGAACATTAATGTGGCTGCATCAATGTAGTATGCCAGTTTTAAATCCTTTGGATATAGGCCTAGGTGTGGGATAGCTGGGTCAAATGTTCCAGGTGTTTCCATTACATGTTTTCTAAGGAAACTCCATACTCCTTTCCAAAGTGGCTGCACCAATTTGCAACCCCACCAGCAATGTATGAGTGTACCTTTTTTCCCACATCCTTGCCAACACCTATTGTTGCTTATATTCTTGATAATAGACATTCTAATTGAGGTGAGATGAAGTCTTAGGGTAGTTTTGATTTGTATTCCTCTTATTATTAGAAATGTTGAAATGTTGAACATTTTTTCATGTATCTGTTGATTGCGTACTTCTTCTGTGAAGTGTCTACTCATTTCCTTAGCCCATTTATTGACTGGGTTATTTGTAATTTTGGTTTAAAATTTTTTGAGTTCCTTATAAATTCTGGAGATTTGTGGTCTCTCTGAGGTGTGTGTGGAAAATATTTTCTCCCACTCTGTAGGCCCTCTTTTCACATTGTTTATTGTTTCCCTTGCTGAGAAAAACCTTTTTGCTTTGTATCTATCTCATTTATTGATTTATGCTTTTATTTCTTGTGTTTTGGGAGTTGTGTTAAGGAAGCCAACATGATGAAGATTTGGACCTACTTTTTCTTCTAGTAGGTGCAGGGTCTCTGGTCTAATTCCTTGGTCCTTCATCCATTTTGAGTTGAGTTTTGTGAAGAGTGAGAGATAGGGTTCAGTTTCATTTTGCTGCATATGGGTTTCCAGTTTTCCCAGCACCATTTGTTGAAAGGTCTTACTTTTTTATAAGATGAAAATCTGGAAGGATTTGAGCAAAAGATTGAATACTTTAGAACTCAGTTTTTAAGTTAAGCCTCTCATAAAAAAGGGATGCTTTTGACTTCGGTATGGTATTCACTACTACTAGTCAGACCTGCATAACCTGTTCTGTTTGAGAATTCAGTAGGTTGTGAAGCATTGTAATTTCATCAAATGAGAAGTGACTAGAGGGCTTGATCTATTGTCTTAGGAATATGACAGTGATTAGGCAGGAAGAAAGCACTTCTTTGTCTTTGGTGGCATTTAGAAATAAACAGGATTTTATACACAGGAGGGAAAGATGATGAACTGATGATAATATTTCTCAGAGTCAATTTCAGTTATAAATATTATTAACATGAAGTGATGTAGAAAATATTTAAGAGACATATTTCCTCAGGAGTATTGAGACAATCTCAAGAAGAACTGACTGATAACCAGACAGAAGAATCTGAGTCAGAAGTTTTATCCATTCAAGTTACCACCTTAATACAGAAGATGAGCCACAGGATTTGAAGAAGATACTAGATCAAGTCGTATGTCAAGTATGTCTTAAATTGTACTTGTCAAAAGTTGATCTGGGGGCGTCTCGCGGCCCGGGGCTGACGAGGCGGCGCGGCTCCAGGGGGAGGACTCTGGCGGCGGCTGGGCCCTGAGGAGCGCGCGGCGCTCCCGCAGAAGACGCTGCTTTCTGCACCGGACTGACGGGCCGAGGGTGGGTGCGAGAGGAAACCCGAAGGAAGAGGCGGTGGCGCCAATCTTCCTCGGCGGGAGGCAGAGGCAAGACCCCGGCCTGGGCCGCCGCTAGAGGACCACGCCCCCGCCGCCGCCTCCGATCGGCCCTGTGTGTTGGGGTTCTCCGGCCGGATCGAGGGACTAAGGGACTCGGAAGTGAAGGAATCTTGTTAGATGTATTATGGGAATTTGAAAGTTGTTGATTGATCATACTAAACTTTGCAACTGTTTGTATATTTAGTTGATACATTTTTGAAGTCCTGTTCCAAGAGAGTTCTCCAGAGGATCATTGAACGTAGGATGTTGCCACAAAATCTACCTCCTGTATTTTTCTCTTTTACTCATGAGCTGCACAATTGCAAATTTGAGCAGGATATCCGCAGACTGTGTTGAAGAACTCTGAAGAACCTAATTAACACAGGATGACCTAGCAGTGATTTTAAGCCTATAACAAGGTACTATTCATTAGTCACTGTGTCAGTCTTGGTTCTGAATGCTGCAGATAAAAGCAAGCAGACTATCTCCTTTATTTCTGAAGTATTCACTTGACCTTCTATCAAGACTGACTTTTCTAATCTATTCCGGGAGATATTAATGGAATACAGTCATGTCCACTCAAGACGGGAGGCAGATCAATACTGAATATGCTGTATCCTTGTTGGAACAGTTGAAACTGTTTTATGAACAGCAGTTGTTTACTGACATAGTGTTAATTGTTGAGGGCACTGAATTCCCTTGTCATAAGATGGTTCTTGCAACATGTAGCTCTTATTTCAGGGCTATGTTCATGAGTGGACTAAGTGAAAGCAAGCAGACACATGTACACCTGAGGAATGTGGATGCTGCCACCTTACAGATAATAAAAACTTATGCATACACGGGTAACTTGGCAATAAGTGACAGCACTGTAGAACAACTTTATGAAACAGCTTGCTTCCTTCAGGTAGAAGATGTGTTACAACGTTGTCGAGAATATTTAATTAAAAAAATTAATGCAGAGAATTGTGTGCGATTGTTGAGTTTTGCTGATCTCTTCAGTTGTGAAGAATTAAAACAAAGTGCTGAAAGAATGGTGAAGCATAAGTTTACTGCTGTATATCACCAAGAAGCATTTATGCAGCTGTCACATGACCTACTGATAGACATTCTCAGTAGTGACAATTTAAATGTAGAAAAGGAAGAAACAGTTCGAGAAGCTGCTATGCTGTGGCTAGAGTACAACACAGAATCACGATCCCAGTATTTGTCTTCAGTTCTTAGCCAAATCAGAATTGATACACTTTCAGAAGTAACACAGAGAGCTTGGTTTCAAGGTCTGCCACCCAATGATAAGTCTGTGGTGGTTCAAGGTCTTTATAAGTCCATGCCTAAGTTTTTCAAACCAAGACTGGGGATGACTAAAGAGGAGATGATGATTTTTATTGAAGCATCTTCAGAAAATCCATGTAGTCTTTACTCTTCTGTCTGTTACAGCCCCCAGGCAGAAAAAGTTTACAAATTATGCAGCCCACCAGCTGATTTGCATAAGGTTGGGACAGTTGTAACCCCTGATAATGATATCTACATAGCAGGGGGTCAAGTTCCTCTGAAAAACACAAAAACAAATCACAGTAAAACAAGTAAACTTCAGACTGCCTTTAGAACTGTGAATTGTTTTTATTGGTTTGATGCACAGCAAAATACCTGGTTTCCAAAGACCCCAATGCTTTTTTGTCCGCATAAAGCCATCTTTGGTTTGCTGTGAAGGCTATATCTATGCAATTTGAGGAGATAGTGTAGGTGGAGAACTTAATCGGAGGACTGTAGAAAGATATGACACTGAAAAGGATGAGTGGACAATGGTAAGCCCTTTGCCTTGTGCTTGGCAATGGAGTGCAGCAGTTGTGGTTCATGACTGCATTTATGTGATGACACTGAACCTCATGTACTGTTATTTTCCAAGGTCTGATTCATGGGTGGAAATGGCCATGAGACAGACTAGCAGATCCTTTGCTTCAGCTGTAGCTTTCGGTGATAAAATTTTCTATATTGGAGGGTTACATATTGCTACCAATTCTGACATAAGACTCCCCTCTGGCACTGTAGATGGGTCTTCAGTAACTGTGGAAATTTATGATGTGAATAAAAATGAATGGAAAATGGCAGCCAACATCCCTGCTAAGAGATACTCTGACCCTTGTGTTAGAGCTGTTGTGATCTCAAATTCTCTTTGTGTGTTTATGCGAGAAACCCACTTGAATGAGCGAGCTAAGTATGTCACCTACCAATATGATCTGGAACTTGATCGGTGGTCTCTGCGGCAGCATATATCTGAACGTGTACTGTGGGATTTAGGGAGAGATTTTCGATGCACTGTGGGGAAACTGTATCCATCCTGCCTTGAAGAATCTCCATGGAAACCACCAACTTATCTTTTTTCACCAGATGGGACAGAAGAGTTTGAACTGGATGGAGAAATGGTTGCGCTACCCCCAGTATAGTTGGGGAGTTCAGGGAGTGCACACCTGATTCATGTGCTTTGTCATTTCCTTTGCTAAATGGGAAGTTATGAAAGGACTAAATATGAGTACATAAATATCTATCTTTGATAAATTTTATTTTTATGCCCTACTTAATATTTGCATCAGTATAATATATATCAGTGAGTCTTACAGAAAGATATGCTTCCATAATATGAAATAGGTTATTCAATAACTGAGAAACTTTTATGTGTATCTCGAGAGCATAAGAGTCTGATTAACATTGTTAGCCCTGTGTATGTACAGTTCAAGAAGTTCACTTACAAAAGTAGTTTCCTGTTCCTAGTGTGGTATATCACAAATTGTGCTGAGGTTATTTCAGTATATGAATTTCATTCCTGTGCTTCTGTTCTGAAGTCCTGGAATACAGTTTTTCCAGTGTAATTAATTCAGCTGCACTTAACACTAATGTCCTTGTTGGTATAGAAATGTTGTCTAAATCCTATACTATAGTTGAAGAAGATCTTCCATAACTTCATGGTATTACACAGGGAAAGCTACGACTGCAGGATCAGTCTATTAGGTGCATGTATTCTCTTTCCACTAACTTATACTTGTCTATCCTAGAATACAGGTTGTCCATTCAGCTGGTCATTTACCAGGTGTGGACTTAAGTTGCCGGGCTTGCAACGTGAATTGCTAGCCCCTCATTGTGCAGGTCTGTGTGGAGCTTTAATCAGTAAATGTCTCCACTTTCTGTATTACATTAACATTGGCTCATGCATATAACTACCTGCTGCTGATGTAGTTCTCCATCTTAAAGATTTAGAGTGGGTTAACCAGGTCATTACATCTTAATTTAATAACAAGCATTACTGTAGAGTGATTGTGTATAGGTATCTGTTAGCTGTCAGGGTGTGTTTTTTTTAACCTGATGTGTGTGTGTTGGGGGGGTGGATTAGGAAGGTGAACTGTTCAGGAATTTTCTGCACTAGCTGTGCAGAAGAGCAGATAACTAGCGCTGCTCTGGCATTAATCCCAGGAACCACTAGCAGTAGTGGGGCGCCGCCAATCTAACATGAGCACAAGTGCTTCATGACAAACATTACTAGCATGTTCAACTGCATAATGTTCTGGCACTGTATTTTGAATGATATTAATTTATTAAATAAATTGTATATAAAAAAAATGAAAAGTTGATCTGAACCTGTTTAAATAATAAAAAATGTCTTAGGATACAATTTTCAGCAGAAAACTTTTATGGGTTTTTATGATAATTGATTTTATTCTAATTTAGTTATCTATATGGTGCAATTGTTCTTAAATTCTGAATTTCATTCTTACATTTTTTCTTATAAAATCATACATCTTTTCTCAAAATAGCTACCCTTAGGGCCAGGCATGGTGGTGCATGTCTCTAATCCCAGTAATGTGGAAGACTGAGGCAAGAGGATCACAGGTTTGAGGCCCATCTCAGCAAAATAGTGAGGCCCTAAACAACTTAGAAAATCCCTGACTCAAAATAAAAAAAATAAAAAGTAAAAGGAACAGGGAATACAGCTCACTGGTTAAGCACCCCTGGGTTCAATTGATGGTTTAAAAAAAATCAAAAAACTACACAACTACCTTCAGGAAAGTCAAGATTTTGTATCAATTCTCACATGAGTTTAGAAACAAATTTTTTTTTTCTATTAACCAATATTTTTCAGTGCTACCTTATTGTCATGGTTTATCAAGGCAGATTAAATCAGAGGATCCCATTTCATGGAATGTTCCAGGGAATTGAGTTATTTCATACCTTCAATTACTGTGATTGGTTACAGAATCTGTGGGTAATGGTTGAATATATTTCAAGATTACTTGTGCAGAAAGACTATTATATTTTCCTTAAATTTCAGGTTAATTTTTAAATAATTGAACATCAGGGTTTTTTTTTTCCCATTTAAATGTATTATAAAAGCATACAAATATTTAAATTATGTCAGGTACCTCTATCTGAAGAAGAGAGTGAAGAAATTATCCAGTTTCTTCTAGTGAATCAGTTAAAAGGCAACCTTATTGGGACATATTGCAGAGACATACATTTCACTCATTTAACACATAAAGCTCATTGTCTCTTACTCAATTAGCAGAACTGTGTACCCATCACCACAGACAATTTAGAAAATTTGCATGACCTTGAAAAAAAAAAAAAACCGACATCTCTTAGCTATCACTGCCCTCCTCCCTCCATCTTCCCAGTCTTAGAAAACCACCAAGATAGTTTTTGTCTCTCCAATTTGTCTGTTGTGGACATTCATGCAAGTAGATTTATACAATGTTTATTCTTTTTTAACCATTTTTTTCACTTAGCATACTGTTTTCAGAGTTCATCTTTGTTGTTTCAAGTATCATTTGTTTTTGTTGTACAACATTTATTTTTTAATCTGTACCACTTATCCATTTAGCAGTTGATGGGCCTTAGGATGCCTCTACTCCTTGGCTGTTAGTGCTGATGTGGCTGGGAACATAAATTTATAAGTTTTTCTGTGGGCATGTTCTTATTCCCCTGCCATTGGATTTTGTCCACTGCACTCAAACTGATTTCACCATTTGTCAACCTTACATCTCTTGTCTTTTCTGTTTTCATTCATTGACCTCAGTTGTTCAGAACTGGCACAAAAATAATTTTTCCTTTATTCATGAAGATTTCTGTCTTTTCTGATTCTTACTCACCTTATTCTTCTTAGAACTATTTAGCATTATTCCACAGTGCACTTTTGTTTTTTCTTTTTTGGCATTGTGTATTATCTTGTTGAAATATAAATTCAACTAAGAAAAGAAGTATATCATTCATGGCACCTATTCTTACATAAATAGAAAATATTTTGCTTAAAATTTGTTTTGTTAAAATTAAGTGTTGTATATTATATAATATTTTTAGATATTGACCTCTTGAGGCTTTATTCTAACTTTATTAAAAAATTAAGTTTAAAATTGAATACACCTAATCCAAACATTCATTGAATGTTCATAATTTTCTCGCTATGAAATTGAATCTAGATTTCCCCATTCTTTGTTAAATAGCCAGATTAGGAATTTATACACCAACTGAAAACTGGCTCTACCACTTCTAATATGTCATACCACATTACCTTAACCTACTCATCAGAGTGCTGCTGTAGATTATAATTTACTGTAATTAAAATCATGCAAAATTTGTGAATATGTTTTGTACTCAAATATTCTAAACATGCTTTCTTTATTATCAAACTCTGTTGTTTTATTCATGCAGGTTGATGATCTCAATGTAAATGTAGGAGCTACATTTTCAAAATATTTGCAGCAAGATAAAAAATATGAATCTTATTTTAAAAGCCTGAAAAATGTATATGAAAAATTAGAGAGCAATCAAAAGAAGTTGGAAGAAGATGTGGCAAACCTCAAAACATATATGCCAAACAATCTAATAGAGCATGGTCAAGGAGTATGGCAAAAATGGGAGGCTGAACAAGGAACAAGACAAGAGTTAGAGGAAAACCAAGAAGAAGCATCTGTATTTTCAGAGGTTATTTTATTTATCTCTAATTTGTTCTAATTCATTTCACTGAAAATTTTATTTTGGATACATGCATTTTATGTGTCTCCTCTATGTTCCTTGAGATAATTGTTTTGTAGGTTTTTAGAGCAAGAAGACATCTTTAAATATTTCATTTTTCATTACTGTAAAAACTGACTTCATCTTTCAGAACGATGACTTCATGAGAGAATCATTTGCTATTGAAGAATAGTTGTAATAAATAAGACTGTAAGGAGGAAATTAAAAAAAAACTGTTAAGTTCAATTTACCATACACTTGAATTGTTAAGTGACTTTCTTCACTTTTAAATTGATTTTACAATTCTTTGAATTTTCACATTACAAATACTAACTTGAGAATGATTCATGGATGAGGTCATAGTTCAGTGGGAGATAACTTGTGTAGCATGTGCAAGACCCTGGAATCCAACCTCAAAGAACAACAACAGAAAAAAGCAATTTAACTTGACTATTTAAACTCCAGCATCTTTTCACCACATGTTTAAAATTGCTCCCTGAATTATTGATTCTAAACTAAAGTAACTATACAATAATTATTTGGGTTATAATTATTATAGTTTTTTTAAAATGTCCTTTCAATTTTCTTTAGACACATACAGCAACTTCAAAAGTTTTAGAGGAGTTAAAGTATAATGAGGTTTCAATGATAAAATTGATGCAATGCAGAATTGACAAGCTACAATTTGAAATACAAATGGAAGAACATGATGAATTCCATGTAGAAGAATATAAAGTACAGAAGTATGTCAAAATGTATGCTAAGAAAAGAGCTTAATCTTCATAATTTGTCTCCACTGCATAACTTGTATAGTGAGAGAGGTTTATGAGATTAGTAGAATGCAAAAGCTAATCAGACAATACAATTTTTGGAAGTAAATGAACTTGGTGTTGAAACGTTGGGCCAAGAATTTTATATTTCTCCCCCCTTTTTGCATTTATATAGCTCTCTCTTATTTGTTTTCTTAAACTATTCTACTAGACTTTCAGGTGCATACTTTTGAAGCTTTATAATTCAGACAGCTATATGGTAACCAAATTACTTACAGGCATTTCTTTACATAGAAAAATTAACAAGTTTAATTATGTTTTGAAAGAATACAAACTAAACCCTAAGTATACAGTACTGGTGGTTCTATTCCCCTAGGCACATTCAGACAATTGATAAATTAACCATTTTTGATTGTGATATTTGATGTTACCTCAAATGGTGCTGAGAGTTAAACTGATCTTTGCAGTTTTTCCTCTCTACCTAAGGCCTACTTTTGATATAGGGAAAGAGTTTCACAGGGCTGAAAGGAAGTATACTTTGCAGTGTGGTTAAAAAGAATTCCATGATCAGTGTTGGGGGAATTAAAAACAGAATTGACAGGTCCCACCTCTGATGCCTTGGTAACAAAATGATGAGCTGATTGACTTGGAAGCTGCTTTAATTCTTTTTTTATTTGTTCTTTTTAGTTATACATAACATAGAATATATTTTGACGTATCATACATACACACATGGAGTATAACTTCCCATTTTTGTGGTTGTACATGATGTATAGTTACACTGGTTATGTATTCATATATGAGCTTAGGAATGTTATATCCGGTCCAATTCATTCTACGCTCTTTCCCATTCCCATCCCCCCACTCCCCTCTATCCATTTAGTGAACCTCCCCTCCTCCTTTTCTCTCCCTGCCTATTGTGAGTCAGCATCCACATATCAGAGAGAACATTTAGCCTTTGTTTTTTTGGAATGGACTTATTTTACTTAGCATGATATTCTCTAGTTTCATCCATTTACCGGCAAATGCCATAATTTCATTCTTCTTTAAGGCTGAGTAATATTCCATTGTGTATATATATATCACAATTTCTTTATCCACTCATCTGTTGAAGGGCACCTAGGTGGGTTGCATAGCTTAACTATTGTGAATTAAGTTGATATAAATATCAATGTAGCTGTGTCACTGTAGTATGCTGATTTTAAGTCCTTTGGGTATATGCTGAGGAGTGGGACAACTGGGTCAAATGATTCCATTCCAAGTGTTCTAGGGAATTTCCATACTGGGAAGCTGCTTTAATTCTTAATCACCAACCTAGCTGTCTTGTTCTGCCCCAGTGAGTTGTTCTGAATTATTTCTCAGTGCCCAGTGCTTAATTTCTCCAGGTATTGATAAGAATGTGTAGATGATGAAAGGAAGTGCTTGAAAATGTCTTCAAGGGATGTTTTTTAAATTATTCACCTGCTTTATAAATACAAGTAATTCTAGCTTAGTTTTACTCTAATTTTCTAATTGTATAGTTAAGGAGTCCATGATGCTTTAATATACTTTAGTATAATGAAATGTCTTTGTAGTCAAATAAACAAAGGTATCCATCATCTCACATACTCTCTAAATACCAGTATTTCTAATGGTGTCCTCAGGAATCCCATAAGGAGAGCCTTTTAAGAAGGCAGCAGTGTTTTCTGTTAAGTCAAACCTCTCTGCCTGCCATTACTCTCCCACTGGTAGAGTTTGAATTTCTTGTGGGTTCGGAGGCCCCTGGAAATATATGCACATCTTTAAAACAATTTAAAACCTATGATTGTATGCCCTACTCTATTATGATGGATTTTTTAATGTTAAGACTGTTTTCACTGTGAATTTCCATTTATTTTCATGGCTTTTGTTTGTTTGTTTTATAATGCAAGTGATTTAGGGAAAAATAATGAAATACCAAGTATTTGTCTTTTGCAATCCTCACAGAATCAATAAGAGCCTTCAGGAAGTTAATACCAGACTCCCAATGGAAAATCAGACAGATTCTTTACCCTGTCCTTACTGTAGAAGACCTGTTCCAGGGTGTCCATGTGTTAAACTTAAAAATGACAACTGGTTATACAACAGAAGGTCTCGCCAGAGAGAAAACACAGCAGGTTCTTCTTCCAACCCACAGCCTTCATGTCAAAGCATTGAAGACTATCTGGCTGAGGTAGGCTATGCTTTGTTTATCTTTTGGGAGTCAGATTTCTGATTTGTCTTGTTTTGACTTTGTTGAAATATCGAGTTATTTAGTTCACTTATGAATGTGAAGTAAAGGCCACAATAATCTATAATTATAAAGAATTTCAAATTTTACAATTTTATAATGTTTCTGGAGGTCCTATTTTCAAGAGACATTAACTTTAGTCCTGAAATGATATTTTAACTGTTCTTTAATTCTGAATTTAAATTAGATTTTTGAATGAATTAAATGTTTCAAATGAATAAACATTGGTTTAGAGTTTTGATGGAATTTTAATGATCTTCTTAAATCACAGAAATATAGTGCAGGGCTGTTTTAAATGGGGCCACAATCTTATGTTTTCTTTTCACTTTGTATCCTAACCAAATAAAGAGAAGAGCAAATATGAGATTTATAAAATATCAATGCAGTCAAATGTGCTAAAAAAGGGAAGAAATTAAATAACTTTTAATGCATAATTATAAGATCCTAACTAGCTGATATTTTTTGTCCATCAGTTTGTTAGCTGACATGCATATTTTTCTGAAAAACATGAAAGGCCCGGGATTGAAGTGTCTCTCAGTCATAAAATTAGATGACTGTGCACTAAAAAAAAAAAAAAAAAAAAAAAAAAAAAGTGAAATATTTTTGTAAATTGTTAAAAACAATGCAAATACAACATGTTCTCATTCATTCTTACCAGAAAATATCAGGGAGAGTATCATTTAACAAGAAAATGATGAATGAATGAATGGAGACACAATGCAAAGGAAGCTATTTTCCCCATTAATTTCCTGGAATAAAGATGTGTTTACCTTTTAGCACTTATGCATAGGCTGAAGAATACTTGAAATTTACTCTAGTCCTTCCTAGATTGCCTTACAGGGCATTAGTTTGCCAAAGCAGGCAAATTTTAAGTCTTCAGAGTACTCTTCTATCAAGATGCAAATACAGGTCTCTGTAATTACTGCAGAATACCTTCAAAGGGGAAGGGAGGAGTAAAGAGAAAAGAAAGCTACTGGTGAAGAATGATGATCAAATTACTTTATGTGCATGTTTGACTATGTCGTAATGTATTCCACTAATATGTACGATTATAATGCACCAAAAGATATATTTTAATATAATTTCATTTTGAAAAACAAAAGAAAACTCAGGACTGGGAACCCCATCAGCCCAAGAAATTCACCTTCACATTTAAACTGTATAAGGACTTTGGATATCACAGTATTTTTATCACCTCAAAGTTCTTATTATGTTCAGTATTCTCCTTAGACCATCTTTGAAGAATCAGTAAGAGAATAGCTTTTACATGAAAAGCACTCTAGATGGTGTACTTTCAATAGAGTTTGAATATTTTCCACATATTTGTAAGCATATTCATAAGTGTAATTAGCAATGAGTTTCAAAAACTTTGCTCCCAATTACTGAGAAGAAATCAGTTACTACTGAAGAGCTACATATTGTTTATGAATCTGGAAAGTCACAAATCAAAGAAACATAAGTTTAAACTGACTGTAATATTTATATTGTGTGTGTGTGTGTGGTATTAGTGGTTGAACTTAGGGGTGCTCTTCCCCTGAGCTGCATCCCTATTCCTGTATATTTTTTGTTTTGTAGCAGGGTCTTATCAAGTTCTAGGCTGGCCTCAAAATTGCCATCCTCCTGCTTTAGTCTCCCAAGTCACTGGGATTATAGGCATGTGCCAAAGCACCTGGCATTATTGTCTGGAGATGGAATTTTCTGGAATATTTGTGTATCCATGCTAATAAAGAAATGTTTGGTCATATTCCACCTAACTTTTCAAACTTTGCCAGAAGAATTTTCTTATGACCTATTATAATACCTCTTTCTTCTTTTCTGTATTTAATTTAATGGGTTGAAAAATTGATAGCATTGAATACATGTTAAATATCTAATTTCTGAAGGTAGAGATGCATAGTTTATTTTAAGGAAAACTATATGAAAGTGAAAAAAACTGATTAGAAAATTCTAAAGGGTGGAATTTTGCTAAGAATCATACTGTATTACAATCAGTATAAACTAGGAGTTGAATTGTTTAACCTTTCCAATAGTAAGCTAAAGCAGCACCCATCTGAAATGACCTATATTTAATAAACCAATATTGTTTGAACAGTTTAGGGCATTATACATATATATTCTCTACCTAAACTTAAAATAATTAGGATTTTTGTTTTGTGTATGTGATTCTTTTAAGCCATCTTCAAGTTGGGTCTAGTCCCTTAAAGTTTTATTTAAAAAGTCACATTTTCAGAGTAATATATCATTTCTATGATAATCTCTCTTGTTTAAACTAAGCAATATAATATTTGTCTTATTTCAGATGGATGATAAGAACAGAGGCTTTATCTAGAAAAGCTAAAGAAGGTATGTTGCCAAACTTTGGTTAAATTTGGATTCAGTGATTTCTGAAATAAACTACAAATAGCAGATGGCATGCCTTTCCTCAGATCGGTGAATAGATTTCTACATGAATTAAGTTGTTTTTCTTGCAAAAATCAAATGAAAGTTTTGAAAAAATTACTAATGAAGAACACACTCATTCATCTTTCATGGCTTATAAAGGCTCAGACTGTCCATAATACCTTTTTCTGGATTGACACTTTTTTCACTTCTGCTACCACTATGAAAACAAAGACTTCACCCTCTCTGGTCTATTGCCAAAACCCAGAGTCATCTAGTAAAACTTGGTCAAGCATTTCAGATACACTGACATTGACTTTGTCATTGGTTTTGCTCTTAAGAAAAGTTTCAAATTTCCTAGTAAGGAATTAAAATATCCAAATTAACTGGATCCTCATCAAGTTGTTGCACACACCCTACTCTGCCCCTCTGCTCTAGCTTCAAGAGCACTTGTACACCTCACCTCTCATTCTTTGCATGCACCTCTTCTCTCTGTCATGCTTCCTCCTCATTCTTTAGGCGTCAACCCTTAGAGCACTTCAACCCAATAAACTAGACATAAAACTGGGACAGAAATCCCTTCTGTGTTCCAGTAGTGCCCTGTTAACTTTATACGTGTCACAACACCCATGACTGTGAGAAAATGGCCTGTCTTTGTGTTTTTGAACTTATGAGATCTGATTGTTGAGGGGTGGCTTTTATCATCTTCATCTTGTCACTGAGAACTTGTCATATGCTTTAACATAAGGTTGTTGAATTCATGAATGCAGGGTGGAAAACCTGAAGTTCTGATCCTGTCACATTGATAATTCAGTGTGCAACTCTGGGAAAATTATTTTTCATAGTCATCTTATAGTCATACACACATGGTTTTCACTCTTATTAACACTAATAAGTTATTAACTTTTTGTTTACTGGTTCTTGCTTAGTGAACTATGAAATGTTTCATGTAAAGAATATAATTATTTTTCTTTTCACTTGCTACAGAATATGTATCTTGACCCACTAGAACGTCTGCCTAAGATCTACTAATAAGCCAAGAAAACATCTACTTTTGGAAGCATCACAAGAATACACAGAAGTTTTAAGGGAAAAATATATGATATGAATGATAACATTGTATTTATCAGACATTTGACATGACATTTTAATTGTTTCCCACTAAATGTATGTTGTGGAAACTTAATGAGAATATGTTTGTATCACATATATATGGGAGGGACTTCATACAATATTTGAAACTGTTTCTTTGTATGTATGACCAAATTTGAAGTACAAGTGCAAACCAGTATTTCAGAGTTTAACGTTCCCAAACTGTCTAAGTGCTGGATATTTAAGAAGCACCTAAACGATCCAGTGATCCATATTACCTTGGTGAATCTAAAAATAACATTAATGATGGATTATTTGCATTATGCAAATTGTATCACTGTGTATAGACCTAGAGATTTAGGCAGAGAATATGTTGGTGGGACAGTAGTGTACTCACTACCAATGTTTAAAGTATTACAATTATTATACTGTCATCAAACTTACATACTCTTAATTATTTTATAATTTTAAGTTTAAGCACTAACTTATATTCCTTTCTTGGTGAGAAACAAAATTTGTTTAAGACTTTTCACTTTTTCTCTTTGTTCATTTGTACAATTAGACATTTTGGAAATAGTCTTAGCATTACAGAAAAGTTCCCTAATAAAAGGAACATTTCCCCCCGAACCATTTGAGAGTAAATGGCTGACATACACTGTTGACAACGGGGTGCCATCCGTGCCCCTCTCTTGTATAAACAAGCTATTTTGTGAACCGGACCCCCAGGAAAAGGGCGTGCAAGCACTGAGGATGCTGGCAGCCACAGTGGCACCTTCGAGGGCCAATAAAGGGTCAAATGGGATGTGCTGAGCCCTGGGCTTATCAAGGCTGTTCAGAGATATCTACCTGAGGAATGTGCAGCTGTCCGGAGACCCCATCTATCAAGGACAGGGGAACCTAGCCCTAACCCCTCTCCCTCATAATTCACTCTTCCCTCCTCCCTGCTCCCTCCAGGACCATTCAGTTTTGGCGGGACCCAATAAGATTCAAATAAAGTGGAGGGAACAAACGAAAAGAGGACAAATATTTAGCTGTGTGAATTTTAATCAATAATGTACAGGTCCTTGTGTATGAATGCTGGAAAAAGCTCTTAAACAGAGTACTTTCTCGCCACTCAGGGCCGCTCCCTCCCCCAGCCATTGTATTGGTCTGAGGGGCTGGTTGTGGTCCAGGCTTGAGCTTGCTTTAATAAAACCTCGTTGTGTGATTTGCATTACCTTGTGTTCACTTTGACTCTCCCGGGATTAGTTGGAATGGGACCCTAACAACACCATCATTCATGATTACTATAGTATTTTCTACAATTCAGAACATGCTACAAAACTACAATGCAACCTTCATAACTGATAAGTTAATACTAATATCTTTGAATATATTCTACTATCATCAGATTCTTTCAAATTTTACTACTTTTCTAATGTCCTGTACAATGATATTATCCCATTCAGATTCATGCAATACACCTAATTGTTGTATTTTGTTGACTCCCTCAGGGACAAAAATTTCTCCATCTCTCTTTGAACTTAAGGAAGAATGCTCATATAATGTGCCTCAGTTGTTTGTTTTTGTTGCTTCTGGTTTCTTTATGATTGGAACCAGATTACGCGTTATTTGGCAAGAGTATCACAGAAGTGATTCTGTGACTTTCTCTTCAAATCCCAATACTGATGCTGCTAGCATTAATCACCAAAGGCGATGTCCTTGTTCCCCTTTGTAATTATTTAGCATTTTATATAGACATAATTTGAGACTATTACATATATCCCTAAGCCTCATCCAACTTTCTCTTTATTCATTTAATAGAATCTAAATAGATAGATGACTTATTTTATTAAGTTTAATGTTACTTATTGATATAATTATAAAAACTTATTTTTCTATTAGAAATATTCTATTTTGATAAATTCAGACTTGTTAAAATATTTGTAACAAGTACAAAGAATTCTTAGAAAATATTCCTGAAATGTTAATGTTTTACTATCTTTGCTCTCCTTTCTAGATAAATATAAATATATGTATATAACAAAGACAATTTTCTCTCAACATTTGTGAGTTGCAGACATGATGCCTATTTATGACAAAATATTTGTATTTCCTGGAAACAAAATTTTTGTCTTATATTCCTATAGTGTAATGATCAAAATCAGAAAATCAAATTTTGTTAAATATTAATATCAAATCTATAAAACATTCATAATTTTCCAATTATTTCAATGATATCCTTTATAACCAATATAAAACATACCTTAGAAGTTTTCATGATCCATAATTTATTGTGTGCATTTTTCTTTTTTCTTTAGTCTCCTCTAATCTGGGTTAGTTCCTGAGTCTTGCTGTGCTTTAAATGACATTTAAGTTGTTGAATGGTATATGTCAGTTTTGTAGGTTTTTCTTCAGATTGGGATTAGATGATGTTACCTCATGACTGGATGCAGGTTATGTCATTAGGCAGGAATGTCATGTATGTAGTGCTGAGTTCTTCCCAATGTAGCAGATTACAGCTGCACTGACAGACCCTTCTGGTTTGGTGTCAAGGAAGTCCACATGCCAAGAACTGTGAACTTCCTCTGGGAAGGGCAGGCATCCCCTAGGATCTAAAGTTAACCTCCAGCCAAGAGTGAGCAAAGTTGTGGACCTCATCACACAGGTACAAGGGATATGGACGTATATATTGTTTCTTGGTTTCATGAATGGCTGATATTGACTTTGATTCTTTCATTAGATGTATCAGCTAGGGGATAGTGGCATAGCTCTGTGGTAGAGTGCTCACTTTGCAATAATGAAGCCTTGGGTTCAATTCCAGCACTGAAAAAGAAAAACAAACACACTTAATTAACAAAAACAGGCTATTAGCTGGATTTTTCCTATGGGTACTAATTCACTGATCCTTGTGTTAAACCCAATATGCTATTGATACTGTTCATCTTTATTGGTACACTGCAGGTATGCCATTGTACTTTTGATAGACAACATGTTTTACTGTGCACTACACCATTTTTTATAGAGGATTTCCTTTACAATCCAAAATATTTGTTTATAAATTAAGATTATTATCTGAATATATCCCCCTTTGTTAGATATTAAATTCAAGATTTCAATATGACTAATTACCTTGTATATTTGACTAGTATAAAATGTCCTAGAATTAGAGAAAGATACTCAGCATGAAATGCTGTCTTTAAAACTATTATTCTTTCTGTGATCTTTAAGTATGAGAAAATTTATAATCAATGTATAAATAGAAAGAAATATTCAATGAATATTTTAGTTTAGAATAATATTTTATTAAATGATTACTTAATATCTTAGTCTAGTTTTCTGGTGCTACGTACACTGCAAAGTTTTTTGGTGCGACGTACACTTCAAATGTTGCAAACATACTCTATGATAATTATGTAAGGATTGAAGGAAGAATCAGATTGGATCCTCTTCAGTTGTGCCACTTAGATACGATGTCCTTGAAAGAAGAACATGTTCTCTTGGACTTAAATTTATTTCTCTTTTATGGGAGGTGTGGGAGTTACCCTTGGATTATCCACAGGAATGAATCTTCTCCTAAGCCATGTCCCAGTCCCCTCATTCATTCTTGAACTCGCATTCATGATTTTCTCTTCTAGTATTCCTCCAAAATTCCATAGTGATGGGAATTTCCCAAGCTATTTGCATCTCTGCCTCCAGTTATCAGAATATTTTCAAACCCTGCCTCACAAGGAATCTGGTAACCAAATGCTATAAATCTAAAGTAGATTATTTAGATTTGAGCAAGCTAAACATGACTCATGGAATCCATGTAGAAAAAGGAGAAGATTCCATCTTCCAAATCAGCTGGAGAACAACATGAAGATTAAGCATCCTTGGAACAAAGGTCTGTTGGTTCCATTTGATATGATAGAGAAGGAATAATAGTAGTTCATGTCAAGTTTTGGAACTTATTAATTTTCTGCCCTTGGTGTGATGAGCTTCACAAAAGGGGACAATTTTATTTTCTAATTTTATAATAAGTATAACAATAACAATAACAATAATAAGAAAAAGTAACTGAATTGCTCTTAAATCTAAAGCACAAGCAGCTGATAACCACAACTTGGTCTCCAGAACATTTTCCCGTAATTGTCACATTGAGAATTAGAACCTGTGAAAATACACATATTATATTTTGGGGAAATTCCAATATAGTTCCAGCAGTGAACAAGTTATTTCATTGCTTTGCTATTTCTCTTAGTATGGTTTAGTATTAAATCTTCATAACAACCTGGTAAACTAAAGCAGTATAATCCTTCCATTTTAGAAAGACTTTGAACCTAAAAGAGACAACTTGTTCCATAACAGAAAGCTCTTGGTTTCAGAGAAAGAAGCTCTTCTGTGTTCATGATAATTGTTACTATGTAGAACTAGTTAGTGTATTAAGCTGTGTTGCCTTTGAATCATGATTGTATTATTTTATTTCTTCTTCCTTAATTACAAGGTTATGCATGCAGTGACATGTGTCTGAATTCCAGCTACCAGGGAGGCTGAATCAGAAGGATTTTTGAATCTGGAATTTTATGACCAGCATGGGCAATTTGGAGAAACCCTAACTCAGGTAAATACTCAGACCATTATTGTAAGATATAAAGCCATCTTTCTCTCCTGTGATAGGAATTTCCCACCTCCCAAGGACCTGTCAATCTGTGTTTCCCCGCCTCTCCAGTAACAGGAATTTCCAGTCCTCCACACCACCTGTCAATCTGCGTTAGCCCGCCTCTCACGTTACAGGAATTTCCAGCTTAAGTTGCTTCCTGCCTCCAGCATTACGTCCCACTATGTCATTGGCCCATCAGTCAGTCTGTAAGAATTCTCCTCCATTGGTTCCTCTCAGCCCGTGAAGTTCCTATGTCTGAGAGGAGCCATCCGCCATCTCCCTCTTTGCTTTTCCCCTTTTTCCCATGCAGACGTGAATTTGTCTGCGCAAATAAATGGTTCCTTGTATGAGACCTGTATCTGTGGAGCGTTTCTGGGAGCTAGCGACGAACCATATTGCGTGCCTCTTTTTCCCAGCCTAACAATTATAACTCATGAAAAGAAATGCAAAAATCCTTAAAAATTATTTGCCAACTACATTCAAAAATACATCAAGAAGATAATATCCCATGATCAAGTCATTCTCATCCAAGGGATGCAATACTGGTCCAACACAGGCAAATCAATGAATGTAAATCAAAATAATAGGATTAAAGACAAGAATTATATGATCCTATCAATTGATGCAAAAACATTGGTTATAAAACCCAGCACTCATATTAAAAATGCTGGAGAAACTAGGGATAGAAGGCAATTACCTCAACATTATAAACCCTATAGTTGACAAACCCAAAGCCAACATCATACTATGGAGAAAAACTGAAATTTCCTCTAAAATGAGGAACAATATAAAAGTAGTCTGCTCTCACCACTTTTATTCAACATAGTTCTTGAAAGTCTAGCCAGAGCAATTAACCAAGAATAGGAAATTAAAGGTGTACCAATGTGAAAACAAAAAGCCAAATGACCTCTATTTACTTGATGTCATAATCTGTTATCTAGAGAACCCAAAATACTTCAAGAAAAACTGATAGAGCTGATAAATGCGTTCATAAAATTAGCAGGATATAAGACTAACATACATAAATCAATAGATTTCCTATATTCTAACAGTGGTTGCAATCAGGAAAACTATCCCATTCACAATAACCTCAAAAAAATCATAAGAATTAAAACCAAGAAAATTAAGATCTTTACAATTAAAAATATATGGAACATCGAGGAAAGAAATTGAAGGTCTTAGAAATGAAAAGACCACCCATGTTCTTGGATTATTATTCGTATTTTGAAAATGGCCATACTATTGCAAGCACTCTACAGATGCAATGCAGACATCTTTAAAATACTAATGATACTCTACATGGAATTAGAAATAGAAAAACCAAACAGTTTTGAAATTCATTTTGGAAGAATAAGAGACCCAGAATAGACAAAGGCATTCCATATGTGACTTGATTTCATTCTTCTTTCGGCTGAATAATAAATTCCATTGTGTATGTATACCATAATTTTTTAACCCATGAACTGATTGATGTATACCTATGCTAATTGCATACCTCGGTTGAGTTAAATAGTGCCACAATTAAGATAGAAATAGAGTTATTTCTTTGTATGTTGACATCATATGGTCCAGATATGTACTCAAGACTAGTATGACTCTATCATTTGATAGTTCAATTTTTAGTTTTTTGAGAGGCCACCATACTATTTCCAAATTGATTGTGCTATTTTCTTTACCACAAAAAGTGTACAAAGTTTTCTCTTTCTACACATCCTCACCAGTGTTTGTTGTTGTTGTTGTTGTTTTTCCAATAGTACCTATTCTGACTGGAGTTAGGTAGAATCTCAATGTAATTTGCATTTCCCTGATGGCTAAAGATATTGAGCAACTCAAAAATATATTTATTGTCCATTGCTACTTTGGGGAAGTTCCATTTAGATCATTTGCCCCTTTATTGATTCAAATACTCATTCTCTTGATGTTAACTACATTTGAGTTCTTCACATATGCTGCATATTTATTCTCCACCAGATGAATATCTAGCAACAATTTTATCCCTTTCTGTAGATTTTTCTCCTTTGCTGTGCAGGAACTTTCTAATTTTTCATTTTTTTCTTTTAATTATTGAACAGTTGGTGTCTATTGAGGAAACTGATAAGTTTGCATATATCTTGCATATATCCCTGTGTATTATTTCAGTACTTTCACAGTTACAGATCCTACAATGAAACCTTTAATCTATTTTGAGATGATTTTTGTACAGAGGGAGAGATAGGAATCACTTCAATTAAAAAAATGTAGCTATTCAGTTTTCCCAGGAGCATTTGTTGAAGAGGCTTTTTTTTCCATCAACACATATTTTTGGTGCTTTTGTTGAGAATCAGATGTCTACAGGTGCATGCACTTATTTATGGGTTTGCTATGTTAATTCATTTTTCTACATGTCCATTTTCAAGTCAGTACCATCCTGTTTTTGTTAATATTTCTCTATAGAATGTTTTGAATTCAGGTATAATAATGCCTCCTGCACTTACTCAGGATTATTTTGACTTGGGGGATGATTTACTTTCATATGAGCTTCAGAATTGCTTTTTCTAGTTCTGGGAAGAATGGTACTTTGAGAGAGATTGCAGTGAATCTGTAGATTACTTCCAGTAATATGGCCATTTTAAGAATATTAATTCTGTTAATCATGCATGAGGGAGGTCTTTCCATCTCTCAGTGGCTGCTTTAAGTTCTTTTTTCGTTATTTTGTAGTCTTCATTGCAGAGTTATTTTACCTACATGTCTATATCTATTCCTGAGCATTTTACTTTTCTTGAGGCTATTGTGAATGAAATAGTGTTTCTCTGTTATTGTTGTGCTGAAAAAAACTACTGGTTTTGTTAAGTTGACTTTTGTATCCTGTTGCTTTTCCTGATTTTGAACAAAACTCTTTTCAATTTTCCCCTGAACACCCTAGGGTGCTGTCACATAATAGTGTTCATTTTGTTGAAATATGATACATCTACACCTGGTTAGCTTGGTGCTCTTATTAATAACAAATGTTAAATCATATCAAATGTTCTTTACCTGAGATGCAGATGTGACCTTTTTATCCATGATTTTGTTCCTGTGTTGTATTACATTTAGATTTCCTTATGTTGAACCATTCTTATATTCCTGGGATAAAACCAAATTGATTGTGGTGTCTGATCATTTGAATCTTGTTGAATTCATTTTGTAACTATTTTATTGTGAATTTTTACATATATATTCATCAACAGTATCATACCTAGTGTATTGTTTTGTGTGTGTGTATGTGTGTGGCTCGCCATGTGCATTTGCAGGTGCATTGCTGTCCTTTCTTGAGAATAATACTTCAGCCACCACTTTCTTTGACAAAGGTGGAAGTCATGTGTCAGGAGGCAAGGAAGAATGTGAGTGGCACTTGAAGGTGAAATAACATCAATAATTTGTGGAAACCCAAGACTATTTATCACTAACGTCCAGTCTTTGTTGCAAGAGTGCCTGACTTTCCCAATTTTTGGTCAATGTCAAGACATGGATAAGTACATGCACTTGATCATAGGAAAAACAGAAGCTGGCCGAGAGACAAGGGCACACATAAGGAACATGAGCAGGTTAACAATGTTCCCCTCAGAGGGGTGCAATCACCTGTTCTTTGCCCCATTGCTTATATTTGACAGAGGACCTTGGTTCGTGACTGCTGACAAATTTTGGGAAGAATAACTGCCACTTTGTTCAGACCTTGTCCATCTGTTGATAATACTGTTTTAGTTCTTTCCTGGGTAAGCACAGCTACAAATTCCTTACCAAAGGATTCAGCTTCAAAAAAGTAAAGTATCAATGCTACTCTAAAGATGGTGCTATATATAGAGAGTAACTATGTAATCAATTTATTTAATTAAAAAAGACAAACATTTAAAGGAAAAAATAAATATTTTAATATACTTGCAAAATAGCTCTTTATCAATTGTTGTCATGAGTGACTATAGCTAAAGGAAGAATTTAGTAGAAGGAATTAGAGAAGAATTATTATTATAATAATTGCATATTGAAACTGTGTCTAACATCAGCAAAATATGCCAAATTTAGGAATTATTTTTATATACCATTCAAGAGTTTTTATGTCCATCTATTCTAAAATATAAGCTATTCAACAAGTTATTAGAATCTACTCTGCATTGGGCACTTCCATAGATCTGGGGTTTAATTAATGGTTGATGGAATTGTAGAAGAACTCTTTTTTCCTTGTCATTCTTTTATTCATTCATTCATTCACATATTCATTCAAAACATTGTGTTGAGTTATTCCATTAACACAAGGAGACTTCCCAGGTCAGCAGATGATACACAAGAAAGTAGTTGATCAACATGCAACAAGACAGCTGTGTGTATAATACACAGTCTGTGACAGGAGTAGCAGAAGGAATGAAATAATCTGCTCTAGAAGAATAAAGAACTGATTGTAAAGGGCAAGGAGGGAAGGGAGACATCACTGAGGAGGCATCCTTGACCTGGGATTTGATGGGTGGTTACAAATGTGCTAAAAGAATACCAGAGACAAAAGCATTCCAGGGAGAGGGGAAATGTAAGCAGTGAAACTGAAAAAGCAAGTGGGAAATTAGTTAACTATGGGATTTGACAATGCTGATAGTAAGGTGTAAGTTGAACCAACATGGAAATCAAAAACAGAAGTAGTCAAGGGTCAAGAAAGATAAGTACTGAAAAGGGTCTCTGGAGTTTGGGACTTAGGAAGTCTGTGGTTACATGACAAGCAGCTTTTTCAGTAAAGTGGAGGAAATTGAAGTCACAGCATAGTGACTGTTGGGACTGTATTTCCCAGGAGAACAAGGCCCAGCTGACAGGACATGGGCACAGATGGGGCCTAGTAAATACTTCAGACTATTTAGTGGATACAGTCATAGTATTTTAGCATAAATATCAGACAAGCAAGAATATAGGAATATAAGGCTTCTGGTAGAGAGGGCATGGTTTGAGGGAGACTCCTAAGTATGTTTATTGGCTCACTGTCCAAAATGGTAGAGGGTAGGGATGTAGCTGAGTAGTAGGAGTCCTAGACTAGTGTGTGTGAATCCCTGGGTTCTATTCTTAGCATACACACATCCACACACACACACACACACACTACACACACACACACACACACACACACACACACAGGTTTAAAATTCCAAAAAGAAGAAGGTTCAAGAACACATTTCTTGGTTTCACATATGAATATGAATGTTCCTGATGTTCACATCAGGAAACATATTCAAGGCAGTTTCTTGGTTCTGGAGAATACAAAATCACTTACAGAGGTTCACAAATCCTATCTCTTCAAAATGCTTTCACCTTACTCTATTGACCTTCATATTTTTTTCAGAATTGTGGTTCCTAGTAAGAAGAAGGTCTCATATTATGACCCAAAACCACCCACTCACTCTCACACACATGAGCATGTTTCACAAAACTCATACCTAATGCATGCTATGTTTACCATGTGCCACACAGTGTGCACCTCTTATACAGTAACAGATGCAATAACTACTATAATTTTGAAGTGGTGGAAAACATAGAGGATATTTTGAGATATGCATAATGACATTATGGTATGAAAATATTTATAGTGTATTAGTTGTAAAATCACAAATTCTTCTGCTAATACTATGGACTATTGTCTACCTTCACAATTAGTCAAAATTCTATATGTTTTTCAGTTGATGAAAGATGGAATGTTCTTTACATCTAGGTTCATGGACCTCTGGTTGCTCTGATGC
This sequence comes from Sciurus vulgaris, assembly GCF_902686455.1. NCBI lineage: Eukaryota > Metazoa > Chordata > Mammalia > Rodentia > Sciuridae > Sciurus > Sciurus vulgaris. Next base: position 77,401,097 of record NC_136464.1, read on the forward strand.
ATCTCCCAGGATAAGGTCCATAGACTAGTGCATGTTTGAGAGCTGACTCCTCCCTCTCTCTCTCCTCTGCTTCATTTCCTCTACTCAGATTCTTATACATCTTGCTCTAGTTATATCAGTCTTCTGACCTTTCCTCAAATACATGGTGCATACTTCTGTTTTAGGGCCTTTGCACTCTTCCAGGACCCTTCTGTCTGCAATGTTCTCCTCAGATATCCATGGCTTGCTTCTTTATTGAGTTCAGGTCTTTGATAAAATGTCCTGAGCCATTCTGACAGACCTAAATCATACCCTATTCTATCATTCTCTGTTCCTTTACTCTGATTTCTCCATCTGTACAACAGCATATCAGGGATCTGTTCACTTATTCCATTAGTGACTCCCCTACTGGAAGGCAAGTCCAATGAGATGGGGATTTCTTTGGTTTAACAACATCACAATGAACAGCAAATAGCAGTTTCTTAGTTCATATGTGGTAAAACATCAGATCAATGGTTAAAAAGTGCTACATGAAGTGAACAAAGTTCTCAGAGATCAGGGAGGAGAAATGGCCCCTACGTGGAGGTATTGTTGGAGAGCCTTGATATCACTGGAGATTTAGGGAAAGAATATTAAACATTTCAGTTAGAAAGACATTTAGGTCTGCTATAAGTTTGAACATTTATCCATTAGAATTCAAGTGTTGAAAGCATATTCCCCAAAGTCATATGTTAATGGTATTTGGAGCTATGATCTCTAGGGGATAATGGGGGTCACAGGAACTCTGCCTTCATGTATGTATTAAATGCATTGCAAGAGTGGCTTTGTTATAAAAGCAGCTTTCTAGATGCTTTTGCCTGTCTCACTAGGTGTTGTTCTCTGCCATTTTATGATGCAGGAAGAAGGTACTTGCCAGAAGCTGAGTCCATAGCCCCACCATGATATTGGATTTCCCAGACTCCAAACTGTAAGCCAAATAAATGCCTATTCTTTGTAAATTAACCATCCTGTGATATTTAGTTACAGCAACAGAAAATAGACTAAGACGGGTTCGATGTAGATAAGTTCTAAAGTCATGTTTAATGAAAAGAGTTTTTCAATCATGTTTTAATGTTGTTGATTATACATTTTCTCTCTGCTTCCTATGCTTTAAATTACTTTAGGATTGTCTAAGACACTGGCCAGTCTTGGCATGTATAAATAACACAGATGACAAAGTGATTATCATCTTAAGACTTTGGAAACATGTGTTTCATTAAGGAAGGATGGGGCAGGTGTGATGAACATAGTTTTTCTTATTGATATAACCACATTAATTTCTTTTCTTTTATTTTTTATTTTTAAATTTTTTTAATTAAAAATCATAAATTTACATAGGGCAATGTTGTTTGATTCATTCTGTTATTTTTTCCCTTCTCCCCCACCCCTCCCACCACTCTTTTCCCTCTATACAGTCCTTCCTTCCTCCATTCTTACCACCCCTTATCCCTAACCCTAAACCTAACCCTAACCCTAACGCTAACCCCTCCTACACCCATTATATGTCCTCATCCACTTACCAGCGAGATCATTCGTCCTTTAGTTTTTTGAGATTGGCTTATCTCACTTAGCATGATATTCTCCAATTTCATCCATTTGCCTGCAAATGCCATAATTTTATCATTCTTCATGGCGGAGTAATATTTCATTGTATATCTATGCCACAGTTTCTTTCTCCATTCATCAAATGAAGGGCATCTAGCTTGGTTCCACAATCTGGCTATGGCGAATTGAGCAGCTATGAACATTGATGTGGCTGTATCTCTGTAGTATGATAATTTTAAGTCCTTTGGGTATAGGCCAAGGAGTGGGATAGCTGGGTCAAATGGTGGTTCCATTCCAAGCTTTCTGATGAATCTCCATACTGCTTTCCAGAGTGGCTGCAATAGTTTGCAACCCCACCAGCAATGTATGAGTGTACATTTTCCCCCACATCCTTGCCAACACCTTTTGTTGCTTGTGTTCTTGATAATCGCCATTCTAATTAGGGTGATATAAAATCTTAGGGTAGTTTTGATTTGCATTTCTCTTATTACTAGAGATATTGTAGTCTGTTTTTTTCATATGTCTGTTGATTGCTTGTTGATCTTCTTCTGTGAAGTGTCTGTTCATTTCCTTAGCCAATTTGTTGATTGGATTATTTGTATTCTTGGTGTAGAGTTTTTTGAGTTCTTTATAGATTCTGGAAATTAGCACTCTATCTGAAGTATGAGTGGAAAAGATATTCTCCCACTCTGTAGGTTGTCTCTTCACATTACTGATAGTTTCCTTTGCTGAGAGAAAGCTTTTTAGTTTGAATCTATCCCAGTTGTTGATTCTTGCTTTTATTTCTTGTGCTTTGGGAGTCCTGCTAAGGAAGTCTGATCCTAAGCCAAGAAGTTGGAGGCTTTGACCTACTTTTTCTTCTGTCGGATGCAGGGTCTCTGGTCTGATTCAGAGGTTCTTGATCCATTTTCTGTTGAGTTTTGGGCAGGGTGAGAGATAGGGGTTTAATTTCATTCTGTTGCGTATTGTTTTCCAGTTTTCCCAGCACCATTTGTTGAAAAGGCTATCTTTTCTCCATTGCATATTTTGGCCCCTTTGTGTAGTATGAGAAAATTGTATTTATCTGGGTTTGTGTCCATGTCCTCTATTCTGTACCATTGATCTACCTGTCTATTTTGGTACCAATACCATACTCTTTTGTTACTATTGCTTTGTAATAGAGTTGAAGATCTGGTATTGTGATACCCCCTGCTTTGCTCTTTCTACTGAGGATTGCTTTAGCTATTCTGGGTTTCTTATTCTTCCAGATGAATTTCATAATTGCTTGCTCTATTTCTGTAAGGTATATCATTGGGATTTTAATTGGAATTGCGTTGAATCTGTATAGCACTTTTGGTAGTATGGTCATTTTGACAATATTAATTCTGCCTATCCAAGAACATGGGAGATCTTTCCATCTTCTAAGGTTTTCTTTAATTTCTTTCTTTAGTGATCTGTAGTTCTCATTGTAGAGGTCTTTCACCTCTTTTGTGTGACTGGGAATACAAAATATATCACAATAATAACCCTGAATATTAATGGCCTGAACTCATCAATCAAAAGACATAGACTGGCAGATTGGATTAAAAAGAAAAATCCAACAATATGCTGCCAGTAAGAGACTCATCTCATAGAAAGAGATACCCATCGACTAAAGGTGAAATGATGGGAAAAACATACCATGCACACGGACACAGCAAAAAAGCTGAAGTATCCATCCGCATTTGTGATAATGTGGGTTTCAAGCCAAAACTAGTTAGAAGGGATAAAGAAGGACATTACATACTGCTTAAGGGAAGCATAAATCAGCAAGACATAACAATCATAAATATCTATGCCTCGAACATTGGCTCATCCATGTACATCAAACAAATCCTTCTCAATTCCAGAAATCAAATAGACCACAACACAAAAATACTAGGTGATTTTAACACACCTCTCTCACAGCTGGATAAATCGTCAAAACAAAAATTGAATAAAGACACCATAGATCTCAACAACACTATCAGCAATTTAGATTTAACCGACTTATATAGAATGCACCATCCAACAAAGAATGAATATACTTTCTTCACAGCAGCACATGGATCCTTCACTAAAATAGACCATGTTTTATGCCACAAAGCTACTGTTAGTAAATACAAGAAGATAGAGATACTACCTTGTACTCTATCAGATCATAATGGATTGAAATTAGAAATAAATGACAGAATAAAAAACAGAAACTTCTCCAATACTTGGAGATTAAATAATACACTATTATATGATGAATTGATAACAGAAGACATCAGGAGGGATATAAAAAAAATTCTTAGAAGTAAACGAGAACAGAGAAACATCATATCAAAATCTCTGGGACACTATGAAAGCAGTACTTAGAGGAAGATTTATTTCATGAGGTGCATTCAACAAAAGAAGTACAAATCAACAAATAAACAACTTAACACTACAGCTCAAAACCCTAGAAAAAGAAGAGCAGTCTAACACCAAAAGTAGTAGAAGACGGGAAATATTTAAAATCAGAGCTGAAATCAACGAAACTGAAACAAAAGAAACAATCAGAAAAATTAACAAAATAAATAGTTGGTTCTTTGAAAAAATAAACAAACTTGATAAACCCTTAGCCACACTAACAAAGAGAAAGAGGGAGAAAAATCAAATTACTAAAATTCGGAATGAACAAGGAAATATCACAACAGACATGAGTGAAATACAAAACATAATTAGAAGCTATTTTGAAAATCTATACTCCAACGAAACAGAAAACCTTGAAGACATCAACAAGTTTCTAGAGACATATGAATTACCTAAACTGAAGGAGGAGGACATACACAACTTAAATAAATCAATTTCAAGCAATGAAAGAGAAGAGGTCATCAAAAGCCTACCAACAAAGAAAAGTCCAGGACCAGATGGGTTCTCAGCCGAGTTCTACAAAACCTTTAGAGAAGAATTCATTCCAATACTCCTCAAAGTATTCCATGAAATAGAAGAGGAGGGAACCCTTCCAAACTCATTCGATGAAGCCAATATCACCCTGATACCTAAACCAGACAGAGACACATCGAGGAAAGAAAATTTCAGACCACTATCCTTAATGAACATCAATGAAAAAATTCTCAACAAAATTTTAGCAAATCGCATACAAAAATATATTAAAAAGATGGTGCACCATGATCAAGTATGTTTTATCCCAGGGATGCAAGGTTAGTTCAACATCCAGAAATCAATAAATGCCATTCACCATATCAACAGACTAAAAGTTAAGAATCACATGATTATTTCAATAGATGCAGATATAACAGGCAAAAATGATCTTTGTTTCTCTGTTTTGGCAATGCGGGAATGGAACACAGGTCCTCCTACATGCTAGGCAGACACTCTGCCATTGAGCCATGTCCAAGATTCCCCACCCCAAATCATTTTGTTGTATCAATTTACTGATCCATTTCAAAATTCCTTTTTTATAATATCTACCAGAGTTACTAGTAACAGAAACTTCCCAATTGACAGAAAGATCTTTCATTATTACCTGTCAAGTATATATGTTTTTTAAAAGATTGAGGGAGAAATTAAAAAGGTGAGAACTAGAAAGGAAAAGAATCTTAAAACAGAATTTCTATTAGCCTAATGAATCGACATATGAAGGACCAGAACACAAAATTTGTTCTCTGACAAAGTGAATTTTAAGATAACCACATTTAAATGCAGGCATGACTTAAAGGAAAAAGAGAAGAAGTCAAGAGATTTTGATCAGCTTTGTGAAAAAATGAACAACCAGTTAAGAGAAACAGAAGAAAAATACAAGGAGGAAGTTGAATTGAACAAAGAACTTCAACTCTTTCCTGGAACATTAAAAACAGAATTAGAGACTGCAAGAAGAAACCTAAATAAGGTATATTAGTCTTCAGTATAGATTAAAAAAAAAATTTCTTACTTTATAATATCCCTTTCACTTAATGAATATGGTTATGTTTCACTTAATGACGGACAATCTGAGAAATGTTGTGTTGGCATTATGCAATCATTGTAAGCGTGTGCTTACACAAACTTCATACACCTCCCACAACCTTCTGGGGCCACTATTGACATATGTAATCTGTGATCTCTCAAAGCATTGTACACAGTATGTGACTCTATTATTTGGGTTTAAAACAAAATGTAATCTCTCCCTAAAGTGAAATCATAACATTTATGGCTAAATTTATGTATTGCTTATCTTGGCATCATATAGATGCTCAGCATGTGTTTTCTGAATGGAGGAATACAAGGTGAATTGAGTTTAATCAGAAACATAAATGTTAATTTAGGGATTTTGTGTTCAGATACAAGATAAAGAGTTTTGAAACTATCATGGGACTATGTAAGTTTTAAAAATTGTTTTTTATATTTGTTTATGTAGTTAAGAAAAGTTTGTACTGTTTGATAAATTTACCTGTCACTTCTGCAGATAAATCTGAGTAATTCTATGGGATAAAGGTCAGTATACTCTATAGACTACTTGTTTTTAGTAGGTTTGTTTTAATTTTTGCAGCTATTACTGCTCTTGATTAAGCTTTTAGACTTTCTTGCCACTGCTCATATAAGACCAATACCTTACTGAAGTGAATCTTCATGTGTTAGCTGAACAAAAGAACACCCAGAAACAACTTTCTTGGGAATATAATTCCAGAATTTACAAGATGGGATTCTGTCAAATTTTCTTTGCAAATCAAAAGAAAAAGATATGACCCCCAAAAAAATTTCTTGAATTATTTTGTTTGCAAATGCTTGTCTCTGTATGTGTTTGTGTCTGTGTGTGTGTGTGTGTGTGTGTGTGTGTGTGAACATATATTAAACAATAACTAGATGCATCATGAAAAGCATGGAGAATTTTAAAGCCATAGAAGTATATCTTTAGTATATGTATTTTATGAGTGAGGGTGGCATTATGTCCCATTGACCTAATTAATGTTCTTAATTCAACTCCATATGTCAGCAGCTGGTCCCAGTGGGGACTGTCACATTGGCAACATCCAGAGAAAAGGCTTTTAGTATTTTTCATAGAAAATTATAACTTTCCCATAGCCTCAAAACCCTTGTTACTAAACATACCTGTTTTAGTTTGGGGCAGTGTTTCACCCTCCTGGTACATTAATGTGGATAAGTTTATTACTCCTACCATTAAGTAAGCAGGCAAAGCAGAGCCAGCAGAAACCCCAGTTGGGTATCATTTCTTCACTTAGGAGAAGAGAAACAGTTTTCTCCAAGTAATCTCCTATTTCAGTACAAAAACCTTTTAGAGACAATGACATACCATAATATTTTACTTAGTAATGATTTATCACTAAGGATGTCATTCCTGATAAATGAGGTCAGTTTATTTTGCCTATTTCACATTTTCTCACATATAAGATTTTATTTAAAAAAAGAAATCTTATTGAGCAGCAAACAATCTCAGGATTTCCTGAAAACAGCCTAACAAATATAACCTAATTCACAATTAGCATTCTGTAACACAAGCCTTCTTTTGTGACTGAATGTTTTACAATAGGGAAATAACTAGTTTAATGGAAGACCACTGGAAGCAACTTGCTTATATTTATATCATTCTCTTTCAGATTGTGATAAAAAGATTGTTGGTATATGTAAAAGTGCTTTAGTATAGTGCCTAGACTTATCATTTATCAATACCTGCACTTCCTAAACTGACTATAAAAATGTTGAAAATACACATGAATACTTTCAGTAACATGGAACTAAAATACAGTTCATCTGTCCAAATGTGTGTAGAGTAAGACCCTTATTATGGGTTGACTGGCTGTATATATGAGCTTCAGACTGCACACTTATTACTTATTTTGTTTAGCATAGTCAGACTTACTGATCACTTCCGTTCTTACTAATCACTTATGTTATGCCTTGAATCTGTTGTAATTCAGAGAAAGTCTTTTTCAGTTCTAAAATTTTTAGCTTCTTTGCTTTTTTTTTTTTTTTTTTACGCTTCTGGATTCATTGAGTCTAATATACTTTTTGAAGTTTTGGAATTTTTTGCTACTCTAAGCTCTGAAGTTTACATCTAATTTCTCTGCAGTTGAATGTCCTTTTATTGTAAATCCTTTCCTTGAATAAATGTACATGTTAAAACTTTAGTTTTAAGAAATCATGACATTATTTTATTGAGTGCATGTTTCAGTTTTACTTAGGCTTCTACTAGTAATGAAATGGAAAAAGAGATGTTGCATAAATACCACATATTGGAGGATGAATTTGCTATGATAAGATTGGAAATGGACAAAATGAGACAACAAAATCAGGAAGATGAAAAGGAATATCTAGAGGTCATTGACATTTTAAGGGAAAAGAATGATGACCTTCAAAGGACAATCAAATTGAATGAGGAAACACAAAAACAACATTCCAATATAATGAACAGATTCATATTCTGAAAACTGAGATTACAAAGCTAAAGTTTAAACTGGAAAATAAAGAGCAGAACACAGAAAGGCAGGAAACAGAAGTCAAATCATACCCTGCCAGTCAGGCTGTTGCTGCACATCCTTGTGATGAAAATCAGACATCCAAAAGAGAACTAGAACTTCCTTCTCAGAGAGCAAGAGATGGGTGCCTGGGTTTAAAGGACAAGGAAAATTTCAAAATATCAAAACTAAGTGTTGGTAGTGAGATTCTTTCCCAAAAGTTTTCCAAGTCTGGAATAAAAAACATTCTCCATGAAAAAGAGATATGAGACGTGATCTTAGGAAAGTGACTGTGACTTTAAAACAGGTACAAAGAGAACTAAAACAAAACCAGTGCCAAATAAATGAAATGAAACACATGTATCAAAATAAACAAGCCAAAACTACAATTGCATGGAAGAACAGAACTTTATACATGAGAAATTATCTCAAATGGAAAATGAAATTACATGGCTACTACAACAGATTCAGGACATTCACAAAACTTGTGATGATAGAAATGACTTGCTTGATTATATCCAAGAGCAATGTAATATTATGAAAATAATTCAGGATGATGCTGAAAACAAATATGTGGAGTTAATGAATGAAAATCATCATTTCAAAGAAAGATCAAGTCAATATAAAAAGAAAAAATCTAAAAGAGAAGTAAGTATCAAGCCAGATATACAGATTGTTTTTAAAACAGAATTTAGTGATACTTGATGATGGCAAATCTGATTTCCAATATAATGAAATGATTCATGTTTAAAGTAATAAGTCTGCTAATGATGCTTAAATTTGTGTACATGTTTTGAAGTAACACACCCTATCTGATGAACATGTAATATTATGGGCCAACCAGAAACAAAAGAAAGTTTAGCATTACATGAAACTGATTTTAACATTTAAAAAATGGAAGACATTCAAACCTTGGACCTGACAGATGCTTTATTTTGAGTAAAGACATTGTGTCTTAACTAGGCATTGTGTCTTTATATAAGAATAACATTTCAAGAGGTTAAGTTATAGATTTTTAGTACAGATATGCTGATATTAATAATGTAGAATTAACATTGCTGGAACACTATCTCTTGTTGTTGTTGGGGATTGAATCTGAGGTCCTGTGCATGCTATGCCCATGTTCTACCACTGGACCTACACTCCAGCCCTGAGTCCTAACTTTTATGCCATCATGTTGCCATACTTTAAGACCATGATGAAACAGATTAAATTGAGTGGGTTACTTTGAGAATTCATTTTATACTCTTAGATGAATTGAAATGTAGATGCCATATTTTTAATAGATTTCCTTTACTAGCATTTTATATATTTATATTTTGTAATTTTATTTTATTCACATAAATTTGACTTAATTCTGAATATAACCATCTCAATTTTTTCATCTTTATCTTCTCCCAACACAAGAAAAAAATTGTTTGTTATTAAGTCATAATTTAGGACAAATGCAGTGAATTGCAGCAAAACCAATGTTGATTTAATTTTCTTGCTGTATCTGGAATTTATTGTATATCTTCATAGATAACTTGCTAAAATTTTCCTTGCAAGGTTCAATTACTATAATGTGAAGGATATAAACTATTCTAGTTGAAAGATAATTGTAGCTGTCTGATTCATTAATTTGGCATTGAATCTTAATTTTCATCAAATGTAGGTGCCAGATTTTTGTACAGTAGGGTGAGGAGGGAAGAGATGGAGAGAGATGAAGGCCAGGTTGCCTAGGTCCTACTTTTAAAAATTTTTTATTTGTTCTAATTAGTTGTACATAACAGTAGAATGCATCTATACATGTTGATAGATCATACATAAATGGAGTATAACATCATTTTTCTGGTTGTACATATTATAGGATCATATAGATCATGCAGTCATATATGTACATGAGGTAATAATGTCGGTTTTACTTTACTATTCTTCCTACCCCTATGCCCCCTCACTTTCCTTCACTCTGCTCTTCCTAATATAAGGTAATTCTTCCCTAGGCCCCCCACCTCTTTTTGTAAATTACCATCTGGATGTTAAAGAAAACATTCTGCCTTTGGTTTTTTGGGTTTGGCTTATTTTGCTTAGCATGATATTCTCCAACTCCATCCATTTACCTGCAAATGCCATAATTTCATTCTTCTTTAAAGATGAATAATATTCCATCATATACATATATACATATATGTATACACATACACATACATATATACATCATATACATACACACACATATACATGTATGTATGTGTACATATATATACACATATATGTGTGTGTGTGTGTGTGTGTGTGTATCTCACATATATTTTCTTTATCAATTCATCTGTTGAAGGGCACCAAGGTAGGTTCCATAGTTTAGCTACTGTGAGTTGAGCTGCTATAAACATTAAAGTGGCTGTGTTACTGTAGTGTGCTGATTTTAAGCCCTTTGGGCATAAACTAAGGACTGGGATAACTGGGTCAAAAGGTGGTTTCATTCCAAGTTTTCCAACCAGCAATGTATGAGTTTACCTCTTTAGTCACATACTTCCCAACATTTATTTATTAAATTTTTTAAAAATTTAGATTCATGGCACACAAATGGGGTACAACTTTTGTTCCTCTGGTTGTACACAAAATAGAGTTCCACCGTTTGTGTAATCATACATGTACATAGGGTAATGATATTTTTCTCATTCCGTTATCTTTCCTTCACCCCACCCCCTCCCCAACCCTCATTTTTCTCTGCACAATTAATTCTTCCTCCATTCTTGCCTCTCTCACCCCATTATGTATCATCATCCACTTATCAGAGAAATCATTTGTTCTTTGGTTTTTTGGGACTGGCTTAGTTCACTTAGCATGATATTTCCAACTCCATCCATTTACCTGCAAATGCCATAATTTTATCCTTCTTTATGGTTGAATTGTATATATATACCACAGTTTCTTTATCCATTCATCTATTGAAGGGCATCTAGGTTGGTTCCACAATCTATCTATTGTGAATTGAGCAGCTATGAACATTAATGTGGCTGCATCAATGTAGTATGCCAGTTTTAAATCCTTTGGATATAGGCCTAGGTGTGGGATAGCTGGGTCAAATGTTCCAGGTGTTTCCATTACATGTTTTCTAAGGAAATTCCATACTCCTTTCCAAAGTGGCTGCACCAATTTGCAACCCCACCAGCAATGTATGAGTGTACCTTTTTTCCCACATCCTTGCCAACACCTATTGTTGCTTATATTCTTGATAATAGACATTCTAATTGAGGTGAGATGAAGTCTTAGGGTAGTTTTAATTTGTATTCCTCTTATTATTAGAAATGTTGAAATGTTGAACATTTTTTCATGTATCTGTTGATTGCGTACTTCTTCTGTGAAGTGTCTACTCATTTCCTTAGCCCATTTATTGACTGGGTTATTTGTAATTTTGGTTTAAAATTTTTTGAGTTCCTTATAAATTCTGGAGATTTGTGGTCTCTCTGAGGTGTGTGTGGAAAATATTTTCTCCCACTCTGTAGGCCCTCTTTTCACATTGTTTATTGTTTCCCTTGCTGAGAAAAACCTTTTTGCTTTGTATCTATCTCATTTATTGATTTATGCTTTTATTTCTTGTGTTTTGGGAGTTGTGTTAAGGAAGCCAACATGATGAAGATTTGGACCTACTTTTTCTTCTAGTAGGTGCAGGGTCTCTGGTCTAATTCCTTGGTCCTTCATCCATTTTGAGTTGAGTTTTGTGAAGAGTGAGAGATAGGGTTCAGTTTCATTTTGCTGCATATGGGTTTCCAGTTTTCCCAGCACCATTTGTTGAAAGGTCTTACTTTTTTATAAGATGAAAATCTGGAAGGATTTGAGCAAAAGATTGAATACTTTAGAACTCAGTTTTTAAGTTAAGCCTCTCATAAAAAAGGGATGCTTTTGACTTCGGTATGGTATTCACTACTACTAGTCAGACCTGCATAACCTGTTCTGTTTGAGAATTCAGTAGGTTGTGAAGCATTGTAATTTCATCAAATGAGAAGTGACTAGAGGGCTTGATCTATTGTCTTAGGAATATGACAGTGATTAGGCAGGAAGAAAGCACTTCTTTGTCTTTGGTGGCATTTAGAAATAAACAGGATTTTATACACAGGAGGGAAAGATGATGAACTGATGATAATATTTCTCAGAGTCAATTTCAGTTATAAATATTATTAACATGAAGTGATGTAGAAAATATTTAAGAGACATATTTCCTCAGGAGTATTGAGACAATCTCAAGAAGAACTGACTGATAACCAGACAGAAGAATCTGAGTCAGAAGTTTTATCCATTCAAGTTACCACCTTAATACAGAAGATGAGCCACAGGATTTGAAGAAGATACTAGATCAAGTCGTATGTCAAGTATGTCTTAAATTGTACTTGTCAAAAGTTGATCTGGGGGCGTCTCGCGGCCCGGGGCTGACGAGGCGGCGCGGCTCCAGGGGGAGGACTCTGGCGGCGGCTGGGCCCTGAGGAGCGCGCGGCGCTCCCGCAGAAGACGCTGCTTTCTGCACCGGACTGACGGGCCGAGGGTGGGTGCGAGAGGAAACCCGAAGGAAGAGGCGGTGGCGCCAATCTTCCTCGGCGGGAGGCAGAGGCAAGACCCCGGCCTGGGCCGCCGCTAGAGGACCACGCCCCCGCCGCCGCCTCCGATCGGCCCTGTGTGTTGGGGTTCTCCGGCCGGATCGAGGGACTAAGGGACTCGGAAGTGAAGGAATCTTGTTAGATGTATTATGGGAATTTGAAAGTTGTTGATTGATCATACTAAACTTTGCAACTGTTTGTATATTTAGTTGATACATTTTTGAAGTCCTGTTCCAAGAGAGTTCTCCAGAGGATCATTGAACGTAGGATGTTGCCACAAAATCTACCTCCTGTATTTTTCTCTTTTACTCATGAGCTGCACAATTGCAAATTTGAGCAGGATATCCGCAGACTGTGTTGAAGAACTCTGAAGAACCTAATTAACACAGGATGACCTAGCAGTGATTTTAAGCCTATAACAAGGTACTATTCATTAGTCACTGTGTCAGTCTTGGTTCTGAATGCTGCAGATAAAAGCAAGCAGACTATCTCCTTTATTTCTGAAGTATTCACTTGACCTTCTATCAAGACTGACTTTTCTAATCTATTCCGGGAGATATTAATGGAATACAGTCATGTCCACTCAAGACGGGAGGCAGATCAATACTGAATATGCTGTATCCTTGTTGGAACAGTTGAAACTGTTTTATGAACAGCAGTTGTTTACTGACATAGTGTTAATTGTTGAGGGCACTGAATTCCCTTGTCATAAGATGGTTCTTGCAACATGTAGCTCTTATTTCAGGGCTATGTTCATGAGTGGACTAAGTGAAAGCAAGCAGACACATGTACACCTGAGGAATGTGGATGCTGCCACCTTACAGATAATAAAAACTTATGCATACACGGGTAACTTGGCAATAAGTGACAGCACTGTAGAACAACTTTATGAAACAGCTTGCTTCCTTCAGGTAGAAGATGTGTTACAACGTTGTCGAGAATATTTAATTAAAAAAATTAATGCAGAGAATTGTGTGCGATTGTTGAGTTTTGCTGATCTCTTCAGTTGTGAAGAATTAAAACAAAGTGCTAAAAGAATGGTGAAGCATAAGTTTACTGCTGTATATCACCAAGAAGCATTTATGCAGCTGTCACATGACCTACTGATAGACATTCTCAGTAGTGACAATTTAAATGTAGAAAAGGAAGAAACAGTTCGAGAAGCTGCTATGCTGTGGCTAGAGTACAACACAGAATCACAATCCCAGTATTTGTCTTCAGTTCTTAGCCAAATCAGAATTGATACACTTTCAGAAGTAACACAGAGAGCTTGGTTTCAAGGTCTACCACCCAATGATAAGTCTGTGGTGGTTCAAGGTCTTTATAAGTCCATGCCTAAGTTTTTCAAACCAAGACTGGGGATGACTAAAGAGGAGATGATGATTTTTATTGAAGCATCTTCAGAAAATCCATGTAGTCTTTACTCTTCTGTCTGTTACAGCCCCCAGGCAGAAAAAGTTTACAAATTATGCAGCCCACCAGCTGATTTGCATAAGGTTGGGACAGTTGTAACCCCTGATAATGATATCTACATAGCAGGGGGTCAAGTTCCTCTGAAAAACACAAAAACAAATCACAGTAAAACAAGTAAACTTCAGACTGCCTTTAGAACTGTGAATTGTTTTTATTGGTTTGATGCACAGCAAAATACCTGGTTTCCAAAGACCCCAATGCTTTTTTGTCCGCATAAAGCCATCTTTGGTTTGCTGTGAAGGCTATATCTATGCAATTTGAGGAGATAGTGTAGGTGGAGAACTTAATCGGAGGACTGTAGAAAGATATGACACTGAAAAGGATGAGTGGACAATGGTAAGCCCTTTGCCTTGTGCTTGGCAATGGAGTGCAGCAGTTGTGGTTCATGACTGCATTTATGTGATGACACTGAACCTCATGTACTGTTATTTTCCAAGGTCTGATTCATGGGTGGAAATGGCCATGAGACAGACTAGCAGATCCTTTGCTTCAGCTGTAGCTTTCGGTGATAAAATTTTCTATATTGGAGGGTTACATATTGCTACCAATTCTGACATAAGACTCCCCTCTGGCACTGTAGATGGGTCTTCAGTAACTGTGGAAATTTATGATGTGAATAAAAATGAATGGAAAATGGCAGCCAACATCCCTGCTAAGAGATACTCTGACCCTTGTGTTAGAGCTGTTGTGATCTCAAATTCTCTTTGTGTGTTTATGCGAGAAACCCACTTGAATGAGCGAGCTAAGTATGTCACCTACCAATATGATCTGGAACTTGATCGGTGGTCTCTGCGGCAGCATATATCTGAACGTGTACTGTGGGATTTAGGGAGAGATTTTCGATGCACTGTGGGGAAACTGTATCCATCCTGCCTTGAAGAATCTCCATGGAAACCACCAACTTATCTTTTTTCACCAGATGGGACAGAAGAGTTTGAACTGGATGGAGAAATGGTTGCGCTACCCCCAGTATAGTTGGGGAGTTCAGGGAGTGCACACCTGATTCATGTGCTTTGTCATTTCCTTTGCTAAATGGGAAGTTATGAAAGGACTAAATATGAGTACATAAATATCTATCTTTGATAAATTTTATTTTTATGCCCTACTTAATATTTGCATCAGTATAATATATATCAGTGAGTCTTACAGAAAGATATGCTTCCATAATATGAAATAGGTTATTCAATAACTGAGAAACTTTTATGTGTATCTCGAGAGCATAAGAGTCTGATTAACATTGTTAGCCCTGTGTATGTACAGTTCAAGAAGTTCACTTACAAAAGTAGTTTCCTGTTCCTAGTGTGGTATATCACAAATTGTGCTGAGGTTATTTCAGTATATGAATTTCATTCCTGTGCTTCTGTTCTGAAGTCCTGGAATACAGTTTTTCCAGTGTAATTAATTCAGCTGCACTTAACACTAATGTCCTTGTTGGTATAGAAATGTTGTCTAAATCCTATACTATAGTTGAAGAAGATCTTCCATAACTTCATGGTATTACACAGGGAAAGCTACGACTGCAGGATCAGTCTATTAGGTGCATGTATTCTCTTTCCACTAACTTATACTTGTCTATCCTAGAATACAGGTTGTCCATTCAGCTGGTCATTTACCAGGTGTGGACTTAAGTTGCCGGGCTTGCAACGTGAATTGCTAGCCCCTCATTGTGCAGGTCTGTGTGGAGCTTTAATCAGTAAATGTCTCCACTTTCTATATTACATTAACATTGGCTCATGCATATAACTACCTGCTGCTGATGTAGTTCTCCATCTTAAAGATTTAGAGTGGGTTAACCAGGTCATTACATCTTAATTTAATAACAAGCATTACTGTAGAGTGATTGTGTATAGGTATCTGTTAGCTGTCAGGGTGTGTTTTTTTTAACCTGATGTGTGTGTGTTGGGGGGGTAGGATTAGGAAGGTGAACTGTTCAGGAATTTTCTGCACTAGCTGTGCAGAAGAGCAGATAACTAGCGCTGCTCTGGCATTAATCCCAGGAACCACTAGCAGTAGTGGGGCGCCGCCAATCTAACATGAGCACAAGTGCTTCATGACAAACATTACTAGCATGTTCAACTGCATAATGTTCTGGCACTGTATTTTGAATGATATTAATTTATTAAATAAATTGTATATAAAAAAAATGAAAAGTTGATCTGAACCTGTTTAAATAATAAAAAATGTCTTAGGATACAATTTTCAGCAGAAAACTTTTATGGGTTTTTATGATAATTGATTTTATTCTAATTTAGTTATCTATATGGTGCAATTGTTCTTAAATTCTGAATTTCATTCTTACATTTTTTCTTATAAAATCATACATCTTTTCTCAAAATAGCTACCCTTAGGGCCAGGCATGGTGGTGCATGTCTCTAATCCCAGTAATGTGGAAGACTGAGGCAAGAGGATCACAGGTTTGAGGCCCATCTCAGCAAAATAGTGAGGCCCTAAACAACTTAGAAAATCCCTGACTCAAAATAAAAAAAATAAAAAGTAAAAGGAACAGGGAATACAGCTCACTGGTTAAGCACCCCTGGGTTCAATTGATGGTTTAAAAAAAATCAAAAAACTACACAACTACCTTCAGGAAAGTCAAGATTTTGTATCAATTCTCACATGAGTTTAGAAACAAATTTTTTTTTCTATTAACCAATATTTTTCAGTGCTACCTTATTGTCATGGTTTATCAAGGCAGATTAAATCAGAGGATCCCATTTCATGGAATGTTCCAGGGAATTGAGTTATTTCATACCTTCAATTACTGTGATTGGTTACAGAATCTGTGGGTAATGGTTGAATATATTTCAAGATTACTTGTGCAGAAAGACTATTATATTTTCCTTAAATTTCAGGTTAATTTTTAAATAATTGAACATCAGGGTTTTTTTTTTCCCATTTAAATGTATTATAAAAGCATACAAATATTTAAATTATGTCAGGTACCTCTATCTGAAGAAGAGAGTGAAGAAATTATCCAGTTTCTTCTAGTGAATCAGTTAAAAGGCAACCTTATTGGGACATATTGCAGAGACATACATTTCACTCATTTAACACATAAAGCTCATTGTCTCTTACTCAATTAGCAGAACTGTGTACCCATCACCACAGACAATTTAGAAAATTTGCATGACCTTGAAAAAAAAAAAAACCGACATCTCTTAGCTATCACTGCCCTCCTCCCTCCATCTTCCCAGTCTTAGAAAACCACCAAGATAGTTTTTGTCTCTCCAATTTGTCTGTTGTGGACATTCATGCAAGTAGATTTATACAATGTTTATTCTTTTTAACCATTTTTTTCACTTAGCATACTGTTTTCAGAGTTCATCTTTGTTGTTTCAAGTATCATTTGTTTTTGTTGTACAACATTTATTTTTTAATCTGTACCACTTATCCATTTAGCAGTTGATGGGCCTTAGGATGCCTCTACTCCTTGGCTGTTAGTGCTGATGTGGCTGGGAACATAAATTTATAAGTTTTTCTGTGGGCATGTTCTTATTCCCCTGCCATTGGATTTTGTCCACTGCACTCAAACTGATTTCACCATCTGTCAACCTTACATCTCTTGTCTTTTCTGTTTTCATTCATTGACCTCAGTTGTTCAGAACTGGCACAAAAATAATTTTTCCTTTATTCATGAAGATTTCTGTCTTTTCTGATTCTCACTCACCTTATTCTTCTTAGAACTATTTAGCACTATTCCACAGTGCACTTTTTTTTTTTTTCTTTTTTGGCATTGTGTATTATCTTGTTGAAGTATAAATTCAACTAAGAAAAGAAGTATATCATTCATGGCACCTATTCTTACATAAATAGAAAATATTTTGCTTAAAATTTGTTTTGTTAAAATTAGGTGTTGTATATTATATAATATTTTTAGATATTGACCTCTTGAGGCTTTATTCTAACTTTATTAAAAAATTAAGTTTAAAATTGAATACACCTAATCCAAACATTCATTGAATGTTCATAATTTTCTCGCTATGAAATTGAATCTAGATTTCCCCATTCCTTTGTTAAATAGCCAGATTAGG
Organism: Sciurus vulgaris; assembly: GCF_902686455.1. Lineage (NCBI taxonomy): Eukaryota > Metazoa > Chordata > Mammalia > Rodentia > Sciuridae > Sciurus > Sciurus vulgaris. The sequence continues at coordinate 77,419,175 of NC_136464.1, forward strand.
AATTTATACACCAACTGAAAACTGGCTCTACCACTTCTAATATGTCATACCACATTACCTTAACCTACTCATCAGAGTGCTGCTGTAGATTATAATTTACTGCAATTAAAATCATGCAAAATTTGTGAATGGTTTTGTACTCAAATATTCTAAACATGCTTCTTTATTATCAAACTCTGTTGTTTTATTCATGCAGGTTGATGATCTCAATGTAAATGCAGGAGCTACACTTTTCAAAATATTTGCAGCAAGATGAAAAATATGAATCTTATTTTAAAAGCCTGAAAAATGTATATGAAAAATTAGAGAGCAATCAAAAGAAGTTGGAAGAAGATGTGGCAAACCTCAAAACATATATGCCAAACAATCTAATAGAGCATGGTCAAGGAGTACGGCAAAAATGGGAGGCTGAACAAGGAACAAGACAAGAGTTAGAGGAAAACCAAGAAGAAGCATCTCTATTTTCAGAGGTTATTTTATTTATCTCTAATTTGCTTCTAATTCATTTCACTGAAAATTTTATTTTGGATATATGCATTTTATGTGTCTCCTCTATGTTCCTTGAGATAATTTTCTTGTAGGTTTTTAGAGCAAGAATGACATCTTTAAATATTTCATTTTTCATTACTGTAAAAACTGACTTCATCTTTCAGAACTAATGACTTCATGAGAGAATCATTTGCTATTGAAGAATAGTTGTAATAAATAAGACTGTAAGGAGGAAATTAAAAAAAAAACTGTTAAGTTCAATTTACCATACACTTGAATTGTTAAGTGACTTTCTTCACTTTTAAATTGATTTTACAATTCTTTGAATTTTCACATTACAAATACTAACTTTGAGAATGATTCATGGCTGAGGTCATAGTTCAGTGGGAGATAACTTGTGTAGCATGTGCAAGACCCTGGAATCCAACCTCAATAGAACAACAGAAAAAAGCAATTTAACTTGACTATTTAAACTCCAGCATCTTTTCCCCACATGTTTAAATTGCTCCCTGAATTATTGATTCTAAACTAAAGTAACTATACAATAATTATTTGGGTTATAATTATTATAGTTTTTTTAAAATGTCCTTTCAATTTTCTTTAGACACATACAGCAACTTCAAAAGTTTTAGAGGAGTTAAAGTATAATGAGGTTTCAATGATAAATTGATGCAATGCAGAATTGACAAGCTACAATTTGAAATACAAATGGAAGAACATGATGAATTCCATGTAGAAGAATATAAAGTACAGAAGTATGTCAAAATGTATACTAAGAAAAGAGCTTAATCTTCATAATTTGTCTCCATTGCATAACTTGTATAGTGAGAGAGGTTTATGAGATTAGTAGAATGCAAAAGCTAATCAGACAATACAATTTTTGGAAGTAAATGAACTTGGTGTTGAAACGTTGGGCCAAGAATTTTATATTTCTCCCCCCTTTTTGCATTTATATAGCTCTCTCTTATTTGTTTTCTTAAACTATTCTACTAGACTTTCAGGTACATACTTTTGAAGCTTTATAATTCAGACAGCTATATGGTGACCAAATTACTTACAGGCATTTCTTTACATAGAAAAATTAACAAGTTTAATTATGTTTTGAAAGAATACAAACTAAACCCTAAGTGTACAGTACTGGTGGTTCTATTCCCCTAGGCACATTCAGACAATTGATAAATTAACCATTTTTGATTGTGATATTTGATGTTACCTCAAATGGTACTTAGGGTTAAACTGATCTTTGCAGTTTTTCCTCTCTACCTAAGGCCTACTTTGATATAGGGAAAGAGTATCACAGGGCTGAAAGGAAGTATACTTTGCAGTGTGGTTAAAAAGAATTCCATGGTCAGTGTTGGGGGAGTTAAAAACAGAATTGACAGGTCCCACCTCTGATGCCTTGGTAACAAAATGATGAGCTGATTGACTTGGAAGCTGCTTTAATACTTTTTTTATTTGTTCTTTTTAGTTACACATAACGATAGAATATATTTTGACGTATCATACATACATGGAGTATAACTTCCCATTTTTGTGGTTGTACATGATGTAGAGTTACACTGGTTATGTATTCATATATGAGCTTAGGAATGTTATATCCGGTCCGATTCATTCTACTGTCTTTCCCATTCCCATCCCCCCACTCCCCTCTATCCATTTAGTGACCCTCCCCTCCTCCTTCCCCCTCCCTGCCTACTGTGAGTCAGCATCCACATATCAGAGAGAATATTTAGCCTTTGTTTTTTTTGAATTGACTTATTTTACTTAGCATGATATTCTCTCGTTCCATCCATCTCTAGTTCCATCCATTTACCAGCAAATGCCATAATTTCATTCTTCTTTAAGGCTGAGTAATATTCCATTATATATATATATATATGTATATATATATATATATATATATATATCACAATTTCTTTATCCATTCATCTGTTGAAGGGCACCTAGGTGGGTTGCATAGCTTAGCTATTGTGAATTAAGTTGCTATAAATATCAATGTAGCTGTGTCACTGTAGTATGCTGATTTTAAGTCCTTTGGGTATATGCTGAGGAGTGGGATAACTGGGTCAAATGATTCCATTCCAAGTGTTCTAAGGAATTTCCATACTGGGAAGCTGCTTTAATTCTTAATCACCAATCTAGCTGTCTTGTTCTGCTCCAATGGTAGTTGTTCTGAATTACTTCTCAGTGCCCAGTGCTTAATTTCTCCAGGTATTGATAAGAATGTGTAGATGGTGAAAGGAAGTGCTTGAAAATGTCTTCAAGGGATGTTTTTTAAATTATTCACCTGCTTTATAAATACAAGTAATTCTAGCTTAGTTTTACTCTAATTTTCTAATTGTATGTTTAAGGAGTCCATGATGCTTTAATATACTTTAGTATAATGAAATGTCTTTGTAGTCAAATAAACTAAGGTATCCATCATCTCACATAGTTACCCTCTAAATACTACTATTTCTAATGGTGTCCTCAAGAATCCCATAAGGAGAGCCTTTCAAGAAGGCAGCAGTGTTTTCTGTTAAGTCATACCTCTCTGCCTGCCATTACTCTCCCACTGGTAGTGTTTGAATTTCTTGTGGGTTAGGAGGCCCCTGGAAATATATGCATATCTTTAGAACAATTTAAAACCTGTGATTGTATGCCCTACTCTATTATGATGGATTTTTTAATGTTAAGACTGTTTTCACTGTGAATTTCCATTTATTTCCATGGCTTTTGTTTGTTTGTTTTATAATGCAAGTGATTTAGGGAAAAATAATGAAATACCAAGTATTTGCCTTTTGGAATCCTCACAGAATCAGTAAGAGCCTTCAGGAAGTTAATACCAGACTCCCAATGGAAAATCAGACAGATTCTTTACCCTGTCCTCACTGTAGAAGACCTGTCCCAGGGTGTCCTTGTGTTAAACTTAAAAATGACAACTGGTTATGCAACAGAAGGTCTCACCAGAGAGAAAACATAGCAGGTTCTTCTTCCATCCCACAGCCTTCATGTCAAAGCATTGAAGACTATCTGGCTGAGGTAGGCTATGCTTTGTTTATCTTTTGGGAGTCAGATTTCTGATTTGTCTTGTTTTGACTTTGTTGAAATACCAAGTTATTTAGTTCACTTATGAATGTGAAGTAAAGGCCACAATAATCTATAATTATAAAGAATTTCAAATTTTACAATTTTATAATGTTTCTGGAGGTCCTATTTTCAAGAGATATTAACTTTAGTCATGAAATGATATTTTAACTGTTCTTTAATTCTGAATTTAAATTAGATTTTTGAATGAATTAAATATTTCAAATGAATAAACATTGGTTTAGAGTTTTGATGGAATTTTAATGATCTTCTTAAATCACAGAAATATAGTGCAGGGCTGTTTTAAAATGAGGACACAATCTTATGTTTTCTTTTGACTTTGTATCCTAACCAAATACAGAGAAGAGAAAACCTGAGATTTATTAAATATCAATGCAGTCAAATGTGCTAAAAAAGGGAAGAAATTAAATAACATTTAATACATAATTATAAGATCCTAACTAACTGATATTTTTTGTCCATCAGTTTGTTAGCTGACGTGCATATTTTTCTGAAAAACATGAAAGGCCTCAGTCTTTTTAACAATAAAAACATGAAGTGTCTCTCAGTCATAAAATTAGATGACTGTGCACTAAAAACAAAAAAAAAAAAAGTGAAATATTTCTGTAAATTGTTAAAGACAATGCAAACACAACATGTTCTCATTCATTCTTACCAGAAAATATCAGGGAGAGTATCATTTAACAAGACAATGATGAATGATGAATGGAGACACAATGCAAAGGAAGCTTTTTTCCCCATTAATTTCCTGGAAGAAAGATGTGTTTACCTTTTAGCACTTATACATAGGCTGAAGAATACTTGAAATTTACTCTAGTCCTTCCTAGACTGCCTTACAGGGCATTAGTTTGCCAAAGCAGGCAAACTTTAACAGTCTTAAGAGTACTCTTCTATCAAAATGCAAATACAGGTCTCTGTAATTACTGCAGAATACCTTCAAAGGGGAAGGGAAGGAGTAAAGAGAAAAGAAAGCTACTGGTGAAGAATGATGATCAAATTACTTTATGTGCATGTTTGACTGTGTCATAATGTATTCCACTAATATGTATGATTATAATGCACCAAAAGATATATTTTAAAATAATTTCATTTTGAAAAACAAAAGAAAACTCAGGCCTGGGAACCCCATCAGTCCAAGAAATTCACCTTCACATTTAAACTGCATAGGGACTTTGGATATCACAATATTTTTATCACCTCAAAGTTCTTATTATGTTCACTATTCTCTTTAGATCATCTTTGAAGAATCAGTAAGAGAATAGCTTTTACATGAAAAGCACTCTAAATGGTGTACTTGCAATAGAGTTTGAACATTTTCCACACATTTGTAAGCATATTCATAAGTGTAATTAGCACTAAGTTTCAAAAACTTTGCTCCCAATTACTGAGAAGAAATCAATTACTACTAAAGAGCTACATATTGTTTATGAATCTGGAAAGTCACAAATCAAAGAACATAAGTTTAAACTGACTGTAATATTTATATTGTGTGTGTGTGTGTGTGTGTGTGTGTGTGTGTGGTATTAGTGGTTGAACTTAGGGGTGCTCTTCCCCTGAGCTGCATCCCTACTCCTGTATATTTTTTGTTTTGTAGCAGCATCTTATCAAGTTCTAGGCTGGCCTCAAAATTGCCATCCTCCTGCTTCAGTCTCCCAAGTCACTGGGATTATAGGCATGTGCCAAAGCACCTGGCATTATTGTCTGGAGACGGAATTTTCTGAAATCTTTGTGTATTCATGCTAATAAAGAAATGTTTGGTCATATTCCACCTAACTTTTCAAACTTTGCCAGAATAATTTTCTTATGACCTATTATAATACCTCTTTCTTCTTTTCTGTATTTAATTTTATGGGTTGAAAAATTGATAGCATTGAATACATGTTAAATATCTAATTTCTGAAGGTAGAGATGAATAGTTTATTTTAAAGAAAACTATATGAAAGTGAAAAAAACTGATTAGAAAATTCTAAGGGGTAGAATTTTGCTAAGAATCATACTGTATTACAATCAGTATAAACTAGGAGTTGAATTGTTTAACCTTTCCAATAGTAAGCTAAAGCAGCACCCATCTGAAATGACCTATATTTAATAAACCAATATTGTTTGAACAGTTTAGGGCATTATACATATATATTCTCTACCTAAACTTAAAATAATTAGGACTTTTGTTTTGTGTATGTGATTCTTTTAAGCCATCTTCAAGTTGGGTCTAGTCCCTTAAAGTTTTATTGAAAAAGTCACATTTTCTGAGTAATATATCATTTCTATGATAATCTCTCTTGTTTAAACTAAGCAATATAATATTTGCCTTATTTCAGATGGATGATAAGAACAGAGGCTTTATCTAGAAAAGCTAAAGAAGGTATGTTGCCAAACTATGGTTAAGTTTGGATTCAGTGATTTCTGAAATAAACTACAAATAGCAGATGGCATGCCTTTCCTCAGATCAGTGAATAGATTTCTACATGAATTAAGTTGTTTTTCTTGCAAAAATCAAATGAAAGCTTTGAAAAAAAAATACTAATGAAGAACACACTCATTCATCTTTCATGGCTTATAAAGGCTCAGACTGTCCATAATACCTTTTTTCTGGATTGACACTTTTTTCACTTCTGCTACCACTATGAAAACAGACTTCACCCACTTCTCTCTGGTCTATTGCCAAAACCCAGAGTCATCTAGTAAAACTTGGTCAAGCATTTCAAATACACTGACTTTGACTTTGTCATTGGTTTTGCTCTTAAGAAAAGTTTTAAATTTCCTAGTAAGGAATTAAAATATCCAAATTAACTGGATCCTCATCAAGTTGTTGCACACACCCTACTCTGCCCCTCTGCTCTAGCTTCAAGTCACGCTGGAACACTTGTACACCTCACCTCTCATTCTTTGCATGCACCTCTTCTCTCTGTCATACTTCCTCCTCATTCTTTAGGCATCAACCCTTAGAGCACTTCAACCCAATAAACTAGACATAAAACTGGGACAGAAATCCCTTCTGTGTTCCAGTAGTGCCCTGTTAAATTTATACCTGTCATAATACTCTGTGAGAAAATGGCCTGTCTTTTTGTTTTTGAACTTATGAGATTTGATTGTTGAGGGGTGGCTTTTATCATCTTCATCTTGTCACTGAGAACTTGTCATATGCTTTAACATAAGGTTATTGAATTCATGAATGCAGGGTGGAAAACCTGAAGTTCTGATCCTGTCACATTGATAATTCAGTGTGCAACTCTGGGAAAATTATTTTTCGTAGTCATCTTATAGTCATACACACATGTTTTTCACTCTTATTAACACTAATAAGTTATTAACTTTTTGTTTACTGGTTCTTGCTTAGTGAACTATGAAATGTTTCATGTAAAGAATATAATTATTTTTCTTTTCACTTGCTACAGAATATGTATCTTGACCCACTAGAACGTCTGCCTAAGATCTACTAATAAGCCAAGAAAACATCTACTTTTGGAAGCATCACAAGAATACACAGAAGTTTTAAGGGAAAAATATATGATATTAATGATAACATTGTATTTATCAGACATTTGACATGACATTTTAATTGTTTCCCACTAAATGTATGTTGTGGAAACTTAATGAAAATATGTTTGTATCACATATATATGTGAGGGACTTCATACAATATTTGAAACTGTTTCTTTGTATGTATAACCAAATTTGAAGTACAAGTGCAAACCAGTATTTCAGAGTTTAACGTTCTGAAACTGTCTAAGTGCTGGATATTTAAGAAGTACCTAAGTGATCCAGTGATCCATATTACCTTGGTGGATCTAAAAATAACATTAATGATGGATTATTTGTATTATACAAATTGTATCACTGTGTATAGACCTAGAGATTTAGGCAGAGAATATGTTGGTGGGCCAGTAGTGTACTCACTACCAATGTTTAAAGTATTACAATTATTACACTGTCATCAAACTTACATACTCTTAATTTTTTTATAATTTTAAGTTTAAGCACTAACTTATATTCCTTTCTTGGTGAGAAACAAAATTTGTTTAAGACTTTTCACTTTTTCTCTTTGTACATTTGTACAATTGGACATTTTGGAAATAGTCTTAGCATTACAGAAAAGTTCCCTAATAAAAGGAATATTTCCCCCCTGAACCATTTGGGAGTAAATGGCTGACATACGCTGTTGACAACGGGGTGCCATCCATGCCCATCTCTTGTATAAACAAGCTATTTTGTGAACCGGACCCCCAGGAAAAGGGCGTGCAAGCACTGAGGATGCCGGCAGCCACAGTGGCGCCTTCGAGGGCCAATAAAGGGTAAAATGGGATGCGTTGGGCCCTGGGCTTATCAAGGCTGTTCAGAGATATCTACCTGAGGAATGTGCAGCTGTCCGGAGACCCCATCTATCAAGGACAGGGGAACCTAGCCCTGACCCCTCTCCCTCATAATTCACTCTTCCCTCCTCCCTGCTCCCTCCAGGACCAGTTCAGTTTTGGTGGGACCCAATAAGATTCAAATAAAGTGAAGGGACCAAACCAAAAGAGGACAAATATTTAGCTGTGTGAATTTTAACCAATAATGTACAGGTCCTTGTGTATGAATGCTGGAAAAAACTCTTAAAGAGTGCTTTCTTGCCACTCGGGGCCGCTCCCTCCCCCCAGTCATTGTATTGGTCTGAGGGGCTGCTTTCGGTCCAGGCTCGAGCTTGCTTTAATAAAACCTCGTTGTGTGATTTGCATTACCGTGTGTTCACTTTGACTCTCCCGGGATTAGTCAGAATGGGACCCTAACAACATCATCATTCATGATTACTATAGTATTTACTACAATTCAGAACCTGCTACAAAACTACAATACAACCTTCATAACTGATAAGTCAATACTAATATCTTTGAATATATTCTACTATCATCAGATTCTTTCGAATTTTACTACTTTTCAAATGTCCTGTACAATGATATTATCCCATTCAGATTCATGCAATACACCTAATTGTTCTATTTTGATTGACTCCTTCAGGGACAAAAATTCCTCCATCTCTCTTTGAACTTAAAGAAGAATGCTCATATAATGTGCCTCAGTTGTTTGTTTTTGTTGCTTCTGGTTTCTTTATGATTGGAACCAGATTATGTGTTATTTGGCAAGAGTATCACAGAAGTGATTCTGTGACTTTCTCTTCAAATCCCAATACTGATGTTGCTAGCATTAATCACCAAAGGCGATGTCCTTGTTCCCCTTTGTAATTATTTAGCATTTTATATAGACATAATTTGAGACTATTACATATATCCCTAAGCCTCATCCAACTTTCTCTTTGTTCATTTAATAGAATCTAACTAGATGACTTATTTTATTAAGTTTAATGTTACTTATTGATATAATTATAAAAACATTTTTCTCTTAGAAATATTCTATTTTGATAAATTCAGACTTGTTAAAAGATTTGTAACAAGTACAAAGAATTCTTAGAAAATATTCCTGAAATGTTAATGTTTTACTACCTTTGCTTTATCCCTTGATCTCCTTTCTAGATAAAGATAAATATAAATATATGTATATAACAAAGACAATTTTCTCTCAACATTTGTGAGTTGCAGACATGATGCCTATTTATGACAAAATATTTGTATTTCCTGGAAACAAAATTTTTGTCTTATATGCCTATAGTGTAATGATCAAAATCAGAAAATCAAATTTTGTTAAATATTAATATCAAATCTACAAAACTTATTCATAATTTCCAATTAGTTCAATGATATCCTTTATAACCAAAATAAAACCTACCTTAGAAGTTTTCATGATCCATAATTTATTGTGTGCATTGGTCTTTTTTCCTTAGTCTCCTCTAATCTGGGTTAGTTCCTGAGTCTTGCTGTGCTTTAGATGACATTTAAGTTGTTGAATGGTATATGTCAGTTTTGTAGGTTTTTCTTCAGTTGGGATCAGATGATGTTACCTCATGACTGGATGCAGGTTATGTCACTAGGCAGGAATGTCATGCATGTGATGCTGAGTTCTTCCCAATGTAGCAGATTACAGCTGCACTGACAGACCCTTCTGGCTTGATGTTAGGAAGTCCACATGCCAAGAACTGTGAACTTCCTCTAGGAAGGGCAGGCATCCCCTAGGATCTAAAGTTAACCTCCAGCTAAGAGTGAGCAAAGCTGGGGACCTCATCACACAGGGACTATGGAAGTATATATTGTTTCTTGGTTTTATGAATGGCTAATATTGACTTTGAATCTTTCATTAGATGTATCTGCTAGGGGATAGTGGCATAGCTCAGTGGTAGAGTGCTCACTTTGCAATAATGAAGACTTGGGTTCAATCCCAGCACTGAAAAAGAAAAACAAACACAATTAACAAAAACAGGCTATTAGCTGGATTTTTCCTATGGGTACTAATTCACTGATTCTTGTGTTAAACCCAATTTGCTATTGATACAGTTCATCTTTAATGGTACACTGCAGGTATGCCATTGTACTTTTGATAGGCAACATGTTTTACTGTGCACTACACCATTTTTTATAGAGGATTTCCTTTACAATCCAAAATATTTGTTTATAAATTAAGATTATTATCTGAATTTATCCCCCTTTGTTAGATATTAAATTCAAGATTTCAATATGACTAATTACCTTGTATATTTGACTAGTATAAAATGTCCTAGAATTAGAGAAAGATACTCAGCATGAAATGCTGTCTTTAAAATCTTTCTGTGATCTTTAAGTATGAGAAAATTTATAATCAATGTATAAATAGGAAGAAATATTCAATGAACCTTTTAGTTTAGAATAATATTTTATTAAATGATTACTTAATATCTTAGTCTAGTTTTTTGGTGCTACATACACTGCATTTTTAAAAAAATCTTCAAATATTGCAAACATACTCTATGATAATTATGTAAAGATTGAAGGAAGAATCAGATTGAATCCTCTTCAGTTGTGCCACTTAGATATGATGTCCTTGAAAGAAGAACCTGTTCTCTTGGACTTAAATTCATTTTTCTTTTTTGGGAGGTGTGGGAGTTACCCTTGGATTATCCACAGGAATGAATCTTCTCCTGAGCCATGTCCCAGGCCCCTCATTCATTCTTGAACTCACATTCATGATTTTCTCTTCTAGTATTCCTCCAAAATTCCATAGTGATGGGAATTTCCCAAGCTATTTGCATCTCTGCCTCCAGTTATCAGAATATTTTCAAACCCTGCCGCACAAGGAATCTGGTAACCAAATGCTATAAATCTAAAGTAGATTATTTAGATTTGAGCAAGCTAAACATGACTCATTGGTATTCATGTATAAAAAGGAGAGGATTCCATCTTCCAAATCAGTTGGAGAACAACATGAAGATTAAGCATCCTTGGAACAAAGGTCTGTTGGTTCCATTTGATATGATAGAGAAGGAATAATAGTAGTTCATGTCAAGTTTTGGAATTTATTAATTTTCTGCCCTTGGTGTGATGAGCTTCACAAAAGGGACAATTTTATTTTCTAATTTCATAATACGTATGACAATAACAATAATAAGAATAAGTAACTGATTTGCTCTTAAATCTAAAGTACAAGCAGCTGATAACCACAACTAGGTCTCCAGAACATTTTCCGGTAATTGTCACATTGAGAATTAGAACCTGTGAAAATACACACATTATATTTTGGGGAAATTCCAATATAGTTCTAGCAGTGAACAAGTTATTTCATTGCTTTGCTGTTTCTCTTAGCATGGTTTAGTATTAAATCTTCATAACAACCTGGTAAACTAAAGCAGTATAATCCTTCCATTTTAGAAAGAATTTGAACCTAAAAGAGACAACTTGTTCCATAACAAAAAACTCTTGGTTTCAGAGAAAGAAGCTCTTCTGAGTTCATGATAATTGTTAGTATGTAGAACTAGTTAGTGTATTAAGCTGTGTTGCCTTTGAATCATGATTGTATTATTTTATTTCTTCTTCCTTAATTACAAGCTTATGCATGCAACAACATGCATCTTAATTTCAGCTACCAGGGAGGCTGAATCAGAAGGATTTTTGATTTGAATCTGGAATTTTATGACCAGCATGGGCAATTTGGAGAAACCCTAACTCAGGTGAATATTCAGACATTATAACTCATGAAAAGAAATACAAAAATCCTTAAAATTATTAGCCAACTACATTCAAAAATACATCAAGAAGATAATATCCCATGATCAAGTCATTCTCATCCAAAGGGATGCAATACTGCTCCAACACAGGCAAATCAATGAATGTAAATCAAAATAATAGGAATAAAAACAAGAATTATATGATCCTATCATTTGATGCAAAATCATCACTTATAAAACCCAGCACTCATGTTAAAAATGCTGGAGAAACTAGGGATAGAAGGCAATTACCTCAACATTATAAACCCTATAGTTGACAATCCCAAAGCCAATATCATACTATGGAGAAAAACTGAAATTTCCTCTAAAATCAGGAACAAGATAAAAGTAGTCCTCTCTTACCACTTTTATTCAGCATAGTTCTTGAAAGTCTAGCCAGAGCAATTAATCAAGAATAGGAAATTAAAGGTGGACCAATGTGAAAACAAAAAGCCTCTATTTACTTGATGTCATAATCTGTTATCTAGAGAACCCAAAATATTCAAGAAAAACTGATAGAGCTGATAAATGAGTTCATAAATTAGCAGGATATAAGACTAACATACATAAATCAATAGATTTCATATATTCTAACAGTGATTGCAATCAGGAAAACTATCCCATTCACAATAACCTCAAAATATCATAAGAATTAAAACCAAGAAAATTAAGATCTTTACAATTAAAAATATATGGAACATCGAGGAAAGAAATTGAAAGTTTTAGAAAATGAAAAGACCACCCATGTTCTTGGATTATTATTCGTATTTTGAAAATGGCCATACTATTGCAAGCACTCTACAGATGCAATGCAGACATCTTTAAAATACTAATGATACTCTACATGGAATTAGAAATAGAAAAACCAAACAGTTTTGAAATTAATTTTGGAAGAATAAGAGACCCAGAATAGACAAAGGCATTCCATATATGACTTGATTTCATTCTTCTTTTGGCTGAATAATAAATTCCATTGTGTATGTATACCATAATTTTTTAACCCATGAAATGATTGATGTATACCTATGCTAATTGCATCCCTCGGTTGTGTTAAATAGTGCCACAGTTAAGATAGAAATAGTTATTTATTTGTATGTTGACATCATATGGTCCAGATATGTACTCAAGACTAGTATGACTCTATCATTTGATAGTTCAATTTTTAGTTTTTTGAGAGGCCACCATACTATTTCCAAACTTGATTGTGCTATTTTCTTTACCACAAAAAGTGTACAAAGTTTTCTCTTTCTACACATCCTCACCAGTGTTTGTTGTTGTTGTTGTTGTTTTTCCAATAGTACCTATTCTGACTGGAGTTAGGTAGAATCTCAATGTAATTTGCATTTCCCTGATGGCTAAAGATATTGAGCAACTCAAAATATATTAATTGTCCATTGCTACTTTGGGGAAGTTCCATTTAGATCATTTGCCCCTTTATTGATTCAAATACTCATTCTCATTGATGTTAACTACATTTGAGTTCTTCACATATGCTGCATATTTATTCTCCACCAGATGAATATCTAGCAACAATTTTATCCCTTTCTGTAGATTTTTCTCCTTTGCTGTGCAGGAACTTTCTAATTTTTCATTTTTTTTCTTTTAATTATTGAACAGTTGGTGTCTATTGAGGAAACTGATAAGTTGCATATATCTTGCATATATCCCTGTGTATTATTTCAGTACTTTCACAGTTACAGATCCTACAATGAACCTTTAATCTATTTGAGATGATTTTTGTACAGCGGGAGAGATAGGAATCACTTCAATTAAAAAAATGTAGCTATTCAGTTTTCCCAGGAGCATTTGTTGAAGAGGCTTTTTTTTTCCATCAACACATATTTTTGGTGCTTTTGTTGAGAATCAGATGTCTACAGGTGCATGCACTTATTTATGGGTTTGCTATGTTAATTCATTTGTCTACATGTCCATTTTCAAGTCAGTACCATCCTGTTTTTGTTAATATTTCTCTATAGAATGTTTTGAATTCAAGTATAATAATGCCTCCTGCACTTACTCAGGATTATTTTGACTTGGGGGATGAATTTACTTTCATATGAGCTTCAGAATTGCTTTTTCTAGTTCTGGGAAGAATGGTACTTTGAGAGAGATTGCAGTGAATCTGTAGATTACTTCCAGTAATATGGCCATTTTAAGAATATTAATTCTGTTAATCCATGCATGAGGGAGGTCTTTTCCATCTCTCAGTGGCTGCTTTAAGTTCTTTTTTCATTATTTTGTAGTCTCATTGCAGAGTTATTTTACCCTACATGTCTATATCTATTCCTGAGCATTTTACTTTTCTTGAGGCTATTGTGAATGAAATAGTGTTTCTCTGTTATTGTTGTGCTGAAAAAAAACTACTGGTTTTGTTAAGTTGACTGACTTTGTATCCTGTTGCTTTTCCTGATTTTGAACAAAACTCTTTTCATTTTCCCCTGAACACCCTAGGGTGCTGTCACATAATAGTGTTCATTTTGTTGAAATATGATACATCTACACCTGGTTAGCTTGGTGCTCTTATTAATAACAAATGTTAAATCATTTCAAATGTTCTTTACCTGAGATGCAGATGTGACCTTTTTATCCATGATTTTGTTCCTGTGTTGTATACATTTAGATTTCCTTATGTTGAACCATTCTTATATTCCTGGGATAAAACCAAATTGATTGTGGTGTCTGATCATTTGAATCTTGTTGAATTCATTTTGTAACTATTTTATTGTGAATTTTTACATATATATTCATCAACAGTATCATACCTAGTGTATTGTTTTGTGTGTATGTATGTGTGTGGCTCGCCATGTGCATTTGCAGGCACATTGCTGTCCTTTCTTGAGAATAATACTTCAGCCACCACTTTCTTTGACAAAGGTGGAAGCCATGTGTCAGGAGGCAAGGAAGAATGTGAGTGGCACTTGAAGGTGAAATAACATCAATAATTTGTGGAAACCCAAGACTATTTATCACTAACGTTCAGTCTTTGTTGCAAGAGTGCCTGACTTTCCCAATTTTTGGTCAATGTCAAGACATGGATAAGTATATGCACTTGATCATAGGAAAAAAAGAAGCTGGCCAAGAGACAAAGGCACACATAAGGAACATGAGCAGGTTAACAATGTTCCCCTCAGAGGGGTGCAATCACCTGTTCTTTGCCCCATTGCTTATATTTGACAGAGGACCTTGGTTCGTGACTGCTGACAAATTTTGGGAAGAATAACTGCCACTTTGTTCAGACCTTGTCCATCTGTTGATAATACTGTTTTAGTTCTTTCCTGGGTAAGCACAGCTACAAATTCCTTACCAAAGGATTCAGCTTCAAAAAGTAAAGTATCAATGCTACTCTAAAGATGGTGTGCTATATATAGAGAGTAACTATGTAATCAATTTATTTAATTAAAAAAGACAAACATTTAAAGGAAAAAATAAATATTTTAATATACTTGCAAAATAGCTCTTTATCAATTGTTGTCATGAGTGACTATAGCTAAAGGAAGAATTTAGTAGAAGAAATTAGAGAAGAATTATTATTATAATAATTGCATATTGAAACTGTGTCTAACATCAGCAAAATATGCCAAATTTAGGAATTATTTTTATATACCATTCAAGAGTTTTTATGTCCATCTATTCTAAATATAAGCTATTCAACAAGTTATTAGAATCTACTCTGCATTGGGCACTTCCATAGATCTGGGGTTTAATTAATGGTTGATGGAATTGTAGAAGAACTCTTTTTCCTTGTCATTCTTTTATTCATTCATTCATTCACATATTCATTCAAAACATTGTGTTGAGTTATTCCATTAACACAAGGAGACTTCCCAGGTCAGCAGATGATACACAAGAAAGTAGTTGATCAACATGCAACAAGACAGCTGTGTGTATAATACACAGTCTGTGACAGGAGTAGCAGAAGGAATGAAATAATCTGCTCTAGAAGAATAAAGAACTGATTGTAAAGGGCAGGAGGGAAGGGAGACATCACTGAGGAGGCATCCTTGACCTGGGATTTGATGGGTGGTTACAAATGTGCTAAAAGAATACCAGAGACAAAAGCATTCCAGGGAGAGGGGAAATGTAAGCAGTGAAACTGAAAAAGCAAGTGGGAAATTAGTTAACTATGGGATTTGATAATGCTGATAGTAAGGTGTAAGTTGAACCAACATGGAAATCAAAAACAGAAGTAGTCAAGGGTCAAGAAAGATAAGTACTGAAAAGGGTCTCTGGAGTTTGGGACTTAGGAAGTCTGTGGTTACATGACAAGCAGCTTTTTCAGTAAAGTGGAGGAAATTGAAGTCACAGCATAGTGACTGCTGGGACTGTATTTCCCAGGAGAACAAGGCCCAGCTGACAGGACATGGGCACAGATGGGGCCTAGTAAATACTTCAGACTATTTAGTGGATACAGTCATAGTATTTTAGCATAAATATCAGACAAGCAAGAATATAGGAATATAAGGCTTCTGGTAGAGAGGGCATGGTTTGAGGGAGACTCCTAAGTATTCACTGTCCAAAATGGTAGAGGGTAGGGATGTAGCTGAGTAGTAGGAGTCCTAGACTAGTGTGTGTGAATCCTGGGTTCTATCCTTAGCATACACACATCCACACACACACACACACACACTACCACACACACACACACACACACACACACACACACAGGTTTAAAATTCCAAAAAGAAGAAGGTTCAAGAACACATTTCTTCTCAAGGCTGTTCCTCAGGAAACATATTCAAGGCAGTTTCTTGGTTCTGGAGAATACAAAATCACTTACAGAGGTTCACAATCCTATCTCTTCAAATGCTTTCACCTTACTCTATTGACCTTCATATTTTTTTCAGAATTGTGGTTCCTAGTAAGAAGAAGGTCTCATATTATGACCCAAAACCACCCACTCACTCTCACACACATGAGCATGTTTCACAAAACTCATACCTAATGCATGCTATGTTTACCATGTGCCACACAGTGTGCACCTCTTATACAGTAACAGATGCAATAACTACTATAATTTTGAAGTGGTGGAAAACATAGAGGATATTTTGAGATATGCATAATGACATTATGGTATGAAAATATTTATAGTGTATTAGTTGTAAAAATCACAAATTCTTCTGCTAATACTATGGACTATTGTCTACCTTCACAATTAGTCAAAATTCTATATGTTTGTCAGTTGATGAAAGATGGAATGTTCTTTACATCTAGGTTCATGGACCTCTGGATTGCTCTGATGCATCTCCCAGGATAAGGTCCATAGACTAGTGCATGTTTGAGAGCTGACTCCTCCCTCTCTCTCTCCTCTGCTTCATTTTCTCTACTCAGATTCTTATACATCTTGCTCTAGTTATATCAGTCTTCTGACCTTTCCTCAAATACATGGTGCATACTTCTGTTTTAGGGCCTTTGCATTCTTCCAGGACCCTTCTGTCTGCAATGTTCTCCTCAGATATCCATGGCTTGCTTCTTTATTGAGTTCAGGTCTTTGATAAAATGTCCTGAGCCATTCTGACAGACCTAAATCATACCCTATTCTATCATTCTCTGTTCCTTTACTCTGATTTCTCCATCTGTACAACAGCATATCAGGGATCTGTTCACTTATTCCATTAGTGACTCCCCTACTGGAAGGCAAGTCCAATGAGATGGGGATTTCTTTGGTTTAACAACATCACAATGAACAGCAAATAGCAGTTTCTTAGTTCATATGTGGTAAAACATCAGATCAATGGTTAAAAAGTGCTACATGAAGTGAACAAAGTTCTCAGAGATCAGGGAGGAGAAATGGCCCCTACGTGGAGGTATTGTTGGAGAGCCTTGATATCACTGGAGATTTAGGGAAAGAATATTAAACATTTCAGTTAGAAAGACATTTAGGTCTGCTATAAGTTTGAACATTTATCCATTAGAATTCAAGTGTTGAAAGCATATTCCCCAAAGTCATATGTTAATGGTATTTGGAGCTATGATCTCTAGGGGATAATGGGGTTCACAGGAACTCTGCCTTCATGTATGTATTAAATGCATTGCAAGAGTGGCTTTGTTATAAAAGCAGCTTTCTAGATGCTTTTGCCTGTCTCACTAGGTGTTGTTCTCTGCCATTTTATGATGCAGGAAGAAGGTACTTGCCAGAAGCTGAGTCCATAGTCCCACCATGATATTGGATTTCCCAGACTCCAAACTGTAAGCCAAATAAATGCCTATTCTTTGTAAATTAACCATCCTGTGATATTTAGTTACAGCAACAGAAAATAGACTAAGACGGGTTCGATGTAGATAAGTTCTAAAGTCATGTTTAATGAAAAGAGTTTTTCAATCATGTTTTAATGTTGTTGATTATACATTTTCTCTCTGCTTCCTATGCTTTAAATTACTTTAGGATTGTCTAAGACACTGGCCAGTCTTGGCATGTATAAATAACACAGATGACAAAGTGATTATCATCTTAAGACTTTGGAAACATGTGTTTCATTAAGGAAGGATGGGGCAGGTGTGATGAACATAGTTTTTCTTATTGATATAACCACATTAATGTCTTTTCTTTTCTTTTTTATTTTTAAATTTTTTTAATTAAAAATCATAAATTTACATAGGGCAATGTTGTTTGATTCATTCTGTTATTTTTTCCCTTCTCCCCCACCCCTCCCACCACTCTTTTCCCTCTATACAGTCCTTCCTTCCTCCATTCTTACCACCCCTTATCCCTAACCCTAAACCTAACCCTAACCCTAACGCTAACCCCTCCTACACCCATTATATGTCCTCATCCACTTACCAGCGAGATCATTCGTCCTTTAGTTTTTTGAGATTGGCTTATCTCACTTAGCATGATATTCTCCAATTTCATCCATTTGCCTGCAAATGCCATAATTTTATCACTCTTCATGGCAGAGTAATATTTCATTGTATATATATGCCACAGTTTCTTTATCCATTCATCAAATGAAGGGCATCTAGGTTGGTTCCACAATCTGGCTATGGCGAATTGAGCAGCTATGAACATTGATGTGGCTGTATCTCTGTAGTATGATAATTTTAAGTCCTTTGGGTATAGGCCAAGGAGTGGGATAGCTGGGTCAAATGGTGGTTCCATTCCAAGCTTTCTGATGAATGTCCATACTGCTTTCCAGAGTGGCTGAACTAATTTGCAACCCCACCAGCAATGTATGAGTGTACCTTTTCCCCCACCTCCTTGCCAACACCTTTTGTTGCTTGTGTTCTTGATAATCGCCATTCTAATTAGGGTGATATAAAATCTTAGGGTAGTTTTGATTTGCATTTCTCTTATTACTAGAGATATTGAACATTTTTTCATATGTCTGTTGATTGCTTGTAGATCTTCTTCTGTGAAGTGTCTGCTCATTTCCTTAGCCAATTTGTTGATTGGATTATTTGTATTCTTGGTGTAGAGTTTTTTGAGTTCTTTATAGATTCTGGAAATTAGCACTCTATCTGAAGTATGAGTGGAAAAGATATTCTCCCACTCTGTAGGTTGTCTCTTCACATTACTGATAGTTTCCTTTGCTGAGAGAAAGCTTTTTAGTTTGAATCTATCCCAGTTGTTGATTCTTGCTTTTATTTCTTGTGCTTTGGGAGTCCTGCTAAGGAAGTCTGATCCTAAGCCAAGAAGTTGGAGGCTTTGACCTACTTTTTCTTCTATCGTATGCAGGGTCTCTGGTCTGATTCAGAGGTTCTTGATCCATTTTCTGTTGAGTTTTGGGCAGGGTGAGAGATAGGGGTTTAATTTCATTCTGTTGCGTATTGTTTTCCAGTTTTCCCAGCACCATTTGTTGAAAAGGCTATCTTTTCTCCATTGCATATTTTGGCCCCTTTGTGTAGTATGAGAAAATTGTATTTATTTGGGTTTGTGTCCATGTCCTCTATTCTGTACCATTGATCTACCTGTCTATTTTGGTACCAATACCATACTCTTTTGTTACTATTGCTTTGTAATAGAGTTGAAGATCTGGTATTGCGATACCCCCTGCTTTGCTCTTTCTACTGAGGATTGCTTTAGCTATTCTGGGTTTCTTATTCTTCCAGATGAATTTCATAATTGCTTGCTCTATTTCTGTAAGGTATATCATTGGGATTTTAATTGGAATTGCGTTGAATCTGTATAGCACTTTTGGTAGTATGGTCATTTTGACAATATTAATTCTGCCTATCCAAGAACATGGGAGATCTTTCCATCTTCTAAGGTTTTCTTTAATTTCTTTCTTTAGTGATCTGTAGTTCTCATTGTAGAGGTCTTTCACCTCTTTTGTGTGACTGGGAATACAAAATATATCACAATAATAACCCTGAATATTAATGGCCTGAACTCATCAATCAAAAGACATAGACTGGCAGATTGGATTAAAAAGAAAAATCCAACAATATGCTGTCCAGTAAGAGACTCATCTCATAGAAAGAGATACCCATCGACTAAAGGTGAAATGATGGGAAAAACATACCATGCACACGGACACAGCAAAAAAGCTGAAGTATCCATCCGCATTTGTGATAATGTGGGTTTCAAGCCAAAACTAGTTAGAAGGGATAAAGAAGGACATTACATACTGCTTAAGGGAAGCATAAATCAGCAAGACATAACAATCATAAATATCTATGCCTCGAACATTGGCTCATCCATGTACATCAAACAAATCCTTCTCAATTCCAGAAATCAAATAGACCACAACACAAAAATACTAGGTGATTTTAACACACCTCTCTCACAGCTGGATAAATCGTCAAAACAAAAATTGAATAAAGAAACCATAGATCTCAACAACACTATCAGCAATTTAGATTTAACCGACTTATATAGAATGCACCATCCAACAAAGAATGAATATACTTTCTTCACAGCAGCACATGGATCCTTCACTAAAATAGACCATGTTTTATGCCACAAAGCTACTGTTAGTAAATACAAGAAGATAGAGATACTACCTTGTACTCTATCAGATCATAATGGATTGAAATTAGAAATAAATGACAGAATAAAAAACAGAAACTTCTCCAATACTTGGAGATTAAATAATACACTATTATATGATGAATGGATAACAGAAGACATCAGGAGGGATATAAAAAAAATTCTTAGAAGTAAACGAGAACAGAGAAAAATCATATCAAAATCTCTGGGACACTATGAAAGCAGTACTTAGAGGAAGATTTATTTCATGAGGCGCATTCAACAAAAGAAGTACAAATCAACAAATAAACAACTTAACACTACAGCTCAAAACCCTAGAAAAAGAAGCGCAGTCTAACACCAAAAGTAGTAGAAGACGGGAAATAGTTAAAATCACAGCTGAAATCAACGAAACTGAAACAAAAGAAACAATCAGAAAAATTAACAAAATAAATAGTTGGTTCTTTGAAAAAATAAACAAACTTGATAAACCCTTACCCACACTAACAAAGAGAAAGAGGGAGAAAAATCAAATTACTAAAATTCGGAATGAACAAGGAAATATCACAACAGACATGAGTGAAATACAAAACATAATTAGAAGCTATTTTGAAAATCTATACTCCAACGAAACAGAAAACCTCGAAGACATCAACAAGTTTCTAGAGACATATGAATTACCTAAACTGAAGGAGGAGGACATACACAACTTAAATAAATCAATTTCAAGCCATGAAAGAGAAGAGGTCATCAAAAGCCTACCAACAAAGAAAAGTCCAGGACCAGATGGGTTCTCAGCCGAGTTCTACAAAACCTTTAGAGATGAATTCATTCCAATACTCCTCAAAGTATTCCATGAAATAGAAGAGGAGGGAACCCTTCCAAACTCATTCGATGAAGCCAATATCACCCTGATACCTAAACCAGACAGAGACACATCGAGGAAAGAAAATTTCAGACCACTATCCTTAATGAGCATCAATGAAAAAATTCTCAACAAAATTTTAGCAAATCGCATACAAAAATATATTAAAAAGATGGTGCACCATGATCAAGTATGTTTTATCCCAGGGATGCAAGGTTAGTTCAACATCCAGAAATCAATAAATGCCATTCACCATATCAACAGACTAAAAGTTAAGAATCACATGATTATTTCAATAGATGCAGAAGAAGCATTCAATAAAATATAGCATCCCTTCATGCTGAAAACACTAGAAAAAATTGGGGTAGTGGGAATATTCTTTAACATTGTAAAGGCCATCTATGCTAAGCCCATGGCCAATATCATTCTAAATGGTGAAAAATGGAAAGCATTCTCCCTAAAAACTGGAACAAGGCAGGGATGCCCTCTTTCACTACTTCTATTCAACATCATTCTTGAGACTCTAGCCAGAGCAATTAGACAAACCAAAGAAATTAAAGGGATACAAATTGTAAAAGAAGAACTCAAACTATCCCTGTTCGCTGATGACATAATTATATATTTAGAGGAACCTGGAAATTCCACCAGAAAACTCTTAGAACTCATAAGTGAATTCAGTAAAGTAGCAGGTTACAAGATCAATACTCATAAATCCAATGCATTTTTATACATAAGTGATGAATCTTCAGAAAGAGAAATTTGGAAAACTACCCCATTCACAATAGCATTGCAAAAAATAAAATACTTGGGAATCAATCTCACATTAATTTCTTAATGTAAATTTAATTTATTTTTCCATTAAAATATATTCCATTTTCCATGAAAATACACTCCATTCAGCTCAATCAAAATGTAAATGTAACATTTGAGCTTTAACCATTTGAGTGTTTTTCCCTCAAATTTTTTTTTAATTCTTACATTAACCAAACTTGAGATAGACATGGGTTTATGATGACTCTGAGTATTTCAAAATAAAGTGTCAAAAAAATTTTTCTGAAAATATCATATTCATCAAGCTTTATCTGGTACTAAAAAAAATGGACACAATTTTAATTAGCTTCCAGGTAATAAAGAACATTTGATAAATGGTCACTTGTGTTTGCTATAAAATATACATTTAGTAGGTGCAAGATTTTCTCTAACACATGTTCCTTTGTCCTTAAGAACATACCATACGAGCATGCAGATGAACATATGCAGAGAAATAGCCTAGGCAATAACACAAATTCACGAATGAGGAAAAACATTACATAGCTTAAAATGTAGACATTCAAAGAGTCAGAGAAAAATAACAGTCTTTTCATTATTTTATCTTACAGATTTTGTCTGAGGCCATAGCAATAGGCTATGGTAGTGTTTTATACAGAAAGGAACAAATTAGAGTATATGTTGACTGGATATAGCTTATATTCTATCAAAGGAGAGAGAAAATGAGCAAATATTTAAATAATAAGTTCAGATACAGTTGCTAGGAAGAAAATACAACAGGTAATAGTATAATAATGGGATTTTGGTCCTCATAGGTCTTTAAAACCCCTAAAAGTATGGACAACCTAATTTAACTCCTCATTTTATCAAGCCCTCAAACTTTAAAAGTAGCTATCTATAGAACCATGATTTCCTGTATTCCTTTCCACATCCAGGCCAGCTGCAGCAAACAACAGATATCATGTAGCAAATGTTAGTTTTTCATAACCAGTCTCCATTAGCTAGTTACTATCTCTAAGAAATTTCTTCATAAACAGCATTTTCATAATTGCATTAAGCCCCCTTATTCTGTCGGTACTGATTCTTAGCCCCTAGCTTCAAATTCTGGATATTAATCTGAAGAAACCCCAGTTGAGGGACAACTCATTAAGGAAGTTTTCCTGGCTTCCATATGACCTTAGCATGGAAGATGATGGCAGATGGGTTTGCAGAACAGAGGCACTTGAAACAGGAGCAAGTGGGAACACAAAGGCAAGAGGGAATGAATGAAAGCTCACTTCCTGAGGGTGTGGCCACCTTCCAAATATCTTCCTCACCATTCCTCAGAGAATGAACTGGTGAAGTCAACCCTTGGGACATTATTAGACACTTTTTCCCTAAACATGTATATTTGCTATAGTGTACAGGATTGCCAAATCCACTCCAAGGAAGAAATAAGACATGCAATCAGATGGTTGTCCATAAGGATGTTTATCTCATTATTACTTACAACACTAGAAAATTCAAAATAAGAACCTAGATAGGACAAAGTAAGTAACTGGTGAGATAAATCAACACATATCCTCAAACTATATGCTTATATCTGTGGACTACTGCAGAGTTACCACAAATGATGCTGCAGAAAATTATTTAATGGCATGGAAATGTTTTGATTATATAGTTAGGTTACAAAAAAGAAAGAAAGAGTAAAACCAATCTCCATATAGTGCAATTCAAATTTGTGTATATTCAGAGACAAATCAATGAACAGATACACCACTAAAAGTTAGTAACAGTAAGTTGGGTAATTTTAAAGTAACACTAACAAGTGTTTCCTGAGGTTTTTTTCTTTTTTTTTTTTTTTTTTTTTTTTTTTTTTTTTTTTTTATTGTAAACAAATGGGATACATGTTGTTTCTCTGTTTGTACATGGCGTAAAGGCATACCATTTGTGTAATCATAAATTTACATAGAGCAATGTTGTTTGATTCATTCTGTTATTTTTTTCCCTTCCCCCCACCCCTCCCACCCCTCTTTACCCTCTATACAGTAGTTCCTTCCTCTATACTTGCCCCCCTCCCTAACCCTAACTCTAACCCTTCCCTCCCCCCCATTATGTGTCAACCTCCACTTATTAGCGATATCATTCGTCCTTTGGCTTTTTGAGATTGGCTTATCTCACTTAGCATGATATTCTCCAATTTCATCCATTTGCCTGCAAATGTCATAATTTTATCATTCTTTATGGCTGAGTAATATTCCATAGTATATATATACCACAGTTTCTTTATCCACTCATCAATTGAAGGGCATCTAGGTTGGTTCCACAGTCTGGCTATTGTGAATTGAGCAGCTATGAACATTGATGTGGCTGTATTTCTGTAGTATGCAGATTTTAAGTCCTTTGGGTATAGGCCAAGGAGTGGGATAGCTGGGTCAAATGGTGGTTCCATTCCAAGTTTTCTAAGGAATCTCCACACTGCTTTCCATAGCGGCTGCACTAATTTGCAGCCCCACCAGCAGTGTATGAGTGTACCTTTCTCCCCACATCCTCGCCAACACCTGTTGTTGCTCGTATTCTTGATAATCGCCATTCTAATTGGGGTGAGATGGAACCTTAGGGTGGTTTTGATTTGCATTTCTCTTATTACTAGAGATGTTGAACATTTTTCCATATGTTTGTTGATTGCTTGTAGATCTTCTTCTGTGAAGTGTCTATTCATTTCCTTAGCCCATTTGTTGACTGGACTGTTTGAATTCTTGGAGTAGAGTTTTTTGAGTTCTTTATAGATTCTGGAGATTAGTGCTCTATCTGAAGTATGATTGGCAAAGATATTCTCCCACTCTGTAGGCTCTTTCTTCGCATTGCTGATAGTTTCCTTTGCTGAGAGAAAGCTTTTTAGTTTGAATCTATCCCAGTGGTTGATTCTAGCTTTTATTTCTTGTGCTATGGGAGTCCTGTTAAGGAAGTCTGGTCCTAGACCAACAAGATGAAGATTTGGACCTACTTTTTCTTCTATAATCTGCAGGGTCTCTGGTCTGATTCCGAGGTCCTTAATCCATTTTGAGTTTAGTTTCGTGCATGGTGAGAGATATGGGTTTAGTTTCATTCTGTTGCATATGGATTTCCAATTCTCCCAGCACCATTTGTTGAAGAGGCTATCTTTTCTCCATTGCATATTTTTGGCCCCTTTGTCTAGTATGAGAAAATTGTATTTATTTGGGTTTGTGTCCGTGTCCTCTATTCTGTACCATTGATCTACCTTTCTATTTTGGTACCAATACCATGCCGTTTTTGTTACTATTGCTTTGTAGTAGAGTTGAAGATCTGGTATTGCAATACCCCCTGTTTCACTCTTCCTGCTAAGGATTGCTTTAGCTATTCTGGGTTTCTTACTCTTCCAGATGAATTTCATAATTGCCTGCTCTATTTCTGTAAGGTACGTCATTGGGATTTTAATTGGAATTGCATTGAATTTGTATAGCACTTTAGGTAGTATGGCCATTTTGACAATATTAATTCTTCCTATCCAAGAACATGGAAGATCTTTCCATCTTCTAAGGTGTTCTTTAATTTCTTTCTTTAGTGTTGTATAGTTCTCATTGTAGAGGTCTTTCACCTCTTTTGTGAGATTGATTCCCAAGTATTTTATTTTTTTCGAGGCTATTGTGAATGGGGTAGTTTTCCTAATTTCTCTTTCTGAAGATTCATCACTTATGTATAAAAATGCGTTGGATTTATGGACATTGATCTTGTAACCTGCTACTTTACTGAAATCACTTATGAGTTCTAAGAGTTTTCTGGTGGAATTTCCAGGTTCCTCTAAATATATAATCATGTCATCAGCGAACAGGGATAGTTTGAGTTCTTCTTTTCCAATTCGTATCCCTTTAATTTCTTTGGTTTGTCTAATTGCTCTGGCCAGAGTCTCAAGAACGATGTTGAATAGAAGTGGTGAAAGAGGGCATCCCTGCCTTGTTCCAGTTTTTAGGGGGAATGCTTTCAGCTTTTCACCATTTAGAATGATATTAGCCATGGGCTTAGCATAAATGGCCTTTACAATATTAAGGAATGTTCCCACTATCCCTATTTGTTCTAGTGTTTTGAGCATGAAGGGGTGCTGTATTTTATCAAATGCTTTTTCTGCGTCTATTGAAATAATCATGTGATTCTTGACTTTAAGTCTATTAATATGGTGAATTACGTTTATTGATTTCCTGATGTTGAACCAACCTTGCATCCCTGGGATGAAACCCACTTGATCATGGTGCACTATCTTTTTAATATGTTTTTGTATGCGATTTGCTAAAATTTTGTTGAGAATTTTTGCGTCGATGTTCATTAAGGATATTGGTCTGAAATTTTCTTTCCTTGATGAGTCTCTGTCTGGTTTAGGTATCAGTGTGATATTGGCTTCATAGAATGAGTTTGGGAGGGTTCCCTCCTCTTCTATTTTATGGAATACTTTGAGAAGTATTGGAATGAGCTCTTCCTTAAAGGTTTTGTAGAACTCGGCTGAGAACCCATCTGGTCCCGGACTTTTCTTTGTTGGTAGGCTTTTGATGACTTCTTCTATTTCAGTACTTGAAATTGGTCTATTTAAATTGTTTATGTCCTCCTCATTCAGTTTAGGCAATTCATATGTCTCTAGAAACCTGTTGATGTCTTCGAAATTTTCTATTTTGTTGGAGTATAGATTTTCAAAATAGCTTCTAATTATGTTTTGTATTTCCATCCTGTCTGTAGTGATATTTCCTTGTTCATTCCGAATTTTAGTGATTTGGGTTTTCTCTCGTCTTCTCTTTGTTAGTGTGGCTAAAGGTTTATCAATTTTGTTTATTTTTTCGAAGAACCAACTATTTATTTTGTCAATTTTTTGTATTGTTTCTTTTGTTTCAATTTCATTGATTTCAGCTCTGAGTTTAACAATTTCCTGTCTTCTACTACTTTTGGTGCTGTTCTGTTCTTCTTTTTCTAAGGCTTTGAGCTGTAGTGTTAGGTTGTTTATTTGTTGAGTTTTACTTCTTTTATTAAATGCGCTCCATGAAATAAATTTCCCTCTAAGTACTGCTTTCATAGTGTCCCAGAGGTTTTGATATGATGTTTCTTTGTTCTCATTTACCTCTAAGAATTTTTTAATTTCCTTCTTAATATCTTCTGTTATCCATTCATCATATAATAGCATATTGTTTAACCTCCAGATGTTGGAATAGTTTCTGTGTTTTACTCTTTCATTTATTTCTAACTTCAATCCATTATGATCTGATAGAATACATGCTAGTGTCTCTATCTTCTTGTATTTGCTAACATTAGCTTTGTGGCATAATATATGGTCTATTTTAGAGAAGGATCCATGTGCTGCTGAGAAGAAAGTGTATTCACTCTTGGTTGGATGGAATATTCTATAAATGTCCGTTAAGTCTAAATTATTGATTGTGTTGTTGAGATCTATGGTTTCTTTGCTCAATTTTTGTCTGGAAGATCTGTCCAGTGGTGAGAGCGGCGTGTTAAAATCACCTAGTATTATTGTGTTGTGGTCTATTTGGTTTCTGAAATTGAGAAGGATTTGTTTGACATACATAGATGAGCCACTGTTTGGGGCATAGATGTTTATGATTGTTATATCTTGCTGATTTATGCTTCCCTTAAGCAGTATGAAATAACCTTCTTTATCCCTTCTGACTAACTTTGGCTTGAAGTCCACATTATCGGAAATGAGGATGGATACTCCAGCTTTTTTGCTGAGTCCATGTGCATGGTATGTTTTTCCCCATCCTTTCACCTTTAATCTATGGGTATCTTTTTCTATGAGGCGAGTCTCTTGCAGGCAACATATTGTTGGATCTTTCTTTTTAATCCAGTCTGCCAGTCTATGTCTTTTGATTGATGAATTCAGGCCATTAACGTTCAGGGTTATTATAGAGAAATGATTTGGTTTCCCGGTCATTTGGTTCATTTTTAAAATTTTGTTTATTTATTTGTTTGACACAACTTGTTTCCTCCTTTATTTGACAATTCCTTTAGGATAATTCCTCCCTTTGCTGATTTGCTTCTTTGTTTTTCATCTCTTCCTCATGGAATATTTTGTTGAGAATGTTCTGTAATGCTGGCTTTCTTTTTGTAAATTCTTTTAGCTTTTGTTTATCATGGAAGGATTTTATTTCATCGTCAAATTTGAAGGTAAGTTTTGCTGGGTATAAGATTCTTGGTTGGCATCCATTTTCTTTCAGGGCTTGAAAAATGTTGTTCCAGGACCTTCTAGCTTTTAGGGTCTGGATTGAAAAATCTGCTGATATGCGTATTGGTTTCCCCCTGAATGTAATTTGGTTCTTTTCTCTCACAGCCTTTAAAATTCTGTCTTTATTTTGTATGTTAGGTATTTTCATTATAATGTGCCTTGGTGTGGGTCTGTTGTAATTTTGTGTATTTGGAGTCCTATAAGCCTCTTGAACTTGATTTTCCATTTCATTCTTCAGATTTGGGAAATTTTCTGATATTATTTCATTGAATAGGTTGTTCATTCCTTTGGCTTGTTTCTCTAGGCCTTCCTCAATCCCAATAATTCTTAAATTTGGCCTTTTCATGATATCCCATAGTTCTTGTAGATTCTGTTCATGATTTCTTACCATCTTCTCTGTTTGTTCAGCTTTGTTTTCAAGGTTAAATATTTTGTCTTCAATGTCTGAGGTTCTGTCTTCCAGGTGTTCTATCCTATTGGATATGCTTTCTATGGAGTTCTTAATTTGGTTTATTGTTTCCTTCATGTCAAGGATTTCTGTTTGGTTTTTTTTCAATATCTCTAACTCTTTATTGAAATGATCTTTTGCTTCCTGTATTTGCTCTTTTAACTGTCGATTGGTGCGATCAATCAATGCTTGCATTTGCTCTTTCATCTCATCATTCAATGCTTGCATTTGCTCTTTCATCTCCTCGTTTGCTTCTCTGATCATTTTAATTATGTACATTCTGAACTCCTTTTCTGTCATTTCTTCTGCCATGCTGTCATTGGGTTTTATTGATGTAACATCTAGATTTGTTTGCAGCATTTTCTTTCCTTGTTTTCTCATGTTGTTCAGATATCAGTGGACCGCACTCGCCTTCTCCTCTGAGCAGCCGCCTGGAGCGCTAATGCAGTCACTGCGAGTCCAAAGGACCCGCCGCGCTCCTTCTCCTCCTTCTCCTACTCCTCCGGGCAGGCCCCGGGGTTCAGAAGTGGTCAGGGTCCAAACAGCTCGCCACGCAGCCCCTTCTCTGGCAACCGCCTGTAGTTCCCGTATAGTCGCCCGAATCCAAGCGGCTGCTCCTCTTCCTCCTCGTCCTCAGGGCAGGCCCCGGTGTTCAGAAGCGTCGTTCTGATTCCAAACAGCTCGCCGCGCGGCTTCTCCTCTGGCAACCGCCTGCAGCTCTGGCGCAGTCTCTCCGAATCCAAGTGGCCACGCTCCTCTCCTCCTCCTCAGGGCAGGCCCCGGTGTCCTGAGTCCACACAGTTCTCCCCGCCTCTCCTCCCCCGGGCAGCCGCCGGAGCCCCAGTGGCTGCTCCGAGTCCCAGCGCTGTGCCGACCGGCCTCCTCTATGGCGCTCCAGCGGGGGGAGGGGCGTCTCGCCGGCAGTTCTACTTCACAAAGTTTCCTGCGTTCCGGGACCCCCGTCCCATCCGGGATGCCCCCCCAGGGGGTGAGAGTCACCCGGCTACTTTGAGTTGGTCCCAAGCGTCTCAATATCTCCTCTCTTGAATCCTGAGTTCTGGAGCAACACGTAATGCAGCCACCCTCTAGGCCGCCATCTTGAAAAAAACCTCCTGAGGTTTTTTTCTAAAGAATTTTTCAAATGTTTCTGAAGTCAGCAAGGGTTATCTTTGTCATCAATGAAACATGTTATTTTGTAGAGGTTTTGGCTTTTGAGCAATAAATGCTTTGTGATGTGGGTTAATAATTTGATATGTAACTAGGATTGGAAACAAAAGACTGTTATTCTAGGCCTGGACTGAATCTTGTCCTTGTTTGACATTGTATTCTTCCCCTTAAAGGCTAAGGGCAGACTGAATCTACCAGTTGAAAGCTCCAAGACTTAGGCTCTTGGTCTCCCAGGTTGGATTGGTTACTAAACACTATGTGGGGCCTGTAGCCACTAATGCTGCAGTATGCTCACTGTATGATGAGATCTGGGATGTCTTCCTTTGTTCCTTGAGTTGCTAGGGAGGGTCACAGAAATGCAAAGCACTGTGGTGATTGCATCCTATACATTAGTAATCCACAAAAACAACTAAACAAAGCTACATAAGAAAAATCTTTGCAATCTGCAAACATTACACTAAGTTGAGAGCATGAGTATTCCTGTACCTTTTTGACACTCTGCCTCAGTGACAACATTTGTAAAATGGGGAAATAATTGTTGTAATGCTTAGTTTTTAAACTGAGGAGAGCCCAGGTTCAAACATTATTTCTGGGTATGTTTTTAATGGTGTTTTCATATGAGATTAGCATTTGAGTCAAGAGACCACTAAACTAGAGGGTCCTTCCAAAGTGGATGAGCATAACCCAATCTTTTGAAGGTTTGATAAAAACAAAAAGGCAGAAGGTGAAGGAATTCTCCCATTTTTTTTTTTTTTTTTTTTTTTTTTTTTTTTTCTGTCTGAACTGGGACACTGGATTTCTTCTATCCTTGGGCTGGTATTACACAATTGTTTCCCTGGACCTTAGACCTTGTAGGACTCAGACTGGAAAGATATTACTGACTTTTCTGGGTCTCCACTTGAAGAAAACCTAATGTAGGACTAGTTGGCCTCTATAATTACATGAGACCAATTCCTCATAATTAATCCCTATCTCTCTATACACACACACATGTAAACATATACCCAATTGGTTCTGTTTCTCTGGGGAATATGGACAAATACAATAGTAACAACCCAACAAGTTTCTTTGGTGATTGAATGTATTGATGTATATAAAATACAAAGCAGAACATATAGCACATATTAGTGATCAATATTCTTTATTATTTTTCATATTACCATCATCATCCACATCACAGTCATTGCTCTTAATAAAGTTGTCATATTCCTTGAGGTAATTCATATAGATGACTGATGTTTCCCTCAAGTATCTTTATTCTCTGAACAAATGTAATTGCTCCATAGTAGAGGCCTGTCTTTATGATATAAAATATGTTCACTAATTTTTGGTAGTAATTAAAAGTATGAAGACAATTTAAAAGGAGTTTCTTTCAACTGTTACAGCACCTTTTACAGAAGAATTTTACATGTAGATCAAAGAGTTATTTTCACTGTTTTAAGATAGAAATGTCAAAACAAATTCGTTTGGGTGAAAATATCTTTATGCATGATTATTAAACAAATGGCATTGTACACAAAGGGAGCAAATGAGTCTGCTGAGAATGTAGCCTGTAACTGGGCCTGTCCCCAGTGCATCACAGAAAGGTCAGAACCTGGGAAGCTGAGGGGAATGAGAGTCCTTACAGAGGACTTGTGTCCATTCTGATCTGTTGTTTAAACCCACTAACAAGAGCAGATCTCGGGACAATTCCAGAACTGGGAACTCCACCAATAATTTTTGGTTGCCTTAAATATATTTCCCAGTACAGAAAACAGTGCAGAAGCAAAACAAATCTCTCATTTGCTCTGACCCTTTAGTAACTGTTTTTAGAAAGCTGTTTCCATTTTTTCATTGTCTGATAACAGTACTACTGATGATTACAAAATCAAAATCAGAATGAAAATTCTGTTCATTAGAGTGTTCATAGCATGCTAGAGGCCTTATTTGATAGAAAGAATCACTGATACTATTTTGGAGACAATCACATGTACCCAGCCACAGAGATGTTGTGTAGCCATAGTAGGGAATCACTGAACTAATATGATATGGAAGAGCTTTAGCAAGTTCTAGCAAATGTGGGTGAATTGCTAGTAAGGAAACTACTTGCTAAAATGACTTTCCAGAGGAAGAGACTTTGCATTGGCCCATTTATTTCAATATTTCAATAAAAACTTCATTTTCATCCTTCACTCATTTTTCTGAATTGCATAAGATTAACAAATGCTGGCTAAGAATCAATGTTCCTTCATACCGCTTTTCCACCCAAACCCAGCTTTGGATAGCTAAAGGCCAAATCCATCTGTAAAATGACTTTGTTATAAATTGCTCAATAATCTGAACAATTTGTTGTTGCATTTTGGATAGAGAAATGTTTACTTGCTGTAATGCTAAAGCACGATGACAGACTATGTTTACACAGAAAGGAAGGAATAGTTTTGAAAGAAGTTATTTGCAATTGGTTATGGATCTATTGTATTTATAATATTGAATATAAACAGGGTAATCCCACAAAGAGGAAAATGCCTTTCCAGGTGAATTCTTTATCAAGTTGAGGTGTAGAATGCTAATTCTACAGCAATGTTGATGAATTCTGATTCTAAAAATTCTCCTGTTAATGCATCATGAATTAGTTAAGTTTGAGGCTAGCTGTAACTATTAGAATATATTTCAACTCTTAGAACAAATACTTTAGCTCAGTTAACTTTTTTTTTTTTTTTTTTTGGTTAAATGTGGCCACTAATGCTTGCCTTAGTAGGTTGCTGTGAGGTTAAAATAAGAAAACAAATGTCATTTCCTTGCCTTTCTCCACATAGTGAAATGTAGCTTCTCCACGTGGGCTCTCACAGGGCTGCCAATGTATCATCATCATAGCGTATAATCTAGCTTCTCCTAGAGATTTTTAAAGGAGGGAAAGACAGACAAGCCCTTCCAATGGTCTTCAACTTCTGTGGCATCAGTTCTGCTATATTCCCTGATTGGAAAGGATTCCAAAAGCCCAATGTACATTACAAGGAAGGGGAATTAAGACCACCTTTAAAAGGGAGGACTGTGAAATAATTTGTAGATATGTTTAAAAGCCACTATTACTTTAATTATAATTTTTAATAATAAATTTATTATAATTTTCTAGTCTTTAGCACTTTTTTTCTTTAGGTAAAATACCACCAAATGTAAAGCAATGGGTCCTCTTGTCAACTTGAATGAAGTACAGTAGGTATTCTACATCCCCAGAGTTTTCAGCTTTCTGAACACTGTGTAGTATCTTTACTGTACTCCTGGAGCAGCCGCCCCATCAAGTGCAATTACTGCAGACTGTGCCTATTTCCTTCTTCCCTCACTCTCCCAGAGTGTCTTTCAATTCTGTTGGACTGTGCTCTCACTCTTCCAGAGCTTGTTGCTTTCACTGGGGCCTCCATGGCTTTCCTGAGGTCCTGCCCTTAGGCCTAGCTCTGCCTTTCTCGATCCTCAGCCTTTGAACAGACTCAAGCTGCACCTTGTTAGTGAAGAGTTGAATCGTAGCTGTCACATGCCCTGGTGCTAGTCTTTTTACATTTTCTGTCTCTAATAGTGCAATACCACAGACTGGGTAGATTTTAAAGAAATAAAGTTCTATTTTTGTCTCATAGTTTTGCAAGTCAGATACACCCATACATTTGTATTATAACTCTGATTGTATTCAGTTCAACATAATTTTAACCAGACCTATATCTCTAATAATACCTGTCATAGAAAACACTCATTGTTTAGTGAATGTATATTACTAATCTATTTTATTTAACCTAGTTATCCAAAGTATTATTTCAACACGTAATCAATACAAAATTGTTAATAAAATATCTTCTGTTTTTTTGTGTGTACTAGGTAAAGCGCATGTTTCCTCATGTGTTTCAATTTATATGCTAAATATATTGTCAGTCTATTTTTAGACTTTACAAAAATTATATTCCAAAAAAGTAGATTCATAAACATTTTTTCACAAATGCATCAAAGTTTTCCAAAAACTGTTCATTTGCAAATTTGTTTTTATAAAATAACATCAAAATTTGAATTCTCAATCTCACAAACCACCTTTAAAGTGCTCAGTGGCATTATGTGACAGGGGGCTACCATACTTGACAGAGAAGTCCCCAAAAAAGCAGAAAGAAACACATTTGTGATGTCACTGGTTTACAAACTAGCCTTTACTAAAAGCAATGCTTAGAGGTTAGAAGATGAAAAGAAACATAGCTTATATCTATATATGATCTAACTCTATTAATGAAGAACTGGGAGTGTAGCTCTGGTATGGAGTAATCACGTAGAATGCATGAGGCCTGGATTTAAGCCCCAGCATGGCAATAAAAACAATAGAAACTCTAATAATGAAATTTTGGATCACAGATGACCAGAATCCACAGCTTTGTTGTCACATCTAGAAGAAATATAATTCCAAGTTCAAGCATAACATAGCAAATTAATTTGAGTTTAATACCATTTCTTGAAAAAAATTCTAAAGGATTAATTAAATTTCATTGCATTGAAACAATTAAATTGAAACAATTGCACTTAAAATAATTACTTTTCAATGAACACAGCAAAACCACCCCCAAAGGCTTCCCAACTCTCAAACTTCACATACAAGAACTTGCCCTAAAGTCTCTTCTCTTCCTCTCTGTCCTGCTCAAACTCTCTTAGAATCCTTAGCCCATTCTCTTCTGGCTCCTCTTCCACTTTGCCTCATTTCAAAGGTCATACTATAAATCAAACTAAATTCATTCTTCACATCTATCTCATCTAACATTCTTGTCATTATCAAATCAGGCTGTCCCCCAAAACCTGTGAAGGACAACACTGATTTTCCCTTGGAGAACAGAAAAATTAAGACCAAGGGCTTGGGGAGGCCCTAAATGCCATTGTTTTTTCTATTATCATATTAGTATATAATATAAATCTTATATTGTTCTTAGGACTATAAGACACTTATTACCCTTTTCACTAAAAATCTATATTAAAAACTGTACAAGATTTTGAAATGGACCCAAAAGAGTATGGTCCATTCCTGAGTATGTTGTATATCCACAGGCCTTGTCTTGATTCTGTAGAGTCCCTCTGTGTTTTGAGTATTTTGTACAATTCTGTAAATTATCTACAGAAAAAATTGTGACTCAAAGATTAAATCATTTATTGTCCTGTATGTATTGATAAATTTTTCCAGCTTTTCATTTATTTAGAAAATTTATTTCAGCATTTCTTTTATCCCACATCTGTATAATTTATTCTGAAATCTCCATACAACTGAGAATAACACCCTACTCTTTCCTTCCTTAATTAAAGTAATTGGAGTGGGAAGGGACAGCTCATCTACTGAAAACCACAAATACTTTCTAATTAAGTTATATTTTCTGTCCTAAAGAAATGTGGAGAATTGAGTACTTGTATGTTTTCAGGCAGTTCAAGCATATAATAGTGCAGTCACTAAAGAGTTTAGGTCTTGGTTCCAACCTGATATCAACTCCTGCTTGGCCAAGAAAACTGTGTGAATTCATTCAAGATATTTGAATGTTGAATGTACTAAACATTTATTCATTTATTGATTCATTCAATCAACAAAAATACATTGAGTATGTAACATGCTCCAGTTACTGTTCCATGTCCTGGTATTCACCAGTGAACCAAAGAAGCAAAATAATTCCTGATTCATGGGATTTACATTCTCTTGGACAAGTCAAGGAATAAAAATTTGGTAAGGAATTATAATGGCTTGTATATGTGGTGTCCCTCAAATGCTCATGTGTGAGCCAATGCAATAAAGTTTAGAGATCAAATGATTGGATTATGAGAGCTGTAACATATCTAAGGGCTTCATCCATTGATATGTTTTAATTGGGCGCTAACTATAGGCTGGTATGGTGTGGCTAGATGACGTAGGTCCCTGGGGACATGTTTTACAAGGTATATATTTTGTTTCTGATAAAAGGAGCTCTGTCTCTGCTTCCTGATTACCATGCCCTGAGCTGCTTTCCTCTTTCATGCCCTTTCTCCTTGTCTTGGGTTTGGAACTCTGATCTCAGCCATCTAAAGAATGAGGCCTCCAAACCTCTGAATCCCAAGTGAAATTTCCCTTCTCTATGTGATTCTTGTCAGGTCTTATGTCCAGAGTGACAAGAAAGTTGACTAAAATGGGAATGCTTAGTAGTGATAATTAAAATGAGCAAAACTGAAGACCTGGGAAAACTACTTTGTTTAAGGCTATCAGAGATGGGTTTGCTTTGAGGATTTGTTGAGCCATCTGAATGAAGTGAGTCCCTGTAGGACTCTCTGGGGGAAGAGTTCTCTAGAAATATGAAATAGTATCTGAAGGGTCAAAGTGCATGATAACTAAAACAAAGCAGAACATAAATCATGAGACAAGAGCCCAGTCTTATTAAAAGTTAATAAATAAGAAGCAGTGAGGAGATAATTGTGGCAGCATATAGACTTCCACTCACTGTAAATAACATAAAACAAAGAACAAAAAAGAACACTTTGTTTCTATTTGACACTTTTTGTGGATATTCTACCCATGCACATTGCTGACTTTTTGGAAAATCTTGATTCACTTAATTATAACCATTTTCCAAATGTTGTCACATTTTATTTTATAGTATTAAAAATCATAATTCATGGGGAAAATCACCAATCTAAAAGTAAGAAAATACTTTAGGTTTCATAAAACTGCCAAGCTCAGAATGGCACACATGAGTTTTCCTAAATCTAATTTCTGCTCAAGAGCTCAAATTTTATCCTTAGCCACACATACTGTCAATTGTTTCCCTGAAATAACAGGCTCACTTCATCTGCCAATTATTCAAGTCTGGATACCTAAAATGTGTCAGTTGTTCTCTCAAGTAAAATTATCAGCCATTGAAAAAGGTGGTTAATTCACTGAAAATCCAAACAACTGCAGAAGTGCTTTTCCTGGAAATAACTGTCAGATTTAGGTAGGCCACAGAGGTATGTTATAGATATCTCCCATTTTGTCACAAAGAATATTAAAATGACATGTTCTCAAGGGCTGAGATTTAATAAGAATAATAATTTGTATTGCTTCATTATTTACATTATTAGTTAAAACTGGCTCATTGGGTTTTTGTCAGTGGTTAAGGGTGAAGAACACCATGCCTCTTGGATGTCCCTATGATGCTAATACACCTCTGGTTTTCCACCATTATTTCAAATACCAGACCAATGAATAAAAGAAAGTGTCACTGATGATGATGATGATGATGATGATGATGATGAAGAAAACATACCTATCTTTTGGATGCTACTATTCATGTCTTCTGCACTGTTTAAGTCAGAAATGCCTTTCATTGCTGCCCTTTTGAAGATTTTGAATTTTACACCCTGAAAAAAATCTTTACAAAGGAAAAAATATATTTATAAAAAGTGCTCTAAGTTTCCGACTTCTTGTCCAGGTCTTAGTCAACTACCCACTTGGTACAAGAGGCCAAGAAATTTCTACTTTTAGCTAGAGAGAAAGTACCTTCTGTCTTTTTACTTTAAAAGCCTGCAGACCAGTAGCTGTGGTTGGCAAGAGTCTTACCCCATGATGAGATGAAGCAATCTCAGGCTGTATCTGCAAATTAGGAACAGTTAACATGTTTGTAGCAAATATTTGGGCTGGCAGGAGTAACAAAAGTAATGATAATGGTTAACATATATCAGGTCCTTATATCAGACTTAATGCTGCATAGTTTTCAGACATTATTTAATTGAATGTTCATGAAAAATAGAATAGAAAGGAAAAGCAAGTTGCTGACCTGGTAAGTGGCAAAACAAGACCCATATTCCCATCTGTAAGAATGCTGAGCCAGAGCTTCCCCCTTCTACTGTCTTAAGCATTGGCTTGGAAGAGAAATACCTATTGTCACATTTCCGCTGAGAGGTTCTGGTTTAAAGGAGACTATCAGAAGACTTTAGTTTTGGTTTTGTTAAAGAAAGTAATTATTCAATGACATTTGTTAAAATACTCGTAAGGAAGACTTATTCAGGACCATGATGATAGGGATAGGGATCATGGGAATGGGATTTTGCAGGGGAGGAGAAAGATGGGGCTCAACTCAGTATTCATCATGGGAAGGTGGGAATTGGTAGCCAGAGAGGGAAGGTGATGGCAGTGGATGGGAAATTACTCAGGGGAAATATCAGCTATAACTTAGGGGATCTATCTAAACTGAAGTAACAGAAATTTTGCTAAAGGTAGGTGAGTGTGATCAGATATGCAGAGACTGGAGAATGGAGAGTAAGGAACACAATTGGATATTGA
This sequence comes from Sciurus vulgaris, assembly GCF_902686455.1. Taxonomy (NCBI): domain Eukaryota; kingdom Metazoa; phylum Chordata; class Mammalia; order Rodentia; family Sciuridae; genus Sciurus; species Sciurus vulgaris. The sequence goes on from NC_136464.1 coordinate 77,457,494, forward strand.
AAATGATCAAATATCCCAAGTGGGATTCTTCACAGATTGAATTAGCAGGGTTCTTGCTAAAACTAGCACAATAACTAGCATATATCAATAATCCTGAAAAATAACTTTTCATATTAGATTCTGGCAGAATCATAGGAAAATTAATTGTTTGTTTATATATTTTATTTCTGGTTACCAGGGACACTTTGCCACAATTCGACACCCCAATCCCTTTTTATTTTATTTTATGTTATTTTTTTTAAGTTTGAGACAAGGTCTTGTTAAATGCGTAGTATTCACTAAGTTGCTGAGGCTGCCCTCAAAATTGTGATCCTTCTGTTTCACCCTCCTGAGTCTCTGGGATCATAGGCATACTATTGCATAGGACTACTGCACAGGAAAAATTGTCAATATTTTAGATGCCTCTGTGCATGTGCATATATGTGTGTGTATTTAATCCAATGCTTATTGTGTTTATGTGTGTGTTTATGATACTAGGAAATAGAAAAAGTACTCAAAATCTAAATGACTTTTGGAGAAAGCCTATGGCAGTAAGCAAGGCATATGGGATTGATACTATATTCAGAGATGGAGGTTCATTCAATTTCAGATACTTATTAACTAGTTGCTAAGTGACCAGCACTGTTCTAGATTCTGGGGAAAAAGAAGAGAATAAAACAAATTCCTGTTATCATGAGGCTTATAATCTAACTAGAAAAAGCAATAATGAACAAGTAAATGTTTTAATAAAAAATGCATACTGTAAAAAAAATAAGGTGGATGAAAATAGAGAATGCTGTCATTTGAATGTGTGTGTCCCTCCATATTTGGTTCATATGTTGGAACCTAGTAACCAATGTGATCATATTGAGGTTAGGCCTTGTGGGCACTGATTAAGTTGTGAGAATTCCACCATCATTAATGGGATTACTGGTTTCATAAGACAGGTTAAAGGGATTGTCTGAGTCCCTTTTTTCTTTCTGCTCTTCTGCCATGTGAAGACACTGCATTCATCCTCTCCCAGAGATGCAGAATAAAGTTGCCAACATGGAGGCAGAGAGCAAACCCTCACCAGACACTGAATCAGTGGGCCTCTTGACCTTTGACTTCTCAACCTGTAGAACTTTCAGAAGTAAATTTCTATTATTTATATATTATCACTGTGATTTTTTTTATAGCAGCAGGAATGGATTAGGGCAGTAAAGCAGGGAAATCATTCTGTTAAGACAGAAAGGTAAAGCAGAATGATCCTGTTGAAATTTTCAATTTTATTCTAGATAAAAATAGGAGGAAGGAGCTCATACTGAGTTTTGAGCAGAAGAGTAACAAGATTTGATTTATATTTTAAAAGAAGAGTCCTGGCTTCTGGGTAGAGAACAGACCATATGTGGCAAAAAAGGCAGGTTTGCCACTTCTTAGGAGGCTGTTTCCCTTGTAAAGAGGTGAGAATATGGTGATGTGGACTAAGCTGGCAGCAGTGGAAATCTTGGTTTAGCCATGTTCCAGATATAATTCAAATGCAAAGCCAATATAACTTGGAGGGAAGTGTAGATGACTGTTAACGGATTTGAAGACAGAACCCCTACATCTTTCAGAATATAAACATACATAAACTGATAGTTTATCAATAATGGAGACTGAGAAGAAGTATCCGGCAGGTGGAAGGAGAACCGAGAACATCTTATAGAAGCCAAAGGAAGACAGTGTTTCAGACAGAATACAATTATTAATTGCTGAAAACTGCCAATCAGGGCAATAGGTTGAAAAGACCACAGGATTTGGTACAAGTTCATAGGTACACAATGAAGTAGTGTAGACCAAAATTTTGTTGGATGGACTCTTATGGGTTCAGTAATGAAAAAAAATAAAGAAAAAAATTTTTCAAGTATAAAGGAGAAAAGGGGAAATCACAGTCTAGATAAACATGAGGAACCCAGCCTTCTTTGAGAAAATAAGATATTTTATGGAATATGCTAATCACCCAGAAAAGAGTGAAAAATTAGATATATAGGCTTATGATCTGAGCCTAGCCATGAACCAATAACCATAGGGAGAAATCTATATCAGCTGGTACAATTGAGAGGTTTGTTAGTGCTATTGTGTGAGTGTTCCATTCTGAAGATTTATTGTAGAGATGAAAACTCTAGGAAACAGCTGTTAAGAGTATGGGGAATAATAAGAAGAGAGCTTTGCAATGCATACAGCTCCCTTTATCAGAAACCAGTGAAAGAATGGAGTCACATTCACCTACAAGGAGCCATCAGGGCATTGACAAGGACCGTTAGCAGTACATTGCTTTGTCTTTCCCTACAAACAGAATTCCATGATGAGCTATTTCTATCTGTTGCTACCATGTGGTATCATTTCCATGATCACAGTAACATGAAAACAGTTGAGTAAATGGAAACTTCCTGTGAATTATTTACTCTTCAAGGAAGAAACAATCATTTATGCTTCCATTTGCAGAAATTTGAATTTGCAACCATGAGGGAGCTACCTTTGTTGAATAACTTCACTTTCTTTAAGAAATGTGCCATGCAGATTTGGGAAAATTAAAATAAATCCTAAGAATCTATCCAGGCAGTGAATTTAAATATGACCTATCACTTTTTTCCTCACTCTGCATTTCAAAGCAGTTAAGACTGTGTCTACAGTAAATCACTTGGAAGAGAGTACATGAATTTTAAAAAATGCATTGCAACAAAGACCCTTTAATGCCTCATTTTAAATTAATAGGCCATTGCCTGCTTTCTCATCCATGGCAAGTTGAAGGATCTTGGCCATGCATGTAGAAACGTACTTGGGGAAAGAAAAACTTGGCACCATTCTTTCATTATTAAAATGTCAGGGGTATAAATAGCATGGGCTTCTGAAAACTATGGACCTGAATTCTCCCTCTGTCAGAGGATTTCCCTCCTGCTTGTCTAGCACCTTTGTTTTCTAGAACTCACCCTCCCTTGAGAAAGGGCACAGAATCTTGCTGAATTATATAATGGACCCATGACATAAGTATAGAGAAGGAGCTATGAATTAGCACATCATACTAATTTTCACTGGTAACCTGATTTTACACTACACATCTCACTGCCATAAGTAAAAGCAGACAGGATCCTCTGTTCCTTAATTCTCTGTTGCCAGCCCATCTACAGCAAAGTAGTCCAAGTGTTTTAATATGCTAAAGTGATTCTTTTTCTTGTTATATTCACATCTGCAACATACAAATATTGGCTTGCCCCAAGCTTGGCAAACCCACATACAACATGGACACATTCACTTGCTGATGAATTTCTGAACAGTGACACCAAAATATGTCTGCTCCAGAAAAAGAGAAACGGAAGGGTTTGAAGAGCCCCTTGAGTTTCCCTTTGAGTATATGCATGGGAGATTTGTAAAATGAGACAGTACTCTCACGTCTTCATTCCTTAAAAGGAAAGTTAATTCTTTTAATTATTTGAGAGAAATCCAAATGAGAAGCTAGTCTGATGGGAAATAAAATAAAACTGAAATTCAGCTATACATTTTCACTTATCAATCTTTAAGAAAAGTGGGTAATACAAGTAACCTGATAGTTGAATATCCTTAAATGCTTCAGGGGAAGCTCAAATTCTGGAATCAATCTTACTGGGCTCTAATCCCAGACCTCTAGTTAACACCAGTTACATGAGTTCCCATTTATTCTCTTAACTAGAAAATTATGAGCTCAGCAAATATTTATTCCACATCAAAAAGTCTATGTGTTTGCTAACTGCAAATATAACAGTTTAAATTTGGTGTTCTTGAGCTATGACCAGTCCAGTACCATATAGATTCCATTAACCACTCCCCAATCATTAACTTTGCCTCTGAGAGTGCTAACTTGTTACACAACATCATCATTATTAGAAATTAGAAAAGAACAAAGAAGAAAGATGGGAAGAATAAAAGAGGAAAAGAAGTCACAGAAAGAAAATGCTTGTTGACAAGATGGCATGTGTTGGAAATGATTACTCCTGCCCATCCAAGCACAGTCTACCTCTCCCTGGAGATACAAGCTCAAATTCAGAGTCCTTCAGGACTGGTCTTCCTGTTCCCTTTTCCACACCAACATGGTGGGCACTACTGTTCTCTTGTATTTACCCCGTATTTGTTCTTCTTGGCAAAAGAGTGTCTTTGGAATAGGGGAATTGGGATCTTCTCATGTCTACTACTAAAGTGCTCTCTATAATGTCTATGAATTCCTGGTGAAATAAAAAGCAAGAAATGAACTCAAGGCAGATTAACCTAGCATCTGTTGCCACCTCCTTCCTCTGAATGAGTTCTAGGACTTCAGGTTTGAAACCCATGTAGAGAGAAGATCAGAGTAGAAAAAAGGATTTGAAATGTTGGCTTCATAAATACATTCACTTTTCTCTGTTATGATGGGATAACTAGCTCTTGTTCTCCTACAGGAAGTGTACAAAACACTTTATTACAGTCCATGATATTATTTCTGTGTGCTATTTTCATGGGTATCTTCCCTTCCTCCATTGGCCCTTCTTTGCATCTAGAAATTGTTTCTTGTATGAGTTAGGATGAGAGTTTTCAGGTATCCCAAGTATTTTATAGAAAATACTTATACTGAAAATTCATTTGCTGTTAATCTCAAATTTAAATTTAACTAGACATCCTTTATTTTATCATGTAACCCTACTTAGGGCTGAAGTGGCTTGAAATTCAGCTTAAATTGACTTCCACAAAAACAATAAGAATTTATTGGTCCACATTACTGCAAAAACCAGGTGGTAATTTGGGTGTCAGATGGGACTTAATTTAATTTGTCATTAGGAATCCATTTAATCTCTCAGCTCAGGCTTCTCAAGGTGCTGGGTGGTTGCAAATAACATCTGCCTCACATCCTGAAGGGTTAGTCTCAGGGATTAGGAGCAGATGCCCCATGCCAGTGTCTGTAACATAGGCCACCTCATATCTCATAGGCCTTCCTTGGGTCCCTTGCCCCCCAGTGAACCTACCTCCTGGTTGAGGTAACATCATGCTCTCCCTGGACAGTCCTTCAAGCCATATGCCACACCCTGGAACCCCACTGAAGGTGCCTGGACTATTTGTGAGAGGATATTTACTTACAGCTTACACTGGGATTCTGATATCATACAAAAAGTAGATGCTGGGTGACAGAAATGAAAGGGAAATGAAAAGAAAACACACTTTCTGTGCTATGTTTCTAAACCACATGATTATTTTTTGAGGAGATTTTGAAGGAAATGGCCCCAGAAGCTCTGGGCATTATTCCTGGTTTACTACCAGTTCAAGTTACTTTGACTTTATTGATCAGTTTCCAAAGGTGAAAGATGCACAGGTGGGAAGCGGTTGATTTCTGAAGTCTCCAGTCTAACACTCTCACATATTGTGAATATTAGCCAGAAGTTGATAATGGTGTTTTAAGTGTGGGGGGATTTAGATCCTAGTGTACTCTATGACTTTGGGATTGAAATGCTATTGCTAAAATATAATTTTGCTAAAAATGGCATATGAAATTTTATATCTATTAACTGGTCATTTTGGCTGGTTTGTTCTCTACTTTTGCAGATTTTTTACAGTTATTGAAAAAATAATTTTTTGTCTCCCTATTCATAAGGCATGTGTTTGTGTATTAAAATCGTTGTCCAGTCACTGGTACCCAGTTGGTTTTCCTCTTCAAGCTAATTCAATAGAGAAGAAAAAGAGAATGAAACCTGAGAGGAATGATCATGCCTTTGTGCTTTTATTTCAACAACTGTACCATTAATGTGGTGTAGGTCATGTTTGTTCCATATAGATTAATAGTAGTTCGTGAGGTTCTGAAATCCCTTTGAAATGTTTAGATTAAAGGAATTAAGTTATATTTTAAAATAACAAATCTAATTACTGGTTTGTCTGAACATTCAAATTAAGAAGAAAGTCAATTTCCCTTTTTCCATTCTTCAGATGTCTTTTAATTTGTTCACTTACCACAGAGTCTTCAAGTTAAAAGACAAATTTCATAAATTTGGCTTAAATTCTGGGAAAATAGACCTGAATAGACTTGTGCAAGATTTAATCTTGACACACACACACACACACACACACACACACACACACAAACACAAAGTCTGACAAACCCCATTTTGGTTAAAATTACAGCCACCTGTAATAAACTTGTGAGGTCTGGGTTTTCAGTCTCATTCAGCTAAGTCCCCAAATCATCCCTGCAGGAGTGTGACCCCATGGTGTGATTGTATTTGTCTCCAATTTTTGGAAAACAGCCTAAGTAAGAGCTGACTTGGGACTTTCTGTACCCAGCCATCTTGGAATAATCTGTCACTTTTATGACTTTTAATCATGTAGTCCATCACCCCCTTCAATTATAGGTGTGAGGCAGAGCCCAATTTAGGGAAGAGTGACATGTTCAAGGGCAGACAGCTACTGAAACCAGGAGTCCTCACTCTGCCTCAACTCACAGCCCCCATTCTGAAAATCTAAAATGATCATTGTTCCACTACCATCTTTATCTTTTTAACAGCGTCCCCAGATTTATTAAACTAATTCTGGAAAACATTGGACAAAGCAGAAACAATATTGTATCTTCAAAAATATAAACAGTATTAAAACTGATTAAAAAATTTACATACGATCATCTCGGAGCAGGCCCCCCAGGGAGAGCCTTTCTTCACAGAACCAAGCTTCAGTTCCCTGAACCAGGGCGGTGAGTTCCTGCCTGCAAGTTGCTTCAGGCACCAGGACAGGGCAGCCAGGGATTTCCCCAAGCAGTCCGCAGCCCGGCCCCCTCCGGCGGGAAGTGCCTTTCCAGGCTAGCTTCGTGGAGCAGAACGCCCAGTGAGAGCCTTTCCACACAGAGCCAGCCACAAGTCCCCAAGCCAGCGGTGACCCTCTGGCCCACAAGCAGCCCCTGGGACCAGGGCAAGGCAGCCAGAGACCTCTCCAGGCGGACCTACTCCCCCCTACCGCAGGCTTTTTCCACCGGGCGATCCAAGATGGCGGACTAGAGGGTGACTGCATCTCCAGTCGCTCCAGAACCCAGGATTCAAGAAGGGGAGGCATTGAGAGACTCAGACTAAAATAGAGCCTCGGGAGCCAGCCACAAGTCCCCCCAAGCCAGCGGTGACCTCCGGACAGCAAGCAGCCCCTGGGACCAGGGCAAGGCAGCCAGAGACCTCTCCAGGCGGACCTGCTCCCCCTGCCGCAGCCTTTTTCCATGGGGTGATCCAAGATGGTGGACTAGAGGGTGACTGCATCTCCAGTCACTCCAGAACCCAGGGTTCAAGAAGGGGAGGCATTGAGAGACTTGGACTAAAATAGAGCCTCAGGGTGAGTCTCCCCCACCTGGTGAAGCGGTGAAGTGCTGCCCGGGTGGCAGGCCCAGATTCAGGTGGCTTATTGGAGTAAGGCAGAGCAGCAAGAATCCTCCCCAGGTGATCCTGCACACTCCAGTGGTGGGATCCTCCCACGGGGCCAAATTTTCCAGCATCTCAGAGCAGGCCCCCCAGTGAGAGCCTTTCCATACAGAGCCAGCTCCAAGTCCTAGAACCAGTAGAGGACTAGAAGCAGCTTTCCTTGGAAGCACTGCATTATCAAGTTACTCCAAGATTTCAGGCTACTGAAGCAAGAAGGTGATATACTGGAAATCTAGAGGGACAATATAAGCCAATAGAAGAATTCTGCAATATCACAAAGTCCCACTGACATCTGACCAATATGAGAAAACAAGGGAAGAAAATGCCCCAAACAAACCTAGATACTATTTCAATAAAACCCAATGACAGCACAGCAGAAGAAATGTCAGAAAGGTAGTTCATAATGTACATAATTAAAACAATCAGGGAAGCAAACAAGGAGATGAAAGAGCAAATGCAGGCATTAAATGATTGCACCAATCAACAGTTAAAGGAGCAAATACGCGAAGAAAGAGATCATTTCAATAAAGAGTTAGAGATATTGAAAAAAACCAAACAGAAATCCTTGAAATGAAGGAAACAATAAACCAAGTTAAAAACTCCATAGAAAGCATAACCAATAGGATAGAACACCTGGAAGACAGAACCTCAGATATTGAACAAAATATTTAATCTTGAAAACAAAGTTGACCAAACAGAAAAGATGGTAAGAAAAAATGAACAGAATCTGCAAGAATTATGGGATATCATGAAAATGCCAAATTTAAGAATTATTGGGATTCAGGAAGGCTTAGAGAAACAAACCAAAGGAATGAACAATCTATTCAATGAAATAATATCAGAAAATTTCCCAAATCTGAAGAATGAAATGGAAAACCAAGTACAAGAGGCTTATAGGACTCCAAAAATACAAAATTACAACAGACCCACACCAAGGCACATTATAATGAAAATACCTAACATACAAAATAAAGACAGAATTTTAAAGGCCGCGAGAGAAAAGAATCAAATTACATTCAGGGGAAAACCAATAAGAATATCAGCAGATTTTTCAATCCAGACCCTAAAAGCTAGAAGGGCCTGGAACAATATTTATCAATCCCTGAAAAAAACTGGATGCCAACCAAGAATCTTATACCCAGCAAAACTTATTTTCAGATCTGATGATGAAATAAGATCATTCCATGATAAACAAAAGCTAAAGGAATTTACAAAAAGAAAGCCGGCATTGCAGAAAATTCTCAGCAAAATATTCCATGAGGAAGAGATGAAAAACAATGATGCAAATCAGAAACGGGAGGAACTAGCCGAAAGGAATAGCCAAATAAAGGGGAAACCAAATCATGACAAAAAACAAGGATGAGTCAAATACTGGGAATACAAATCATATCACAATAATAACCCTGAATGTTAATGGCCTGAACTCATCAATCAAAAGACATAGACTGGCAGGTTGGATTAAAAAGAAGAATCCAACAATTTGCTGCCTGAAAGAGACTCATCTCATAGAAAGAGATACCCATAGACTAAAGGTATAAGGATGGGGGGAAAAACATACCATGCACACAGACACAGCAAAAAAGCTGGAGTGTCCATCCTCATTTGAGATAGTGTGGTCTTCAAGCCAAAACTAGTCAGAAGGACATTACATACTGCTTAAGGGAAGCATAAATCAGCAAGACATAACAATCATAAACATCTATGCCCTGAACATTGGATCATCCATGTACGTCAAACAAATCCTTCTCAATCCCAGAAATCAAATAGACAAAAAAAATAATAATAATAATACTAGGCGATTTCAACACATCTCTCTCACCTCTTGATAGATCGTCCAAACAAAAATTGAATAAAGAAACCATAGATCTCAATAACACAATCAACAATTTAGACTTAACCAACTTATATAGAATATACCATCCAACAAAGAACGAATACACCTTCGTCTCAGCAGCACATGCATCCTTCTTTAAAATAGACCATGTTTTATGCTACAAAGCTACTGTTAGCAAATACAAGAATTTAGAGATACTACCTTGTACTCTATCAGATCATAATGGATTGAAATTAGAAATAAATGACAGAATAAAAAACAGAAACTTCTCCAATACTTGGAGATTAAATAATACACTATTATATGATGAATGGATAACAGAAGACATCAGGAGGGAAATAAAAAATTCTTAGAAGTAAACGAGAAAAAAAGACACATCATATCAAAATCTCTGGGACACTATGAAAGCAGTACTTAGAGGAAGATTCATGGGGTGCATTCAACAAAAGAAATAGATCAACAAATAAACAACTTAACACTACAGCTCAAAGCCCTAGAAAAAGAAGAGCAGACCAAGACCAAAAGTAGTAGAAGACAGGAAATAGTTAAAATCAGAGCCGAAATCAACGACATTGAAACAAAAGAAACCATCGGAAAAATTAACAAAATAAATAATTGGTTCTTTGAAAAAATAAACAAAATTGATAAACCCTTACCCACACTACTAAAGAGAAAGAGGGAGAAAACTCAAATTACTAAAATTCGGAATGAACAAGGAAATATCACAACAGACATGAGTGAAATACAAAATATAATTAGAAGCTATTTTGAAAATCTATACTCCAATGAAACAGAAAACCTCGAAGACATCAACAAGTTTCTAGAGACATATGAATTACCTAAACTGAAGGAGGAGGACATACACAACTTAAATAAATCAATTTCAAGCAATGAAAGAGAAGAGGTCATCAAAAGCCTACCAACAAAGAAAAGTCTGGGACCAGATGGGTTCTCAGCCGAGTTCTACAAAACCTTTAGAGAAGAGTTCATTCCAATACTCCTCAAAGTATTCCATGAAATAGAAGAGGAGGGAACCCTTCCAAACTCATTCTATGAAGCCAATATCACCCTGATACCTAAACCAGACAGAGACACATCAAGGAAAGAAAATTTCAGACCAATATCCTTAATGAACATCAATGAAAAAATTCTCAACAAAATTTTAGCAAATTGCATACAAAAATATATTAAAAAGATGGTGTACCACGATCAAGTATGTTTTAACCCAGGTTGTAAGGTTGGTTCAACATCTAAAAATCAATAAATGTCATTCACCATATCAACAGACTAAAAGTTAAGAATCACATGATTATTTCAATAGATGCAGAAAAAGCATTTGATAAAATACAGCATCCCTTCATGCTCAAAACACTAGAGAAAATTGGGGTAATGGGAACATTCCTTAACATTGTAAAGGCCATCTGTGCTAAGCCCATGGCCAATATCATTCTAAATGGTGAAAAACTGAAAGCATTCCCCCTAAAACCTGGAACAAGACAGGGATGCCCTCTTTCACCACTTCTATTCAATATCATTCTTGAGACTCTAGCTAGAGCAATTAGACAAACCAAAGAAATTAAAGGGATACGAATTGGAAAAGAGGAACTCAAACTATCCCTGTTCACTGATGACATGATTATATATTTAGAGGAACCTGGAAATTCCACCAGAAAACTCTTAGAACTCATAAGTGAATTCAGTAAAGTAGCAGGTTACAAGATCAATGCTTATAAATCCAATGCATTTTTATACATAAGTGATGAATCTTCAGAAATAGAAATTAGGAAAACTACCCCATTCACAATAGCATCAAAAAAAATAAAATACTTGGGAATCAATCTCACAAAAGAGGTGAAAGACCTCTACAATGAGAACTACAGAACACTAAAGAAAGAAATTAAAGAAAACCTTAGAAGATGGAAAGTTCTCCCATGTTCTTGGATAGGCAGAATTAATATTGTCAAAATGGCCATACTACCAAAAGTGCTATACAGATTCAATGCAATTCCAATTAAAATCCCAATGGTGTACCTTACAGAAATAGAGCAAGCAATTAAGAAATACATCTGGAAGAATACAAAACCCAGAATAGGTAAAGCAATCCTCAGTAGAAAGAGCAAAGCAGGGGGTATTGCAATACCAGATCTTCAACTCTATTACAAAGCAATAGTAATAAAAACGGCATGGTATTGGTATCAAAATGAACAGGTAGATCAATGGTACAGAATAGAGGACATGGACACAGACCCAAATAAATACAATTTTCTCATACTAGACAAAGGTTCCGAAAATATGCAATGGAGAAAAGATAACCTCTTCAACAAATGGTGCTGGGAAAACTGGAAATCCATATGCAACAGAATGAAATTAAACCCCTATCTCTCGCCCTGCACAAAACTCAACACAAAATGAATCAAGGACCTCAGAATCAGACCAGAGACCCTGCATCTTATAGAAGAAAAAGTAGGTCCAAACCTTCAACTTGTTGGCTTAGGATCAGACTTCCTTAACAGGACTCCGAAAGCACAAGAAATAAAAGCTAGAATCAACCACTGGGATAGATTCAGACTAAAAAGCTTTCTCTCAGCAAAGGAAACTATCAGTAATGTGAAGAGAGAGCCTACAGAGTGGGAGAATATCTTTGCCACTCATACTTCAGATAGAGCGCTAATTTCCAGAACCTATAAAGAACTCAAAAAACTCTACACCAAGAATACAAATAATTCAATCAACAAATTGGCTAAGGAAATGAACAGACACTTCACAGAAAAGATGTACAAGCAATCAACAGATATATGAAAAAATGTTCAACATCTCTAGTAATAAGAGAAATGCAAATCAAAACTACCCTAAGATTTCATCTCACCCCAATTAGAATGGCGATTATCAAGTTCGCAAGCAACAATAGGTGTTGGCAAGGAAGTGGGGAAAAAGGTACACTCATACATTGCTGGTGGGGTTGCAAATTAGTGCAGCCACTCTGGAAATCAGTATGGAGATTCCTCAGAAAGCTTGGAATGGAACCACCATTTGACCCAGCTATCCTACTCCTTGGCCTATACCCAAAGGACTTAAAATCAGCATACTACAGAGATACAGTCACATCAATGTTCATAGCTGCTCAATTCACTATAGCCAGATTGTGGAACCAACCTAGATGCCCTTCATTTGATGAATGGAGAAAGAAACTGTGGCATATATATACAATGGAATATTACTCTGCCATGAAGAATGATAAAATTATGGCATTTGCAGGCAAATGGATGAAATTGGAGAATATCATGCTAAGTGAGATAAGCCAATCTCAAAAAACTAAAGGATGAATGATCTCGCTGATAAGCAGATGAGGACATATAAGGGGGTGTAGGAGGTGTTAGTGTTAGGGTTAGGGTTAGGTTTAGGGTTAGGGATAAGGAGGGTGGTAAGAATGGAGGAAGGAAGGACTGTATAGAGGGAAAAGTGTGGTGGGAGGGGTGAGGGGGAAGGGAAAAAAATAACTGAATCAAACAACATTGCCCTATGTAAATTTATGATTTTTAATTAAAAAAATTTACATACTGTCTGAGGTATAATGTTTAAAACTTAGTGATTTGGTATGTATTCATAAATACAATATCATTGATATCTCATGAATAAAAATAAATCTCATTTCCTTTATTCTAGATGTTTCTGAGACCCTTTATGATATTGAAACACCAAGGAAAAATGTGAAATTGATTTTACAAAACCAAGCAGATTGAAGATTTTTCCAGAAGTTGTCACCTAGCTATTTTTACATAACTCTTTGCTAAAAGAGTATCAAAGATAAAGACTTGTTTCAGATTTAATTTTTAATGAGGCTGAATATGTGGTTGTGCCTTATTAATTTTCCCACTACCCCTGCACACTTTTATTTTTCCTCAGCTAATGATTTGAAAAGAACATCCTCAGTTGCTGAAGGGATGCCATGTTAATTTATTTCCTTCACTGGGAAAACACTATGTGATACTGTATTAGTTTCCTTTTGTAGCTATACTAAATTATCACAAACCGAGTAGCTTGAAACAACACTAATTTATTCTTTATAGTTATATACTTCAGAATTTGAATTAGTCTCACTGTGTTAAAATCAAGAAATCACCAGGACTGGGTTTCTTCAGGGATCTCTTGGGAAGGGTCTCTCTGCCTGCCCTTTTCCAATGACTGTACCTGGCACCTGAGTTTATGACCCCTCATTGCTCCAACCTCTGTTTCTACCATTCCAGATCATTTTTTGAGTATGACATGCCTAAGTCCCTCTGGTGGTCACAGGGTGGATATGGCCAAAGTTCAAATCCCTAGGCAATTGCTTAAGATGTGCATAAGTCCTTATTCCTTAATGGCCTCAGATCCATTGATGAGTGGATAAAGAAAATGTGATATATATATACACAGTGGAGTTCTACTCGACCTTAAAGAAGAATGAAATTATGTGCTTTGTCAGTAAATGAATGGAATTGGAGAACATCATACTAAGTGAAATAAGCCAGACTCCAAAAGTCAGGGCAACACGTTTTCTTTTGTATGTGGAATCTAGAGAGGATAAAAGGACATAAAAAGGGACTCTAATGAAAATAGAAGGGAAATTTGTAAAATAGAAGTGGGGGACCCAAGGGAAGGGAGGTGGGATAGGGAAATGGGAAGAACTGGGAAGTGAAGTTGCTCAAATCATGCCATGCATATGAATGAATGTATCACAATGCATTCCTATTTTACACATGACTATAATGAACCAATTTACAAAAAATAAGTAAAAGGAAGGCAGGTCATTAGAATAGAGGAAGGGAATCAGAGGAAAATGAGGGGATGGAAAAAGTAAGTACTGGGGATTGAAATGGTGAAAACTATGTTTTATGCATTTATGAATATGTTAAAACTTAACACTACTATTATGTATAACTATAATGCACTAGTAAAAAGTTAGTACAAAGCTCTTTTAATGTTGCTTTCATCATGATCTATAAGAAGGTTTCCTTTTGAATCTGTTAAATTTCAAATATCATCAGCCTAAAATACCCTTCATAACAATTCTGGAATTCTGAATGAGTCCTCTAATATGTAACTTTTCCATTGACTAAGGCATTACTAGAAATAAGGAATATGGCTTATTCTTTGAGTCTAATGCTTAGCACATAGTAAATGTCTAATAAATGTGCATTTGATAAAGAATGCCAAAGTATGGAAATCAACTTATTCAACTAAGAATTGTCAAACAAGGCATTTTCAATTATAGGAGAAAGATAACAGAAACAGGGACTTATTGACATATGTTCTTAAGCACAGTACAGCTGGTTCAGTTCAAGAGATGATCTACAGGGACTTGGAGGTGGGAGTGGAAACTCAGTGACACTTTGTCAGTCTCTCATCTTTTATTTCCTCTGCTTCTGACTGTGCACTGATCTCTGTAGCCTATTAAAGTTACCCTTATTAATGCAGTATGGGACATAGGAGTGCTGCGTTTCCAGGATAAGAGAGCATATTTTCCCTGGTACCATATAAGTAATCTCAGAGGACACTGACTGGACAGGATTTATACTTTTTAGTTGTTGTTGCTTACTGATATTAATAGAACTGATAGAACATTTGGTTGGTCATTTCTGGGTCTCTTAACTACTTCTGTAGTTATGTGTAGCAGGGATGGAGAGATGTTGAGGAAAAGGAGGAAAGAAAAGAATAATAGGGGAAATTGAGAAGATTGCCAATACATTAGATGCGTTGTCTATCAAGGAGAAGCACTTTTAAAAATTGTATATCCCCTTTTTTTTATGTAGTTTAGAAAAGATGTGAGTTTTATGTAGATGATGGTAGTAAGGAAATGGTCATTGTTATTATGAAACCATGGATTTTTATTTACTCAAAGAATCTGAGTCATCCCATAGGTTCATAATACTTCCTCAAAAGGTTGCACAGTAAATAAACAAAAAGAAGTTATTTTTAAGGGACATAAATAACTTGCCTAAGGTCAGCACTTCACACAATAGGCAAGTAGGAATTTAATCAATATTGAATAAATGGGTTATTCAGACATTTGGTCAGTGGGTTTTAAACTATATGTTCTTCATATAGATTGTACATTCTGGGCATTCATGTGATTAATTATTCAACTGTCAATCAGCACTTACTATGATATCTTTAAGTTTACCTAAGTATAAAATATTTTGTGCATAAGAACAGTGGAAAATTTCAACCATGGCAGTGGGGAACTTGATGATCACATTAGAGAAAAAAATCATGCAATAATCTAAAAATATACTATTAGCATGATTCTAATAGCTTGAAAGAGTTAGAATAAGATTTTGATTTTTAAAAATAAGTTTTTTATAACTTAAAATTCTTAAGGTTTAAGTTAATAACTAACATTATTCTGTAGTATGACTTTGCTCTGTGTAGCAAAGCTGTGTACCAAAGCAGTAGTGGCTATCAACCTGAGATAGTGAACATGCTGAATTATACAATTCTGGGGACTCACCTAACAGAGGACATACAGTTCCTTACCAAGTCCTCTATCTGGTGGCCTTTCTAAAACTGGATAGCATCACACTGTGTAGTTTAAGCTGAATGCTGCTCAGTGCTGTTCCTTCTTGACTTGGCTTCCCTGCAGTTAAATTTTTCTCCATAATGTGAACTCTGTTACACATCATGAAGATAAGATTTCAGAGTTAAATTAATTGAAAAAATATCTTCCAGAACTTTTTTTTAAAGGACAAAAAAAAGGGGGAAGAAAAAAATTTCAACACCCAAGCATTAAACTACTTTTGACATGGTTTTAGATTTTGTCATGTGCCTTTCTAGGGATAAATATCTATTCTAGTGGACAATTTAAAGACTGAAAGAAAGTTTTCTAATAGCAATCTGACAAGCTTTTTTTTTTTTTTTTTAACAAATGCATTCTGAAAACAGTTACATGTCCACCTACTAATTGATTGATTTTTTTCTAGGAAAGAAAGCAACTCTTTAAATGATACATCATCAAAACAAATTTGATTCCATTTTATGTTTATATTTCAATGCAGGCCTAATACCTAAATCAATGTGTTTAAAAGAAGCCCCCTTAAGTTTCTTCAAATGATTTATTGCCTTAGTTATATTATTGCTTCAGGTATATTGGGACTATTTGTCTTCTTGTCATTGAAAGGGAGATGTGAGATAGGATATGCTAATGTACCTATCTTTATACATAATGTTTTATTAGTCTTTTGCTTGTTTCAGTCTCTTAATTAGTGACATTCACTCAAAGTTATCTTTGTTCAAATTTATGCAAATATTGCAAATTGAAAGTGCGACTTTCAAAGGACTCTATTTATCAGCTTTTATTTTGAGGTTTTAGTCTGTTAATGTGTTCAGCTAACTAAAATGTCTTTTTTTCAACCTATAAAGTTAAAAATTCACCTATCAATTATCAAAAGTTCTTAAGAATAATTTTGTACTTTACACCAGAGTACAAATATCATTTGTGAAGTTCAACAACTCTTCACATATCCCATTATTGCTTCTGCCTCAATGAAGTCCCTGGATCCATATCTTAGGTGACTGCTCAGGAAAGTGGTGAAGTCCACTTATCATTTATTCCCAAAGTGCCATCTTGAATTTATTGACTCATTGCAATTTAAAACAGAATCCTTGTAGTTTACTAATGGCAATTGGAGTTAATGCTATCAATGTTGATTAAAATTCTTGTTGGCACTATATGAAATGAACCCTTATAGTTCTTTATAGTTAGCTCACAAAATCAAGACAAAACTTATCACTTGTTTACAGCTTTGTGTATTTATTGTATACTTACACTTTCACATTAATGTTATATTGCTTTATTCTAAAACTGGTATGGAAATGTTGCTGTATAGTTCTCAGAAGCATATTGCTACTGTCTCTTGCCATTATCATTATTATCAAAACAGTCTATCTTCCTATGGAATGTGTGAGGATTGGTAACTCCAGGATGATATCAAAACTACTCTTTTTTATAATCCAAATTTTTCCAAGGATTATGCTTGTTATTAAGGTTATAAAACATAATGATAAAATCTTGGAGCTCAGTCAGTGTATAGGACAATGGTAGAAACAGATAGTAACAGACTTTAAACTCTTTCTAGGGCCAGGAAGCGGACCATGTCCACTATGTGCCCTCATTGCTGTGCACATCAGGAAAACACTAGGTTCACAAGGATTTATGAAGAAGTGTATGCACAGAGAAGGGAAAGTAATGTCACTGCAGGGTACAAAGTGAACTTAGCAGAGATGACCATGACTTTTGGAATAATACCCATGTATTCAGTAGAATTTTGCTGGAAGAGGGAAGTATAAATTTCCTTTATGAAACTAAAATTTGTGGTTTAATGTCTGTGTAATGTGCAGGGTTAGGGAGTGGCATAAAGTGAGGCTGGGATGGCAGAGTTTTTGAAGAATGGGTGAGCTTTGGGTGTTTGACTGAGAAGTTGAAATGTTATTCTCTCTGTAGGGGGAACCATTAAAGCAGGATCATAGAAGGTGGCCGAACAGAGGTAGACTGCACTACAGTCTTCTCAGGTGGACCTACTGTCAGAAGAATTGTCATGTTTTGGGGGCTTCAGTTTTAGCTGAGTAGGCATTCCTGAATTTGTCACTTGTTTTACTCAGTGAATAGCTCCATTTTTCTGGTACTGAGTGTCGTAATCAGAACAGTAGGGTTTCTGAATATAATTTGAATGATTAGTTTTGAAATATTAGATATTGTAAAGTATTTGGAACACATTAAGCTTCTTGAAGTTCTGATTGAATGAAGAGATAATTTAATATTAATTGTATCTAATTCAAATAACCCAATTAAAAAAAGAAAGATATCTGAATAGATGTATACCCATTGAAGATATCAATAAGCACATGAAAATTCGCTTGATATGACCAACTATTAGGGAAATGAAATGAAAATCACTTTGGTATACCACTTCCCAGTCACTAGGATGACTATAATAAAAGGTGACGATAATGATCAATGTTGGCAAGGATGTGGAGAACTTAGAATCCTTGTGAACTATTGGCAGAAATATAAAATGGTACATTTATTTTTGGAAAATTGCTAACAGTTCCTGAAAAGATCAAACAGATGACCCAGCAATCATACTTCTATGAATATCCCCAATATGTTACCAAGAAAAATGAGAAGTATACAAAATTTGAGCCTGAAATGTGAAATAATATGTAAAAAGCAACATAAATGCTCACAACTTATAAACAGATAAATAAATGCATTACATATATACAATGGAGCATGATTCACCATTGAGAAGAAATGATTTACCAATGGTTGGTACAACATGAATGGACCTTGAAAATATTATTTGGAGTGACTGAAGACAGTCACAAAAGACCATATATTGAATGACTCTTTTAATATGGTATGAAATATCCGGGATAGGTAATTCTACAGAGTGACTGTCTAAACCTGGGTGTTGAGAATAAATTAAGGATGATTGTTAAAGGTGACAGAGGTTCTGTGAGAAAGATTTTCACAGAATTGATCAGGTTGATGGTCTCATGACTATCAATATGCTGAACATCAGTGAGATACTTAAATACAATTCATTTTGACAGGGTGAATTATATGGTGTGTAGATTATATCTCAGTAAAGCTGTCATGAAAAAGAAAATTCTAATTGATAAGTATATTCAGGACTTAATACATGAAAAGTGGTGTGCATCAGTTATTGCATTTAATCTTTGAAAAAATCCCTTCCTATGAAGAAAGGGATACTTTTATCACCATTTTGCAGCCAAGAAAGCAAAAGCTTAAAGGTATATTTTGAGTGGTTCAGTTGAGAATTTTATGGTGTATATAATTAGTATTGAATATATATTTGTACTATGTATGCAACATATAATGTGCTATTAGACTATACATGTACTTTACTATTATAATTATAATTTGTAATATAATTTTTACTTATTTTAATATAATTATCAGTAATAAATACAGTTTACTTGACTGTAGCTAATACTCTAACTTCCCTTATTCTTGCTCAGGAACCTATTTTGGGGCATCAAGCAGCCCTCTCCAACTCTTCCCACTATTGCAGTTTTGTGGGTAAGTGGCCTCTGGGTAGGGTATTTTTGGTTACCAACTGCATTCCCCTTCTGAGCTGTCCCTGATTTCAGTTATGCAAATTGATACATTGAGGAATATTGAGATCTCATGCAAAACTGCTTAGCACAGCACCTGCCTCCTGGTGAGCACCATAATAGTAGCTGATATTGTAAAATTAAATTTATTTTAACTGATACAAAAAAATGGTTCATATTAATGGGAACCGTGATGTTTTGATATGTGCATGTAGAGTTTAGGTCATGTCAAACATGTCTATCTCCTCAATCATTTATCATTTCTTTGTGGTGAAAACTTTCCAGAGCTGTTCCCTTAGCTTTTTAAATATGTGGTACATTGTTATTTATGGCCACACGACAGTACAATAACACACCTGAACTTCTTGCTTCTCTTTGGTTGTAACTCAGTGACATTAACCAATCATTCCCCTCCTCTCCTTCCCCTTTATTCTGCCCAGTCTCTGATAACAGCTGCTATGAAATCAACCTTTTCAGATTCTATATGTAAGTGAGTTCATGTGGTACTTCTTTTTCTGTGCCTGGCTTATTGAATATTTGTAAATGCCAACTATTATTATGATATGCTTTTTACTTTATTCTTTTCAGGTATATATGACAGTAGAGTGTAACCTGACATATTATACATACATGGAATATAACTTATTCTAATTTGCATCCCATTGAGGATGAACAAGATGTGGAGTGTCACTGGTATTTATTTATGTACATGGGAAATTTACGTCTGATCCATTCTACTATCTTTCCTATTCCCATTCCCCCTCCCTCCCCTTCACTCCCCTTTGTCTAATATTTAATAAGCATAAATTTATTCAATTACCTCTACAAATATATGAAGAAAGAGGTAGGATGACCAATTAAACCTGATTTATCAGGGAATTTCTTATTTTAGCACTGAGAGTCCAAAGTTTCAGAACCTCTTCATCCCAGGAAAACCAAAATAGTTGATCAGGCTTGTTAAAGTATTCATATTGGCTCAACTTCTACCCCAGGAATTTGATAGTGTATGCTATTCTTCTTTCCATAAATACAACTTTGTTTTAAGGTGCAATTTCAAATTCTTGCCCCCTATATGTTTTGCTTGATGATACATCATTTGTTTATTGGTTCACCAAACTTTATGAAGACAGGCTAAAGACATTCTTAGAAGAGTAACCAAGTGTATTTTAGGTGACAGCAACAAAAGAATTGATAGATTAATTAAGGACACCTGAAATCTGGTGTAAAATATAATTGCATGTTGCATAGAAACTTTTATATTGAACCAAAAGAGAATGTGTCTCCTATTTAAAGTGTCAAATTGATCACTGTTACTTGTCTCTCTTGACTATAGAGTGGCATTTCCATGAACACTTATTTCTGGTTTAGTAATACAGAAAAACGCAGTAACCATTACTAATTAGTTAGTTCCCACTGAACTGTACATAAAGGAACTATGAAAGCAAGAGTATCAATACACATCTTTTTCTTTCCTCTCCTATCTGTTCTGTTTAAAGATAACATGGTGTGAATGTAGGCATGAATTAATCAGGCACTCTTAGGCTTTGATTCCAAAACTAAGTTTGTGTCTTTACTTCCGCCATCTCATGCCAAAAAGAAATCATCTCTCTTTTGGTAGTTTATCCACTGAATTAAATTCAAATTCAAAGTTTTGACTGTCCTGGAGGAAAGTAGGGTGCAGGAAATGAACTTTTAATTATCTGTTCCAATCAGGGTTTATAAAATTTTGTTTTTTAAAACTGTGATTTATTATGTCTCAAGAATTTATAGATTGTGAAGCAGGTTTGAGGGTTTCACTTCTGAGGATGCTTTTATCTGATGGGTTAGCCAGAGCTGAAGGACCTAAGAAGCTGTGACTTCTCCCTTCCAGGAGTGTCTTATCATTAGTTGTCTAGACCAGTCTTATTTCCATGTGGCTGAGTTCTGAGAAACTGAAGGCAGAGTTATGAGTTTGTGGAATTTTTACCTTGAGGATGATGGGACCAGACAGGCAGCTCCCTGGTGAAGTGATGCCCTGTGTGCCTGTCAGAGGGTAAGCTACTCCTCCAAAAATGTGCAGCATGTTTAGCCTGGTATCTTGTGTAGTAAATACTGGACAAACATTGATCTTTTCACTCAACTGAGGGACAGAAACAAAGTAGATACAACTCACTTCTGTTTATGTTGAAGCTTCTAGAAGGTAGGATTCATGAAGGGTCAGACTCACCCTTGGAATTGCCTAACTCAGTGTGGCTAACAGTAATGCTCAGACATATTTTATGAATTAAGAAACAAATTACTGATCACTAAGCGACCCCGCCTGACCCCTTCACCCAGGACAGCGCCATCACTGGTTGGACACAGTCGTGGAGCAAGCTGGTGGGTGAGTCAGGCTGCCTGCATCGCAGAGGTAGCAGGAGGGCACCCAACCCACCTGCCTTGCAGAGCTAGGCAGTGGGCAACCAACCCGCCCAACCACCAGACCGAAGACAGAAACCATCAGTGAGCAACCCTGCCCCACCACCATTCTGAGTTCTGTCACCATCTCGGAGCAAGCTGGCAGACAAGCCAGCCCACAGATGAGCCCGCCTGCATCTCGGAGCTAGCCAGAGGCTTCTTTATAGGCTGGTGCAGGTATTTTGAATTATTCCTGAGGGTGTGGCCATCATCATTGGAAGGGCAGATCCCTTCCTGAGTCACCAACAGGAGACTAGAGAACCTTTGACAAGACTGAGGAGTCAAGAAGAGGAGGTATTGAGAAACTCAGGACCAACTCAGAACCACTGGGCGAATCTCTCCCACTGGTCGGGCTCCCCAGATGGGGAAGTAGCCCCAAAACACAGGGAACTTCGTGGAGTAGAGTGGCCCAATGAGAGTTCCCTGTTGGAGCCGAGTACCCAGTCAACCAGGAGCATTGCAGAGAAGGGCTGCACAGTGAGAGGCTTCAATGCAGAGTGAGGGTCCATGGCCCAGGCAGTAGCTCTGGTCCCCAGAGAACAAAGTAGAGGAGGGCCGCTCAGTGAGGGAATCCCTCGTAGGGCTGGGCTCCCCAGCCCAGGTGGTAGGTCAGGACCCCTGGGAACATCACAGAGGAGGGCTTCCCAGTCCAGGTGATAGTTCTGGACCAAAGGAAACTTCTCAGAGGAGAGCTGCCCAGCGAAAATTCCCCACTGGGTAAGTCTTCCTGGCTGTGTGAGGCTTTCCCACCAGTGCAGTAGAACCAGAGACACAGACCCAGATCAGACGTGCCCCAGTCTGCAGTCTAGTCCCCCTTTGACTGATCATCAGTCAACAAGTGGAGGCATCTCTGCCCACTGACAGGGAATATACTCCACCTGAAGGCCACCACCCCTAGAGGGGCAGCTTCCTAGTGGAGCACCACATTATCAAGTTCCTCCAAGACATCAGCCTACTGAAGGCTAAGAGGTGAGTCATTGGAAATCTACAGAGAAAATATTAGTCAATGGAGAAAATGTGCAATATCCCAGAGCTTCACAACTACAGGTATAGATACCTGAGCAATATGAGAAAACAAGGGAAGAAAATGTCCCAAACAAACCCAGATGGTATAGCAATAAAATCCAATAGCAGCATGGCAGAAAAAATGTCAGAAAAGGAGTTCAGAATGTGTATAAACAAAATGATCAGGGATACAAACGAGGAGATGAAAGAGCAAATGCAGGCATTGAATGATGAGATGAAAGGGCAAACACAGGCATTGAATGATCACACCAATTGATAGTTAAAAGAGCAAATACAGGAAGCAAAAGATCATTTCAATAAAGAGTTCGAGATATTAAAAAAAAAAACAGAAATCCTTGAAATGAAGGAAACAATAAACAAAATTTAAAACTCCATAGAAAGCATAACCAACAGGAGAGAACATCTGGAAGACAGAACCTCAGATATTGAAGACAAAATATTTAATCTTGAAATCAAAGTTGAACAAACAGAAAAGATGGTAAGAAATCATGAACAGAATCTACAAGAATTATGGGACAACATGAAAAGGCCAAATTTAAGAATTACTGGGATCTAGGAAGGCACAGAGAAACAAACCAAAGGAATGAATAATCTATTCAATGAAATAATATCAGAAAATTTCCCGAAACTGAAGAATGAAATGGAAAACCAGGTACAAGAGTCTTATAGGACTCCAAATACACAAAATTACAACAGACCCACACCAAGGCACATTATAATGAAAGTACCTAATATACAAAATAAAGACAGAATCTTAAAGTCTATGAGAGAAAAGCATCAAATTACATTCAGGGGGAAACCAATAAGGATATCAGAGATTTTTCAGTCCAGACCCTAAAAGCTAGAAGGGCCTGGAACAACATTTTTCAAGCCCTGAAAGAAAATGGATGCCAACCAAGAATCTTATACCCAGCAAAATATACCTTCAGATTTGATAACAAAACAAAATCCTTCCATGATAAACAAAAGCTAAAAAATATACAAAAAGAAAGCCAGCATTACAGAATATTCTCAGCAAAATATTCCATGAGGAAGAGATGAAAATCAATGATGTAATTCAGCAAAGGGTGTCAAATAAAGGAGAATCCAAGTCGTGTCAAAGAAAAAAAAAAAGAGCAAATGACATGAATACAAATAATATCTCAATAATAACCCTGAGTGTTAATGGCCTGAACTCACAATTCAAAAACATTTACTGGCAGATTGTATTAAAAAGAAAGATCCAACAATTTGCTGCCTGCAAGAGACTCATCCCATAAAAAGAGATACATACAGACTAAAGGTGAAAGGATGGGGAAAAACATAACTTGCACATGGACACAACATAAAAGCCAGAGTATCTATCCTCATATCAGATAATGTGGACTTCAAGCCAAAGTTAGTCAGAAAGGATAAAGAAGAACATTTCTTACTGCTTACAGAAAGCATAAATCAGCAAGAAATAACAATCACACACATCTATGCCCCAAACAGTGGC
Source organism: Sciurus vulgaris (assembly GCF_902686455.1). NCBI lineage: Eukaryota > Metazoa > Chordata > Mammalia > Rodentia > Sciuridae > Sciurus > Sciurus vulgaris. Next base: position 77,481,765 of record NC_136464.1, read on the forward strand.
TCATCCATGTACGTCAAACAAATCCTTCTCAATTCCAGAAATCAAATAGACCACAACATGATAATACTAGGTGATTTTAACACACCTCTCTCACCACTGGACAGATCCTCCAAACAAATTTGAACAAAGAAACCATAGATCTCAATAATACAATGAATAATTTAGACTTAACAGACATTTATAGAATATACCATCCAAAAAGAGCTAATATACCTTCTTCTCAGCAGCACATGGATCCTTCTCTAAAATAGACCATATTTTATGCCACAAAGCTAATGTTAGCAAGTACGAGAAGATAGAGATAATACCTTGTATTCTATGAGATCATAATGGATTGAAATTAGAAATAAATGACAGAATGAAAACCAGAAGCTACTCCAACACCTGGAAATTAAATAATACGCTATTATATGATGAATAGATAACAGAAGACATCAGGAAGGAAATTTAAAATTTCTTATAGGTAAATGAGAACAAAGAAACTTCGTATCTAAATCTCTGGGACACTATGAAAGTGATAGTTTGTAGAGAAATTGTGTTTTATATTTCATCTTTACTCAGACATAAAACAAGCAGTTGTTCTTAAAATAACTTCTGCAGTAGATATAATAATCTACCATATGCATTTATTCAGTTACTCCCTGATGCTACCTTCCCCATAATGTAGGATGAAAAATTATGCAAAGGAATTTCCATACTTTTAGCAAAAACATAAAAATTACCCCCAGGCTTAAGCTACTCCAGTGTGAAAACTAAAGTCCAGAGAAATAGACTGTGATTTTCAGAGGCGTATTCACTTATTTGTTTTGGAATCCCTCCTGTCTCAGAAGGGAGACTCTACCTGCCTCAACAGATGCCTTTTTGAACATAGGTATTTTCCACCAATCATACACTTGATTAGAAAGGCTAACAATAATAAGTGTAGCTATTTATAATACTATATATAAAATGTAGTACCCCTGGACCTAAGCATTTTATGTACATTTTCCCTCATGTCTTTAACAGTATGCTTTGAGAACATTTTAAGTCCCCTGAGTTAACAGATGAAAAATCTAAGTATAGGAAGATGAAAGCAAATAGCCCAAGGTCAATAGCCACCCTTATTGAGAGGAGATGAACATGATATGTGAACTTAGGCTGTTTATCTTTCATAGCCCCTGTTCTTATTCCACTGCAGAGGGACTTAGCTTTCACAAACATACATGGATGTAGCTAAGATCATGTATCACACTGTTAGACTATATGACTAAGTATTGGACAGAATGTAAAAGACAACAATAAACATAAAAAGCTATATTCTGTGGTCTTTATGACTAATATACCTCCAGAAACTTCCACTTTGGAATGCTTGAGTGGCCCATTTGCAAACTGTTGAGAAATGTAAATCTGCATGAAGTTTACACGCACTTCCTAAATTAACGCACAGAATGATTTTGATTCCTCCATTGCCTCTGATTCTATACTGCTACTTTGACATCTATGGTGTTTAATATTACTTTCAAACAGATTGTAAAATAAACTATATTTCTTCTGTCATTCAAGCACTGAACAATCCTGAGGTAAATGTGATCTGAGAAAGGGCTTTTATCCTAGTCACAAAAGGAAAACAAAATTTGCCTTGATTGCATGTGTAACTCCAGGAAAATCTTTCTGTGGTTATGCTCACTACATGTGAAAAATGAATTCACCTGAGTCCCTTGGCTGGCTCCAACCAGGCTGCACTCCACCAGAACCAGCAGATTTGTGGACATCAATTAGCTCCCTAATGTTGTCATTGTTCATGATCAGTATCAATGGACATTGATCGGATCTTTACATTTATATGAGATACATTTATGATCATCATGTCATTACTTAAAAGACCAACAATTGGTGAAAATGAATGACCACCATTTAAAATAATTTATTGGATTACCATGTATATTCTATGCAATTAATCTATTGTCACTTTCATCTTTTAAACTTGTAGTATAGCTTGTCTATTTTGATTGGTTATGCTGGTTCACTACATGCATCCCATAGGTGTTCTTAATATGTAGATAGCATTCCTGTTTCACACACTATTCATGCATTCCTCATAATAACCCTTCAATTTGTATTAGTCTTTCATTAGTATCAGTACTAGAGTTTTTAATCTAAAAAAGAGAAAAGAAACATTCATGAAGGTTATGTGACTTGCCCACAGTTCTACTGGGTCAGAACATGACCGTCGCAATTCTGGTCTTATATCTCTTGGCCATCTTCTTATGTTATCAGATGATTGGACAATGGTGCAACAGGGAAAAGGTAGATTCCCCAATCAAAACTCAGCTGCTATTACCAAAAGTAAAGAAAATATATGCTAAGAACCAAACCTTAAATATCTACTACACAAATCACCGTAGGTCCCAGAGATCATTTTAGTTGGAAGTCATGCTAAATTGTCTACTCTTTCTGTTTCAATGTTCTAAAATATCACCAAGAATATTCATATTATGTTTGTATTTTAAATATGTTAGCTTGTTTGCTGTTTGGGAAACTTGCTCTTCAATGTGCTTACTGAGGCATTTGATCCAATTCATTAAGATCAATTAATGGGGTATATTTCTAACCAATATTCTGGTAGACTTGAATTAATTTAAATAGAATCCTGTTAACAAAATAGATGAGGTACACCTTTTTCCTCCCTACTCAGTTATTGATCAACATGGGAATACAATTTGTCTTTCAAATTTGATTAACACTTGTGGTCACAGCTTACCATTTTGAGTATTTGGTATTTCAAGAGCTGAATACAAACACTGTCTGATAACTAGTATCTAGTGTTTCTGTGATAGCCTTTATGACTTCTTTGTTCTGATTGTAGATTTTATGGATTAAGGGATGCAAGTTCATGAATTTTCTAGATTTCAACACCCCTTTGATGAAATTTTTTAAAATGGAGTTAAAGCTCTACTGCATAACAAAATCAGTCTTTCCTCACTTCCAACTTACTTGCAGTTATTAGCTCTGCAGTCATAGAGTAGAATCCATGATTACTTTATAAAAACCTACCTGCTGTTATCTTGAATGCATAGGAAGAATGGAATGATAACTGAGGCTATTTCTAAGAGAAAAGCAGTATATGTGAGAGAGCTATTGAGCTGGAAAACTCGAAGAAGGAACTCTCCAGTTTGATTAATTGAACATATATTAACATTAAAGAAAAGACATTTTAAAATAAATAAGGAAACATAGCAGTTGCAATCTCTTTGTGTGGTACATGAAATAAAATTCTATTTCTATTCTGGGCTTTTGGGAAATGTAAAGACCACCCCTGAAGTAGGCTAAAGAACAATGCTATGTGCCTTTTGAATTCTTCAATGTGTTAGTGGTGGCTATCACATGCAAATAATTTTCATTAGAAAAATGATCATCAATTCAATATTCTTCTGAAGTACTGAATTTGTTTCTAACCCAATTTTTTAGTCTAACCCATTTTGATCCACAAAACATGAAATTTGGCAGCAGTATGAAGATGCACATTGTGTTTATTTAAAATGTGATGCTGTTTTTTTCAGTTTTGAGAGCTATTCATGCAAACATCTTTCCATTTGCCAAAGTCAGAATTCCTAATTATTAAATCCCAAGATCTATCCCAACCTTTGTACATTTCATGGGTTAGTCTAGATGATTGCTGGTATAAGCTTCAGCCTTTTAAATGATGAATTTGGATATTAGGGATAAATATCTAGATTTACATAAGGTAATCAAACTCCTGACATCACAGTGTTATCAATCAATTTCTCTCTATTTCATTCCATAAATCTGAGAACAATCCCTCATATACTCTCTTAGTTCACAAGGAACTACATATACAGTAGCTAACATTTTGTGAGAATAAACTGGGTTCTAGGCACATGGGTAATACTTTAGTTCTCTTTATGAGGTATTACTATTATAATTCTTACTTCTGATACTGAATAATAGAGAAAGAAATTAAGGTAGCATGCTCAAGATGAAAGACAGTATTTGAATTCAGGGTCTGATAAGCAGTCTAAATCCAGAGACTTCTTTTCAAATATAATTTACATTTTATTTTCTTCTTCCATTTGAATAATCTGCCAGAACTCTTTTTCTATGGGCTCCCCACATGCCAATCATTCCCACTCCAGGTCATCACTATTTTTGACCCTTCAGCTTAAGATATTCCCTCCTTTATCATCTCATTTACTCAAGTCCCATAAATGCTTCAAAGCTCAGTAGAAGTTTTACCTTACCAGTGAAGCTCAATGGAATACTTCATTCCAGTGCCCCAAATCCTGAAAAACTTGAATCTAATCTCTGGCTGAACTTCCCTATTTGGTCTCAATCTCCCATCCTTACCACCATACTAACACACTTGCACATATTTCTCACTCCAGGCATATTTGTGAACCATCTGCTCCCACTACTCAAAGATTTTGCCACAGAATTGTACTCTTTTGCTTCTTTATTGTCATTTTCTTCCCTTATGCTCTGTTAAAAAATCTTTTCTTAACCTCACTTTACTTTCTTTGGGTGTTTCTTCCTCCATAGAGTTACAAAGATGTTCAGTCTTGTTTTTCTCATCTCTCTCTTGAACTCTTGCTTCTCAGAGTTTTGCTATTGTCAAGTCCTGATTAGCATAATTGTTAATATTTGCACATTTTAAAACTGGTATATAGTATAGTCTAATACATTTTAGCTTTTATCTTAGGGTGTGTTTCTTCTATTCACATATATTAGACACACTTTAATGACCTTAAATGTCTCCAGGAGAATATATAAATCACAAATTTAAATTTTGTTTTTGTGCATAATGTAATCAGTCTTATAGTCATTATAACTCATCATCTCTCTTTTACTTTGGTGAAAGTTTCTTCAACTAGTCACTCCAGTAAAGCCATCTTATACACTGTTCCATTCATCTCAGAAACCCCAGGAGGATCACTACTCAACCAAAGTACATCTTAGAGACTCTTACAGAGACAGTGATGGAGCTTGGAATTAAACTTGATTCTTTTTGAATACAAATTCCACCCTCTTTCAATATCCTAACCACCATTTTACCTCAGCCTGGCAGGAGATGTTGGGAGTTTAAAATAAATTGAGTTTATTTTACAATCCCTTCCAGTTACAAATAATACTCTAAGCCTGCTTGTATACACAGTCTTTGAGGAATTGCTTGCATTTTTGTTGTCTTGGATCAAATGCTGCAGACACAGGAACATGTCAGATTGTGAATGCTCCCAGGGGACTCTGTTTATAAGCTAGTAACAGCTTTGACTTTGCATTTGTAGACTTAAAAAATCCCTGATGGGTAAAATGTAGCTATGTGTCTTCTTTTAATAGGAGTCCTTATACAGACATATTTCCTCTATAGCAAACTCTCCATAGGGTCATGGTTTTCCATCTAATGTCAGGACCCGTTGGGTAAAATTGTTATCAAAATTCTGTTGGGATGGTAAACATTCTCCAAGATATAAAATTCTTCTGAATATGAAATATCTGATGTTTCTTAGAATTAATATCTTGGTCCTGTCTTTGTTTCGATCTCTCTTTTTAAATTCTTAAAGGGCACAGTAAGTGTGCCCAATTTTGTGAGGTCTCCAACAAACAGAACAGTACTTAGCTGTGACCCTGATGAAAATAACACAAAAAGAGGCAAATAGAATAGACAGAAAAGGTCATGAGGAAGGTTTTGAGGAAGACACCATTGATTCACTGACTAAACCTTTGGTAGGATTCATGACCTCTGCGTTGCAAGACAGCAATCCATGACACCATAGGTAAGAGGGCCTTCATGTTTTTAAAAGAGTGTGGCCCCTTGTCTGCCAAACCAACATCTCAGTTACTCCTTGTAGCACCTGGGACAGCTCACTGAGCTTCATATATTCACCAAAAGCATTTGAGCCCTCCGTATCAAAGGATGAGCTTCACCATTAGGAGGAATGAAGAGGTAAGGATATTGTGGGAAATGCAATTCCAGGGCTTTAAATCCATTGCTTTTATCAAAATATTGTCTGTCTAGTTGTGATAGAGTGTTCAAAAATACCTTTATGAACATAAACATGGCCAGATTGTTTTTACCAGATAATAACTTGTTCATATTCTGGGCTCAATCAGAATAGAAAGAATGAGAGAAATAATAGCAGAACAGTTGGCATAAAAATAATACTTGTAGTTTCAGTTATTTCAGAATATGAGTATTCTTGAATTTGGAAGACAGATATGAGTTGGTTAAAACTGTAAATGCTTTCTCAAAGGACACAAATACGTCATCTATATCTTAGACTTCAAATTACCGCTAATCAGAATAATTCCTCTTCTGAAAGTGTTATAGATAAATGTTCACTGACAAGGTTAATAATGAAGCCAGAGTTAAGGACAGGTAGTTAGTGTAGAAATAGGGGATCGGGTCAAATCAAGGAAATGAAGCCATGAAGCCATCTGCCCCTGGAAGTTGGAGACTGCCCCTCGAAGAATGGAATGTCAAGGAGCTCCAGAGCCCATTGATAACCAAATTTACCTGCCTTTATCAAGGACTGCAAGCTTGGAGCTGCTAATTAATGACCCCTGGGCCCTTATTTGCCTGAATCACCTTGGCCCTCCCCCTGCCCATGGCTTCTCACTTAATACAAAACCAGGCCTAGTCACCTAGGCAGGAAGGAGAGATAAGGGGGGAGAACTGGAGAACAAAAGTGACTTTAACCTATAAAAGATGTAGGGTGGGCTCACTTCTTGGGACTTTAGAACATCAGCCATGGCCCCCTTCTTCCTGCCAGGAGAAGTCTGTATTATTACTGTGAGGAATTTCCATAGAACCACACCGGACATGGGAAATAACATAAGAAAATTTATTAAGCAAACAGTGTCTTCCTGCAGGGTAAGAGAGAAAATGAGAGGAAAAGAGAAAGGAAAAGAAAGGGCACGTGCTAGAGAGAGTAGAAAGCCAGGAGGATAGAGAAAAGTGTGTAGGACAGACAGGAGAATGGGAAAAAGATGGCAGGGAAGCTACAGTAAAACAGTTGAATTCTGCTGGGCTAACAGTGGACCAGTATGGGAGAAGGATACTTGCAAGCTGACTGATGAACCAATAGCTAGCTAGGATGTTCACAGATTGATAAGTGGTTGGGAGGTGGGCAAAATGGCTGTACCTGGTGGATGGGGGAGCAGCTTTATACATTACATTCCCCCATTTCTTTTTTTTTTTTTAATAAGAAAATCCTTTGCTCTCCAGTTCTTTTTGAACCCTTCTCTCTCCATCCTGCCTAAGTGACTGGGGTTGGTTTTGCAGGTGAGATGTAAAAAGTCCATTCTCCTTTCAGACTTCCAAAGGCAGATGATTTTCAATGGACTTCATTTCCTCAACTTGACGGATCCCCTATTTCTACACTAACTGTTCCCAACTCTGACTTCATTTACCCCTCTAATTCTAGGAACTCCTTCACTGCTGTAGGGAAAAGACATGAGTACTGAAATGAGATTGATACAATATAAATGTTGCAGAATCTGGAACATGCCAATGCATATCATAAACATGACAGAAGTCAATAATTCCTCACTAGGGGGTGGAAGAACTGAGAAGTTGTTCCCATAACAAGGCCTAGCAAATGCTGGAGAGGACAAGGCCTTTATTTGGAGCTTTAACATTGTCTAGGTTATCAGGATTGTAAACACGATATTCAGTAGAGATACTAGCAAACATAGATTAAGCCTACCTGTGTCTGTAGGCCTTAAACTGACTAAAAACTTCTGACTTTGGCAGCTTCTCTTGATAGTTATCAGGCACATTTGCCTAAGAATCTCTCTTTTGTAGCTTTTAGTCTTTATTCTAGTGGGCTAACACAAGTGTACATCTTAAGTTACATTTAAGTATTATTTCTTTTAAATGCCCAAGAATGGATATGTTTTGGTTTTAACTGTTTTGCAAGGTGTTTAAGATCAAGCTGGTCAAAGTGACCTGTCCCTGTCTGTTAAAGAGTCAGCTGAGTTCCCACAGGGGTCACTCATAGAGAACTTAAGAGCAGCTTCTTATCTCCATTAGTGCCATTGGTTAGGCAGGGTCTTCTCAATGAGTTGGCTCCCCCTGGAAGCATTAGGGGTGTCTCCCTTTTTCCATAATCCTCCTCTGCAGCAGGTACTCTGAGTGGCTTTTCCTCTAGTGGCCTCATCAATCTCCTTGGTCAGGAGGTTGTGTGACCCAGAGTTGCAAAGCTCCTTGGAGAAGTCCTCTTGTTCCCTGGGTTCAGGCTGACTTTGAGGGCAAGACCCAAATGTGGACTTTTCTTGACCTCTGTATTTAATCTCAATCTCTAAGTTTGATCTTAACCATCAAGCAAGTCAGTCTCACCAGTCATAAAGTAAGAGTACTGGGCTTTAGCTTCAATGTCTATGACTTTACTGTTATTTACCCCCTTTTATCTAATTGGGGTTTATATTATCTGTTCTATAGGTGATGGCTTACTATTCCAAGTTAATTTATGATGTTCGCTCTTGAAGCAATACTTCTGCAAAATATTGATCAGGCAACAATTAGAGTTTATATGGAAAATACAAAATGGAATCATCAATAGTAAAACACTGTTTGTGCAATAGCAATCTTGAATTTTGGCTTAGTTCCCATTTGAGATCACAGTAATCTTTACAACAAACACCAAACTTTTGAACAGGACTTTAAATGAGTTAAAGTCAGGCTTACTTTGGAGCCATTGTAATGTGTAGCAGGGTTGTGAGGCAGAGCCTTATCTCAGGTAATGTGGGGCTTTTCAGTGTGAGGCAAAGGAGTATAAACACAGATTTTGAAAATTAAGCTGAGATCAGTTGGAGCTCTGTTCTCTGATAGAAATGCAGATCTAAAGAGTTATGTCAGCAATATTTATACATGTGCAATGTTAGGTTCCAAAGTTACTGTAAGGTGGGCAGGAACCAGAGAAGGGAGATGATGTAACACTGATTATTTACCCCCTTTTTATAGCAAAAGAATTCCTTCCTGCCCAAGAACTGTGTGCCTGAGATCAATGTACTGCCACAGCAGTTAGGCATCTTGTGCCCCTGCATAGGAGCACTCCCAGGCACCAGGCATGCCACAGCCATGAGGTCATCAGAGACCCCAATTTCAGTCACTGTTGTTCCATATTTGCTACTGCACATTGTACTCTTTCTTAAATGTCATTTTACATATACCTTATTGATGACAGGTCCTATAATAGAACATTAAATGATAGGTTTACAATTACAGACAAGTTTAATTTGGAGAACAGCAGCTTGATATATTTTCTGCTTTAAAGGCTTGTATACCTGGAAAATATGAACACATTTAATATACAAAGAATAATGTTTTTAAGTATGTTACTCCATGGAATAGCTTTGTAAATTAATCAGATGTCTCTAACAAACACGTTTGAGTAATCACTCATCTTACTGTAGAAAAACCAAGATATCAGACAAGTGTACCAACAGTATTTGCCATCTCTTTCCTGTTGAAAAAAAGTCCTAGAAAAATTGATGTTAGACATTTTATAAACATCAACATTTTATTATTTTGACCACTTAGAGTCTTGTGAGTTAATTTTAAGGACATTTTACTTCTATTAGTTTACCCAATTTAAAATGAATCTCTTTAAATCACGTGAATTAAAAATATTTGGATCCATTTTTAAAATTTTAATTATCATGCACGCTTATATTTAACACAAAAGCAAAGGCCTTGTAATATTTATCTCCATTGCAATGTAACGGATGTTCAAAAATAACTCGAGTTGGATAAAAAGAACTGATAAAAAATCATTAACCTAGGTATGTAGGATCAAAATTGTGAGCTCAAAAATACAGAATTTATGAAAATCAAAAGTCCTAGAAGAAAAATGATAATGGTTATTAATTAAAGCATGAGGAAATGAGAAGGAGAGAAAATTTGAAAGGGAGAAAAGTATTCTGAGTTGTAGCCCAGGAGAAATTTAAAATGGACACTTTTTTTTCTTGGGTTTGAAACTGGTCTCCCACTGCACCTTTCTTCATTTACATTTCAATGTAACCCTTGACTGAGTTCTGAATCCGAAAGGGGCTAATATGTTCTAGCAGAAACTCGATGCTTAGGTCCTTTTAATTTAGGTTTGGAGACACTTCAGCCTGCAGGGAGAGCTAAGAAGCAAGAAAGAAAAGATTTGAAAATAAGGAATCCCTTTCCATCTGCCCGCTTGCTCATGGAAGCTGTGTGCCATTACACAAATGGATTTTGATGGCTTTAAATACCAGGGGTTAGGCGAAAGTTTCCCAGGGTGGAATCTGCCAGATTGGAGGACCCAGATTCCATGGTGGAGACTGATACAGCTGAGTCTGTGCCCTGGCATCCCGAGGCCACAGAGTAGTCAACTGGAGATGAGAAGGTGGCACATAGAAGGTGTCATCACACAAACATCCATGTGGGCCAGACAAAAGCCGAGAAGAGTTGAGGACCTGGTATCAGGATTTTTGAGGAGGCGTGCATGAGCAGTAGATGAGCCTCAACCCTGAGAGAGATCTCCACCATAAAATCAGGAATCCACCCAGCAGATAAACCCGCATACTCACCAACCTAAAGTCCGGTGATAAATGCAGAAGAGAGCGACTGGGCAGAATGGAAGGTGGAGCCGTATCCAGGGGCACTGGGTCGTTAGATGGGGTTCTACTCCCTTAAGAGACAGTGTAAGATCCCATCTCGGGTTTCGGCACCAGTGTAAGGAATTTCCATGGAACCACACCAGACAAGGGAAATAACATAAGGGAATTTATTAAGCAAACAGTGTCTCCCTGCAGGGTAAGAGAGAAAATGAGAGGAAAAGAGAAAGGAAAAGAAAGGGTACACGTTAGAGAGAGTGGAAAGCCAGGAGGATAGAGAAAAGTGTGTAGGACAGACAGGAGAATGGGGAAAAGATGGCGGGGAAACTACAGTAAAACAGTTGAATTATGCCGGGCTAACAGTGGACCAATATGGGAGAAGGATACTTGCAAGCTGACTGATGAACCAATAGCTAGCTAGGATGTTCACAGATTGATAAGTGGTTGGGAGGTGGGCAAAATGGCTGTACCTGGTGGGTGGGGGAGCAGCTTTATACATTACAATTACCTTTAAATAAAGCCTGCTTAATACGCTTGCACGCCTGCATAATTGAGCATATACCCTAATTTCCTAACTTCTTTCCCTTGTTCCTCTATTTTATGTCTGCTTATAATGAGCTTTCCTGACCTTTCACCTTTGCAGAGACCTCCTCCCTTCAAAATCTAATTCATGTATTTTTTCTTCCAAGACAAATGCCCTTCACAAAGAGTACTACCCATAATATGAAATCATGCAGGCTTATTGTTTGTTTTTCTGTTCTTTTCTCATGTTATCTTTTATTACAATTAATTTCATTTGTGACTTACTTTTCTATATGGTTCTTGATATTCTCTGTAGCTTTTTCTTTTTGATGTCTACATTTCTCATAATATGGATACATTTGCTTATCATTCAATCATTCACTCCTTCATTCATGTCATTGAAAATGCATGACACATTATAACATTTATTTTTCATGAGATACAATCTTAACCAAGATTCTCTCTAGAAAAAGAGAGGAAAAAAAGATGTCCCACCTCAAAAAGCAACTGTGAGGATTCATTGAGATTTTATGTAAAATGAGTTTAGTATTTTAGCTCAACGAATTAAAAGTCTTTGTCGTTAATGCTAACAAAAAGAACAGGAGGAGCACCAGATCAGTTACATAAACAAGAATGACTGATTATTCCTTATAACCCAATTGCAAGTTTTTCTCTCTTGTTTTGTTCTGTTTTATTTTGGGGGGGAAGGTACCAGGGATTGAACTCAGGGTCACTTGGCCACTGAGCAACAACCCCAGCCCTATTTTGTATTTTATTTAGAGATAGGGTCTCAATGAGTTGCTTTGTGCCTCGCTTTTATTGAGGCTGGCTTTGAACTTGTGATCCTCCTGCCTCAGCCTTTGGAACTGCTGATATTACATGTGTGTGCCATAGTGCCAGGCACCAGTATTTCATTTGCTCCCTCAGATATGTTCCATGGATAGGTAGGATTCCTGTAAATAGCTGGATAAGACTGACCTAGTCTTAACTTCAATTTCACCTGTCAGTTAAACAATCCCAAAGAGTATTTCTTTCTGTTCACATGCAGGGGGGAGAAAAGCATTGCTCCAACTGTGGGATGTGTTTGTCTGTGCAAATTTGCCCCTGAGTCATTGGACTCTTCTTTTAGGAGAGTAGGAGACAAGGACAAAGACCCAAGGTGTACTATCTTGAGTCAGGCAGAAATCCCTAACTGTCTCCCTCTCTCTCTCTCTTCCTTATTTCAACCCTAATGTTATGTATTACTAATTTCATTTATCAAATAGGAAAACTGAGGTTCAGATATGAAGTCATCTACCCATGATCACCTAGCTTGGAATAGTCAGATCCAGAATTAGAATAATTCTGGACTCTAAAACCTCTGCTTTTACTAGTACCACTAAGTTTTGCAAAATTAAAGATTTTTAGCAGTTTCTTCTTGTTTCAGTTCTAATCAGCAGCAGTTGGCAGAACTGCAATTTCTGGGTCAAGAGACAAATTTCATTGCTCTGAACCCAGCTCTTTGGCAGTTCTGTGACTCCCTCTTCATTAAGTGGTGCCTCATTTGCATAGTTTCCTGCTCACTGAAATAGATACATTACAAAACTGAGAATAAACCAGATCTCACAGTATCTCAGGGTGGATTCCTACATGGTCCTTTTTCTTCACTGGTTTCTCAAGAGCTGAATGTGCACCTGTTTCCTCTGATCCTGTGAGTTTTCAGGTCATGTTCCAGTCTTAGCCCCTTTCCTTCCTTCTGTGTGTACTGTTTTGCTTACCCCAAATACCTCATTCCTGAGTGATTAGGCAAGCACTGGCCTTTGGCTTCACTGTGTGAAGTTACTAACTGGGGGTGGAACACGTGAGAGAGGAGTGTTGGGAAGGGAAGGGCGAGTCTGGGGCTCACAGCTGCCTTTACTCCTGATGGAAAGTACAAAGTATATTAATCTTAATGATAGATATGAGCTATTTGTGTTTATGAAAAATGTAATATAGAATATGTATGCATATTATTAAGTATGTTAGTTTATAAGCCTTATATGATTATAATACTGTTTTCATGTAGTTCATTATTTATCCCCTTTGTAATTCTTGGAACATGACTTAATTATAATGAAACACACACACACACACACAAAAGAAGAAGAAATGGAAAAATATGATTTAAAAAAAATGTCCAATCAACCTCAAGGTTTGAAATCCTAGCCCAGTTTAAAATTTGTGCCTAGGCCTGAGGATGTAGCTCAGTGATAGAGCAATTGTCTAGCATGGGCAAGACCTGCTTCAGTGACCCACATACGACCCCCAACACACAGTTGTGCCTGTTCTCTGAATAAAGTAAACTTTAGCAATGGTTGCAACTTAAGAAGTGCTTCCAAAGGCCAGTTCATACAAACAGTTATCATCTTTCTCATATTAGCTATCCACTAGATAAGGTATTACTCAAGGAAAATCCCACTGTAGCAGGTTTGCAAATGCAGACATTTCTGGGAGCATATAATTACCATGGCTAACATTTATTTCTTGAGGGGTTTTTCTGTGCGAGGTAATGTCTGAGACATTAATGGGAGGTTTTGCATTTAGTACTTACTATAAGACATTGAAGTTGAGTTTTTTTAATCCTCATTTTATACATGAAGAACTCAAAACCATAGTGAGTTACCCAGGTAGGGAGTGGTGGAGTACAGTCACCATATACCTTCAGTCCTAGTCTTCAGCACTTCTCTTTGTTCCCTTATGAATATCTAAGGTAGCCAGAAATAAGACAGTACTGAGTAATTTTAGAATAGGAAACTGGAGACTAGATGTCTGCCTAAAGCATGTAATTGAATAAGGATAATGATGATGATGATGATGATAAATGTGCTGACCATCTTTGGCTCCTCATTGAGTCAATTTCCACAACTGGGTAGCTCAGGTCCAGCAGTAGATATTGATTTAAATCAAATTTAAATAGATTTGTGAATTTAAAACTTGGAATAGATTCTTAGAAATACTGATACCTGACTCTGATTTGAAGGAATTTGAGCATAATTGTTCTGTTGTCTAAAACCAACCTTATAGACAAAGACTCATAATTTCAAAGATACAGATATATTTTTAGACTGTTTCACCTACATTTTTATGGTTATTTCTATTTTTAAACTTATAACATATAACAAAAGCAGTGGTTTGCTAAGGGTAATTTTTAGAAACAATGTAGTCATTCTATTACAGGCTGTTACAGAAACACAGAAAAATGGAGAAGGTTCATTGTTGGTTTAAAGAAATCCATTAATTTATATTGTATTCTCCTACTTCAAAAAGACAATGGCACATTGGCTATGAATGCTTCCTGGACAAAAGCAATTAAACATAGAAACCATTTCCTCATAGCATGTTAAATCTTCAAATAGAAGGCATCAAAAAATCCAAAACAAAATCAACATTCTTTTTAATATCTCTGAATTTTATTCAAGTAGTTAAGCAAGTCTCTTCAGTATTTTTTTGGAACTAGGCAAGGTAGAAACAAAATGTATTATTAAAATATTTTAATTTTCTAATAATTTCACAAACAGAATGCAATGAATAATTCATCAAAATAAATTTTCCTGCTCAAATAGGTAGAGTCAATGATTTGTAATGATTTCTTACTAATTCCCTATCATTTTTTTCTATCAGGCTAAAATGAATTAAAGGTTAATTCCATCCATCAATCAGTAAAATAGATTGATCCATAGATAGATCTTTTATTTTTACTTCTAACTTCTGAAAAGGGCAGTTTATATTTTGAAGTGAGAGTTACCCATACTTGGGCTCAATAAGTATTTTTCAATGAATGGATAGATGAATGAATGAGTGAATCCACAATGCAAACTTTGAAAATTTTTGTTCATTTCAGCAAAACCCTTCTCAGATTTACATTTCATTTCCTTTTTTTTTTTTTTTTTTTTTTTTTTTGGATATTCAATATTAATGACTGAGAGTGGAATGGTTTATTTTTAAAATTTTGTCTTGTCGTGTAATGTAAATTAAAATAAATGGTAAATAAGATTGATTCATTCACCTGATTTCTTTTTGGTACTCTCAAGAAAATATTTGTACCCCAGAACCAATGTGATTGTGAAGAAAACTGTGTCATGGTATGATTACAACTGATAAAATGATTAAAAGTTGAAATAAGAAACTCACACCAAAGGAAAGAAGCATTGTAAACCTCTTTCAAAGGTTAATCTCCTTCAAGAGAAGTGAACCACTTTAAATTTTCTTGAATGTTTATTGTGTTATTTTACATGTTTTCCTGATTCATTTTTAATATCTAAAGAGAGAACCAGGGCACAGTGTATGCAGAGTGATAATTATCCTGTAATGTTTGTAAATCCATATGGCCTTTCTGACCTTGACCTTTCTTTGGTTTGTTTTATCTATAGTGATTATCCTTAAACAATGTAAGATAGAAATGGATTTCCAAATTGACCTGAAAGGTAAAAGCTTTCATATAAGTTTGCCAGGGCTGGTATAACAAGGTACCAGGAATGGGGTGGCCTAAAGAACAGAAATTTATTGTTTCACATTCTGGAGGCTGGAAGTCTGACATCAAGCTGTCAGCAGGGCTGGTTCCTTCTGAAGGCTGGAGTACTGTTCCATGTCTTGTTCTCAGTGACTGGTGGTATGTTGGCAGTCTTTGGCAATCCTTGCCTTGAAGGAGCATCACCCCAATATCTGCCCTCGTTTTTGTGGCGGGCGAGACCCGGGACCCAGGGTTACACCACATGCATCCAAGATGGTGACTGGCAGAGAGCCAAAGGGCGTGCTGAATGCACCTTGAGAAAAACAGGAAGTGTTTACCATTGGCTGTATGATAATTAGTTCAGCCGCTTAGTGCGTGAACAGATATATCTTACATGTATGCTTGAGCTCATGATCACTTGACCTTTAATAGGATTGGATGGACATATCTGATTACAATTGCTTATGCATGAGACTGCTTATATATTGAGGGTGTTATACAAATAAAGGGAAAGATGCTTCATGAACTTCTGAAGTGTACGTGTCATTTGTCCCGCTGGTCGGCGGCAGGCAGCAAGTGGTGGCCCGTATGGGGAGCAGTGAATACTCAAGTAAGTAATAAAGAAGAAAAATTTTCACTAGCACAGTCAACTAGCAGGTTCCCCTAGTGAGGGAATGTGACAGAAGGCTGTCCTAAGAGACAGCAAAGGACGTCCTGTAGTAAATGAATATGTGTAAGGTGTCATTTGTGTTACATTTTCTTGTTTGAGTTCTGTTTGTTGTTAATGTGGTGATATGGACATTAGTTCATTTCTGTCTGACTTCCAAAAAACCATAATTTCAAGAACAGTTAAGAGAAGGGGTAAAGATATTAAAATATCTAAAGATATTAGAAATTTTAGGGTAAAAGAAGAACAATCAAGTTGAGCTTCTAAAAGAGAAAGTAGATGTCCAGACTCAGAACAGGGATGTGACTCTGAAGAACAGGAGCTATCTGAGACAGAGATAGAAAAGAAATTCCCTCAGTGGCATTTAACCCCTACCATGCCACCCCCTTTGGCATGTAATCCAGATCACCACTCTTTTCCAAGTTGTAGGGGTACATGCACTTGCTGCACAGAGGCGGCCCCCAGACAGTGGGCTGATGTAGAATCTCAATCAGTGTTTCCAATATTCCCAGTATTTGAAGATCAAAGCAATCAGAGATATCATCAAATATGAGATATAAAATTAGTAAAACAGTTAAAAGAGGCAGTTACGTCCTATGGAGTACAAGCTGCAGTTACCATTTCTTTATTAGAGAATGTCGCAAGTCAAAATCTTACTCTGACTGATTGGGGTAATTTAGCAGAGGCATGTTTATCTGGGGGACAATATCTCATGTGGAAGGTGGCTAACCAGGAGTTATGTTCTGATACTGCCCTATGTAATGCAGTTGTGGGCGATCCACAATGGAATCTAAACATGCTGACAGGCCAAGGACCATATGAAGGGCAAGGTAATCAGATTAATTTCCACCTCAGTGTGTATCAACAAATTAGTGCTGCTGCCATTAAAGCTTGGAAAACACTTTCAGGTGCTGGTGATCTTCAAGAACAGTTATCTAAAGTTATTCAAGGTTGTAATGAACCCTATGCTGATTTTGTAGACAGATTGATTCAAACAGCAGGACGTATTATTTGGAGATGTGGACCAGGCTATGCCTTTAGTCAAACAGCTTACATATGAGCAAGCAAATAAATGGTGTAAAGAAGCACTAAGACCTTGGAAAAACAAAGACCTTGGAGCCTACTTAAAGGCTTGTAGGGATATTAATGAGACTTTTATTCAAGGTCAGGTGATGGCTGCAGTTCTTGCACAGGGTCTTAGAGGTAATACCAGCTCCTGCCCAAACCAACAGTGTTATCAATGTAAACAATCTGGACACATGAAAAAGGACTGCCCCCAAGGTTCTGTGCCAAAACTATGTCCTCGATGTAAAAAAGGGAAACACTGGGCAAGTGACTGTAAATCAATTAGAGGCAAAGATTGTAACCCTTTACCTCCAAAAAAGGGAATCAGGGCCCCTGGCCTCGGGGCCCACAAATATACACGGCTATCCAGTCCATGCCTCGGACCCATTACCCCTTGACTCCCCAATTAGACAAACAAGAGGAAGTACAGGATTGGACCACTGTGCCTCCACCAGAGCAGTATTAACTCCAGAGATGGGAGTACAACCAATACCAACTTTGATTGTTGGCCCATTACCTAAAGGAACAGTGGGCCTAATTCTGGGGAGGAGTTCTTCTGCTTTAAAAGGATTAAATATTGTCCCTGGAGTTATAGACCATGATTTTACAGGAGAAATAAAAATTCTTGCTTCTTCACCAAGAGGTGTAGCAATAATAGCTCAGGTTGATCGCATAGCGCAATTGTTGGTCTTACCCAGCTGCCATGATCAATATCCATCAAAGAATATTATTAGGGGAAATAAAGGATTAGGTTCTACTGGCTAAAATATGATCATGTTAACATTGGATTTAAAAGATAGACCTATGATAAAGTTAGTGATAGAAGGCAAAATTTTGAGGGCTTATTAGATACTGGGGCTGACAAAAGTATTATCAAAATTACAGAATGACCCAAAGCCTGGCCACTTCAACAGGCAGATCAGACTTTAAGGGGATTGGGAATCGCTTCCAATCCTAACAAGAGTGCAGCCATATTAAAATGGAAAGATGAGGAAGGTTATAGTGGTACTGTCCAACCTTACATCCTTAAACATCTCCCAGTAAACTTATGGGGAACAGATATCATGGAACAGATGGATTTACATCTCACATCTGAGATCCCATGCAGTAATCTAAAAGCTAATCAAATGATGTTAGCCCAAGGACACATATGGGGAAAAGGTTTTGGGAAAAATAGTCAAGGACCTACTTCACCCATTTTAGTTACTCCAAAACAAGATAAAAGGGGATTGGATTTTCATTAGGGGCCACTGAAGCAATTAAAATAACATGGAAATATGATAAACCTGTCTGGGTCCCTCAGTGGCCCCTCTCAAAAGACAATTTAGAAGCGGCCTAGCAATTGGTTAAAGAACAACTAGAGGCTGGATGCATCAAAACATCCACCTCTACTTTCAACACACCTATATTCATAATAAAAAAGAAATCAGGAAAATGGAGGCTATTACATGACCTAAGAGCAGTAAATTGTATAATGGAGTCCATGGGACCTATTCAATTAGGATTACCTACTTTATTGACTATCCCAGTTAATTGGCCCTCCATTGTAATTGACATAAAAGATTGCTTCTTTTCCATTCCGTTACATCCCTCAGACACCAAAAGTTTCGCATTTACTGTGCCCTCACGTAATAATGGCTCTCCTAATAAAAGATATGAATGGATAGTCCTCCCCAAAGGCATGGCCAATAGCCCCACTATGTGTCAAATATATGTAGGCAAGGCTATTGAACCCATATGCCTAGCAAACCCTCAACTTTTAATCTATCATTATATGGATGATATTTTGCTAGCTCATAAGGAAAAACCTGTCTTAGAGCAATGTTATAAATCCTTACTAAAGTCACTGGAAAGATGGGGCTTACATATTGCCATTGATAAAGTACAAATGACAAACACCATAAACTTCCTGGGATCTATCATAAATGCAACTATGGTTAAACCCATAAAAATTACTGTTCGGATGGAAAAACCAAAGATATAATAACACACTGTTTACACTTTTTCTCCATCCTGGAGGTTCCCAAACAAATTAAAACCAATAATGGTCCTGGATATACGTCCCAGGCCTTTAAACAATTTTGTTCCACCTTTGGTATTCAACACGTCACAGGAATTCCCTATAATCCTACTGGACAAAGCATTGTTGAGCGTGCCCATTTAACGCTTAAAAACATGCTTTATAAACAAAAAGGGGGAATAGGGCATCATACAGATCCCCAAACAACAAATTATCTGTTGCCTTGTTCATCTTAACTTTTTTTGAATCTTGATTCTGAGGGCTGATTGGCTGCTGACCATCATTCAGATCCCAATAAAAAACATTTAACTCAAGTGCTCTGGAAGGACATTCTATTGGGACAATGGAAAGGCCCGGATCTGGTGTTAATCTGGACCTGAGGATCTGTTTGTGTTTTCCCACAGGATGCACAATTGCCAATTTGGGTGCCAGAGAGATTGGTCAAGGCCTCAACAGAGACCC
This sequence comes from Sciurus vulgaris, assembly GCF_902686455.1. Taxonomy (NCBI): domain Eukaryota; kingdom Metazoa; phylum Chordata; class Mammalia; order Rodentia; family Sciuridae; genus Sciurus; species Sciurus vulgaris. Next base: position 77,501,547 of record NC_136464.1, read on the forward strand.
AAAAACAGGAAGAAGATGAGGAGGCTTCTCCCGCTGATGGAGTTGGCGATTTCTCACCAAGTTAATGGAGGAGACTCGCATGAACTATGGGGGATAGTAAAGAGGTTGCCCTATCCTGTACCCCTTACCAACTCTTCTATTCTATATCCTCCTATTTTTACAACAATTGGCCACATTTCTCCAGTCTGCTGTTCAATGGGGAAAAGAATGGTTTGGGTTTTTGTCCATGGGAGGTCTATTGTGTGTAGTATCTGTTCTGTGCATATAGTGTTTATACAAAATGCATATACATTGGCACAGAGAAACACTATTATTTGCCAAGCTCTCATTGCAATTGATGCTGGCTCATCCCCCCAAGTCTGGTTAAATATGCTGGACCAGTAGTCAAAGATGAGTAAGATTCATGGAGAGCTCATACCGACCTAAGGCAGGAAATGAGGGCTAGAGCCTCATTGTCTGATGATGGGTAAGGATGTGGCTCCGTCCTGGACAAACTAAGACAGGCATGGTCTCTTTTATAAACAGAAAGGGGAAGATGTGGCAGGCGAGACCCGGGGCCCAGGGTTACACCACATGCATCCAAGATGGTGACTGGCAGAGAGCCAAAGGGTGTGCTGAATGCACCTTGAGAAAAACAGGAAGCATTTACCATTGGCTGTATGATAATTAGTTCAGCCGTTTAGCACGTGGACAGATATATCTTACATGTATGCTTGAGCTCGTGATCGCTTGACCTTTAATAGGATTGGATGGACATATCTGATTACAATTGCTTATGCATGAGACTGCTTATATATTGAGGGTATTATCCAAATAAAGGGGAAGCTGCTTCATGAACTTCTGAAGTGTACGTGTCATTTGTCCCGCTGGTCAGCGGTAGGTGGCAATCTTCACATGGTGTTCTTCCAGTGTGTGTCTCTGTGTCTAATACCTTTAAAAGTAAGGATGCCAGTCATATTGATTGGCTAACTTGCATGATTTTATTTCAACTCCATCACTTCTAATCTGACCTTATCTCCAAGAAAGGCCACATTCTGAATTACTAGGGGTGAGGACTCCAAGATATTATTTGTGGCAGCATACAATTAATCCCATAACAACTTTGAAATTGAAATATTTCGGGATGTTACAAAAGGAACAGTTCCTATCATATACCAAACACTTATGTATTATCTTATTTGATATTCTTGACAACAAATTTTTTTCAGAGAGATCAAGTATTTAGGGTAGGGAAACTGCTAGTAAATGGTAGGGCCAAGATTTAAATTGAGACTGAAAATTTTTCACTTTTATTCTACTTTTCTTTTTCAGAATGTAGCTTGTGTGGACAGGGCTTCCCACATAATATGATTTTCATGATTATTCCCTATTATGTCTGTAGCTCCTAAAGTAGTGCCTAGCACAGGATTCTCACTCAAAACATATTTGTTGAGTTTAAAAATTAACTGACATTTTCCACTGATTTTCCCCAAGGTAAGAAGGAAGGAAAGTGTGTATGTGTATTCTGATGCTTAGACATCAGAATAATGAAAACCTGTTTAGTATGTGGCCTTCCCACAAAATGAAAAATGTCATCATGTGACATCATTAGTTACTTTGACATGTGGAAGGTCCTTTTTTTTTCATTGCTGCAAGACTCTTCATCATTAGTATCTATCAGAGAACATGTATATCATGCACTGTAATTTAAAATACTCATGGACACATGCATGGCATTTATGATGGAAATATAGCCCTTAATAGATACATGGTCAACACATGCTACAAAAATCTAGCCAGAAAGAGGAAACAGCATGACTTCATTGGTTAAGCTATTCCAGAAACCTCATACACCACACATAATATTACCTGGAAATACAGAACCAATGTGAAGTGCTTGCTCTTGATTTTATTTGGAATGATTTCCCTATCAACTGATGAATAGACTGGAAAAAAATATGCAAAACAAGGTCAGACTTACCTTTAAAATTGCTGTGAGTATAAAAAGAATAAAACATTTCCTAGTTGGAGTTTCATTTTAATACTGTTGATTTTAAAATACATTAATCATTGAAAAACCCAAGTTGATACCTGGTAGAGAAATTAAAAGAGAAATGATTGAATGAAAGACTGTTGATGATACACAGTTTAAGCATATGTCTATAGAAATGCTTCATAGAATTAAAATGAAGTAGAGAGTAAATGAATGAATATGTGAGGACAGGGATTATTTTTCTTGATGACCTCATGGCCTATCATGTGTGATGTTATATTTGTCTCTACGCATTATTCAGATATAATCATTAGAATGACTTCCCAATTAGGAGCCTTCTTTTTTAAAAAAATAGTAATACCTAATGGCATGGACTGCTGTATTTGATTCTCCATAGAAACAGATCTACATATCTGTATCTTTATCTATAACCTGAGAATTTGGCTTACATTGTTAAGTAGGCTGAGATGTCCCATGATCTTCCATGGGCACGTTGGAGATCTGGATACCCATGGTGCATTTAGTCCAAGTTCTGAGACCTGAGAACTGCAGAAATTGAAGGTTAAGGATGAGATGAGATGAAATGTCATAGGGAATGTAGCTAATGAAGGTTGTCTTCCTGAGCAGTGGAGATGCTTGACCTCTGCCAGTGGATTAGAACTTTCTCATCTATGTCAATTCTAATAATCCATTCTATTTTTCTGTATTTCCTTGACACTGAATTCTATTCACCATTCATATTTGTAGTGTTAAGGGCAAGACTCTAAAGAGTTTGTTCCATTACTTGTACTTACCAGATAAACCAATGACTGGGCCCTAGAGGCAAGGAAGTCTAGAAGGAATCTAGTATGGATAAGAAGGAAGAAATGATAGAGGATGACTCAAAGTTGTCTTTGGGTTCAACACCCTCAGTCAAAATGCTTGTGTTACTGAAATTGCTGGTAAGTGGATGGAATTGAAGAACACCATGCTAAGTGAAATAAACCAGGAGCAGAAAGTCAAGGATCTAATGTTTTCTCTGAGATATGAAAGTTAAGCCAAAAAAAGGAAAGAAATAAAATTGTAAAAAACAAAACAAAACAAAAAACAAAACAAAACAAAACAAAACAAAAAAAAAAAAAACCAGAAAACAGGTGAACATTCCATGAAAAGAAAAGAGCAATCAGTGAATTGAGAAGGGGACTGAGGGGAAGGAAAAAGGGATAGGGTAAATGAGGAAATATGAAATGAATCAGACCAAATATTCCTGTGTACATATGTGAATATACCACAGTGAAATTCACCTTTATGTCTATCTATAATGCACTAATTTATTTAAAAAAACTATAAATGGAAAGATCGGTAGAGTAGAAGAAAGGAAATCAGGAGGGAGGAGGGCAGGGAAGAGGGAAGTACTGGGAATTGAAGTTGAGTAAGGTATATTACATACTTGTATAATGATGACAAAATGAAACATAATATTATGTGAAAAATAAAACAAGCTAATAAAATTAAAGGAAAACAAGGTTTATGATAAACTGATTTGTCCTTATCAGTTTTCTGTTGTTTCCCAAATAATTTATTTTATGTGATTAAATACCAAAGTCAATGAATAATTTACTTTCTTAAAAAAATTATAGTCATTCTTTCTCTAATTACAATATGCTTCCATTTTGATAATTTTTTTAAATTTTAATTTATTTTTATTGTAAACAAATGGGATATACATGTTTCTGTTTGTACATGGAGTAATAGCACAGCATTTGCGTAATCATACATTTACATAGGGTAATAATGTTTGATTCATTCTCTCATTTTTTACTTCCCCCCACCTCTCCCACCCCTCATTTCCCTCTATACAGTCCCCCCTCCCTCCATTCTTGCAACCCTCCCACCCCCCATTATGTGTCACCATCCGCTTATCAGCGAGATCATTCGTCCTTTGATTTTTTGAGATTGGCTTATCTCACTTAGCATGATACTTTCCAATTTCACCCATTTGCCTGCAAATGCCATAATTTTATTATTCTTTATAGCTAAGTAATATTCCATTGTATATATATACCACAGTTTCTTTATCCATTCATCAATTGGTGGACATCTAGGTTGGTTTCACAATCTGGCTACTGTGAATTGAGCAGCTATGAACACTGATGTGGCTGCATCTCTGTAGTATGCTGATTTTAAGTCCTTTGGGTATAGGCTGAGGAGTGGGATAGCTGGGTCAAATGGTGGTTCCATTCCAAGTTTTCTAAGGAATCTCCACACTGCTTTCCAGAGTGGCTACACTAATATGCAGCCCCACCAGCAATGTATGAGAAACCTTTTTCCCCGCGTCCTCTCCAACAACATTGTTGCTTGTATTCTTGATAATCGCCATTCTAATTGGGGTGAGATAGAATCTTAGTGTAGTTTTGATTTGTATTTCTCTTATTACTAAATATTATGAACATTTTTTCATATGTTTGTTGATTGCTTGTACATCTTCTTCTGTGAAGTGTCTGTTCATATCCTTAGCCCATTTGTTGATTGAATTATTTGTATTCTTGGTGTACAGGTTTTTGAGTTCTTTATATATTCTGGAAATTAGTGCTCTATCTGAAGTATGAGTGGCAAATATTTTCTCCCACTCTGTAGGCTCTCTCTTCACATTGATGATAGTTTTCTTTGCTGAGAGAAAGCTTTTTAGTTTGAATCTATCCTAGTTATTGATTCTTGCTTTTATTTCTTATACTATGGGAGTCCTGTTAAGGAAGTCTGATCCTAAGCCAACAGGTTGAAGATTTGAACCTACTTATTTTTCTATAAGATGCAGGGTCTCTGGTCTGATTTCAAGGTCCTTGATCCATTGTGAGTTGATTTTTGTGCATTGTGAGGGATAGGGGTTTAGTTTCATTCTGTTGCCTATGGATTTCCACTTTTCCCAGCACCATTTGTTGAAGAGGCTATCTTTTCTCCATTGCATATTTTTGGCACCATTGTGTAGTATGAGAAAATTGTATTTATTTGGGTTTGTGTTCATGTCCTCTATTCTGTACCATTGATCTACCTGTCTATTTTGGTGCCAATACCATGTCATTTTTGTTACTATTGCTTTGCAGTATAGTTGAAGTTCACGTATTGCGATGCCCCCTGTTTCACACTTCCTGTTAAGGATTGCTTTAGCTCTTCTGGGTTTCTTATTCTTCCAGATGAATTTCATGATTGCTTGCTCTATTTCTGTAAGGTACAATATTCTTTTGTATATATATATACCACAGTTTCTTTATCCATTCGTCAATTGAAGGACATTTAGATTGGTTCCACAATCTGGCTACTGTGGATTTTAATTGGAATTGCATTGAATTTGTATAGCACTTTTGGTAGTACGGCCATTTTGACTATATTAATTGTGCCTATCCAAGAACATGGGAGATCTTTCCATCTTCTAAGGTCTTGCTCAATTTCTTTCTTCAATGTATTGTAGTTTTCATTGTAGAGATCTTTTACCTCTTTGGTTAGATTGATTCCAAAGTATTTTTTTTTTTTTTTGAGGCTATTTCAAATGGAGCTGTTTTCCCATTTCCCTTTCAGATGTTTTATTGCTTGCATATAAAAATGCTTTAGATTTATGCATGTTGATTTTATAGTCTGCAATTTTGCTGAATTCATTGATTGTCGCTGGTTCTTTGCGGTTCCAAAATCCATTGATATTTGTCACCGCCTGCAGCAACAACTTGCACGGGTCTTATGGGTGGTGGAGTGGAAACTGAGGCACTTCTATCTTTCTCTTTGGTGCACTGCTTTCTTGCTTGTTCATAGAGGATAGAGGAAATAAGGTTTACTTGCTTTGAGAGGAGAGACAGACTTTGTTTCTTGCTTGTTCATTTATAGAGGATAGAGGAAATGAGGTTTACTTGCTTTGAGAGGAGAGAGAGAGAGACCCCGCTTATCAGAGAGAAAGAAACTTTGCTTAAGAGAGAAACTTTGAAAGAAAGACAGGCTTTTCTTAGAGCTTAGAAGGAGAGAGGCCTGCCATGCCTTAAAGTCCTGCATGAGGTGCCCTAGTGATGCGTCTGAGTTCCCTACTAGCTACTGCCGCGTGTTTTTTCTCTCGCTGCTTCTAATGGCTGCTATATCTCTGTCTCACTCTGCCTACGCTTATATCACCTTCAGGACGTGGAGCGCAGGGCCACACCTCTTACGCAAAGATTAGGCCAGACGCTCCAGCAGGCAATTAGCGCTTGGGAACACATGCGCATACATCGTGTGCATGGATGAGAAAATCACCTGAGTGTGCTTATGTCAATTAACCTCCTCGCTGCCGATGTTTTCAGGCACCATCCTGGCGCCGCCAACATGGCACAGCCCTCAATATTGATGAGTTCTAGATGTTTTCTGGAGGAGTTTTTTGGATCCTCTAAATATATGAAATCAGCAAATAGTGACAGCTTAATTTCCTCTTTTCCTATTCCTATCCCTTTAAATTCTTTAGTCTGCCTAATTGCTCTGGCTAGAGTTTCAAGGACAATGTTGAATAGAAGTGGTGAAAGAGGACATCCCTGTCTTGTTCCCATTTTTAAAGGGAATGGTTTCAGTTTTTTTTCCATTAAAAATGATGTTGGCCATGGACTTAGCATATATAGCCTTTGCAATGTTCTGGTATGTTCCTACTATTCCTATTTTTTCTAATGTTTTGAGCATGAAGGGGTGTTGTATTTTGTCGAACGCTTTTTCTGCATCAATTGAAATAACCACATGATTCTTATCCTTAAGTCTATTGACATGATGGATTACATTTATTGATTTATGGATGTTAAACCATCCTTGCATTCCAGGGATGAACCCCACTTGATTGTGGTGCATGATTTTCTTAATATGTTTTTGGATAAGGTTTGCCAATATTTTGTTAAGGATCTTTTCATCTATATTCATCAAGAATATTGGTCTAAAATTTTCTTTCCTTGATGTGCCTTTTCCTGGTTTGGGTATGAAGGTGATATTAGCTTCATAGAATGAGTTTGGTAGGGTACCCTCCTTTTCTATTTCCTGGAATACTTTGAGAAGTATTGGAATGAGTTCTACTTTGAAGGTCTTGTAGAACTTGGCTGAGAATTCATCTGGTCCTGGGCTTTTCTTGGATGGTAGGTTTTTAATGACTTTTGTCTATTTCATTGCTTGATATTGATCTGGTTAAATGGTGTCCTCCTGGTTCAGTTTGAGAGGAGCATATGTCTCTGGAAATTTGTCAATGTCTTCGGTAGTTTCTAATTTGTTGGAATACAAATTTTCGATGTAGCTTCTCATTATGTTATGTATCTCAGTGGTGTCTCTCATGATATTTCCTTTGTCATCATGAATTTTAGTAATTTTAGTCTTCTCTCTCCTTTTTGTTAGTGTGGCTAAGGGTTTGTCTATTTTGTTTACTTTTTCAAAGAACCAACTTTTTGTTTTGTCAGTTTTTTGAATTCTTTTGTTTCAATTTCATTGATTTCATCTCTAACTTTAATTATTTCCTGTCTTCTACTACTTTTGCTGTTATTCTGTTCTTATTTTTCTAGGACTTTGAGATGTAATGTCAGGTCATTTGGTTGTTGACTTTTCATTCTTTTCTGGAATGTGCTCCATTCAATGAATTTTCCTCTTAGTACTGCTTTCATAGTGTCCCAGAGACTTTGATATGTTGTATCATCGTCCTCATTGACTTCTAAGAATTTTTTTAATCTCCTCCCTGATGTTTTCTGTTATCCATGTTTCATTCAATAGCATATTATTTAGTATCCAGGTGTCAGAGTAATTTCTGTTTTTTATTTTGTCATTGATTTCTACTCTCAGTCCATTATGATCTGATAGAATACAAGGCAGTATCTCTATTTTTGTGCATTTCCTAAGGGCTGCTTTGTGGCATAACATATGGTCTATTTTTGAGAAGGTTCCATGTGCTGCTGAGAAGAAAGTGAATCCACTCTTTGATGGATGGAATATTCTATACATGTCTATTTCGTGTAGGTTATTGATTGTATTATTGAGTTCCGTGTTTTCTTTGGTTGGTTTTTGTTTGGAAGATCTATCTAGTGGTGACAGCAGTGCATTAAATTAACCCAGAATTATTGTGTTGTGGTGTATTTGATTCCTGAAATTGAGAAGGATTTGTTTGATGTACAGGGATGCACCATTGTTTGGGGCAAAAAATATTTACTATCTTTATTCTTCCTGATTTATGGTTCCCTTAAGCAGTATGAAATGTCCTTCTTTATCCTTTCTGACTAACTTTGGCTTGAAGTCCACTTTATCTGATATAAAGATGGAAACCCCCACTTTTTTACTGGGTCCATGTGCATGGTAGGTTTCTTCCCATCCTTTCACCTTTATTCTGTGGATGTCTTTTTCTATGAGATGAGTTTCTTGCAGGCAGCATATTGTTGGGTCTTTCTTTTTAATCCATTCTGCCAGTCTATGTCTTTTGATTGATGAGTTTAGACCATTAACGTTCAGGGATATTATTGAGATATGATTTGTATTCCCAGTCATTTGGACTTATTTTTGGTTTATAATTTGGCTTGGTTTCTCCTTTGAGTGGTTTTTCTCTAAGGTAGTTACTCCCTTCCTTTGCTGACCTACATTGTTGTTTTTCATTTCCTCCTCATGGAAAATTTTGTTGAGTACACTCTGTACTGCAAGCTTTCTATTTGTAAATTCTTTTAACTTTTGTTTATCATGGAAGGATTTTATTTTATCTTCAAATCTGAAGGTTAGTTTTGCTGGGTATAGGATTCTTGGTCGGCAACCATGTTCTTTCAGAGCTTGAAATATGTTGTTCCAGGCCCTTCTACCTTTTAGCGTCTGTGTTGAGAAGTCTGCCGCTATTCGTATTGGTTTCCCCCTATATGTAATCTGATGCTTTTCTCTCACGGCCTTCAAAATCCTATCTTAATTTTGAATGTTAGGTGTTTTCATTATAATGTGCCTTGATGTGGATCTGTGGTGATTTTGTGCATTTGGTGTTCTGTAAGCCTCTTGTATTTTATTTTCCTTTTCATTCTTCAGGTTTGGGAAATTTTCTGATATTATTTCACTCAATAGGTTGTTCATTCCTTGGTTTGTATCTCTGTGCCTTCCTCAATCCCAATAATTCTTAAATTTGGTCTTTTCATGATGTCCCATAGTTCTTGGAGATTCTGTTCATGATTTCTTACTATCTTCTCTGTTTGGGCAACTTTATTTTCAAGATTAAATATTTTGTCTTCATTGTCTGAGGTTCTGTCTTCCAAGTGGTCTAGTATTTTGGTGATGCTTTCCATTGAGTTTTTTGTTGTTGTTGTTTATTGTTTCCTTCATTTTAAGGATTTCTGTTTGGTTTTTTTGAGAATCTCTATCTCTTTGTTGAAATGATCTTTTGTACCTCAGTTGCTCTTTCAGCTTGTTGGTATTATCATTCATTGCCTGCATTTGCTTTCTTATCTCATCCTTTGCTTCATGAATAATCTTAATCATGTATAATTTGAAGTCCTTTTCTGACATTTCTTCTGACATATTGTCATTAGATTCTATTAATATAGAATGTAGATTTGTTTGAATCATTTTCTTCCTTTGTTTTTTCATGTTGTTCATGAATTTTCCCCTGTAGCAGTGCAGATCTGGGGTATTGCAGATTCCTCCCTATATAGGCTTATAGTGGCCTTATAGGTTTCCAAAAACTTTTTTCTAAGGGGAGATCAATATTAGCAGTGCCCAATTCAGACATTATGCAATCCTAGACCAAGTTGCCCCTATGAGGACAATAACAGTATTGTCATGATAAACATAATGGGTTCAAATATTATCCTCAGTATAACAAACAGATTTGCAGTAAGGTCTTCAGTTTCTAATGGATGACAAAGAGGATGCAGAGGGATATAGAATGTAGCTGTTAAAGGGATAGGAAAAGAATATACCAAAGTTCTAATAATAGAAATGGTGAGAGTATAATCAGAAGAAATTGGATGTTAGCATGCAAAAAAGGGAGAAAGAGACTCTGAGAGAACAGGTAAACAAAGGCAAATGAACAAGAAAAGTAAATTAATAAAACCTTAAATTTTTTCAATAAGGAGAAAAAAGAAAATCTACAGTATAACAATCACATAGTAGTGAAACCTCCCAGTCTTCAGTAGCCTGATGCATGAGAGGTACCTGACAATGAGCTTCAAGTCTCTAGAAGGTGTCTCAGGATGGGATTTGCCCCACCTAAAGATCGGAGCTCTGGCTTCCAGGATTATCCAAGATGGCCACTCTGGCTTCCAAATCTGTTGGCAAATGGGGAGCTGCAGCTCAGGGTGTGGACATGGTCAGCTGGAGATCCTGGAGGAGTGGTGTGGTTGGTCAGACATGGGTCCTAGAGGTGGGATGTGTTTGGTGTGGTTGCAGGATCCTGGAGGCTGGGTGCAATCAGTCAGTCTCAGGTCCCGGTGATAGGATGCAGTTAGTTGGTCTGGGGGTCCTGGCAGCAGGGAGCACTCAGTCAATGTGAGGGCCCCAGAGGCAGGGAGTGATCAGTCGGGCTGAGGGATCCTGGAGACAGGACTCAGTCAGTCTGGCCAGGGCTCCTATGGGGCCTGGCTATTGTCTCAAAATGGTGGCAGCCACATGCAATCAAACCTGCAGGTATTGTAACAGTGAACTTTCAGGCCACAGCAGGCAGCTGGTGCTCCACTGGTGGTCGGCGATTAGTTTGCTGATTGTTGTCAGACAATCGGGAGGTGAACCTTGTGCATTGGGTGATAGATAGGTATAAGGCAGGTGATGGACAGGCGAGAGGTAGGCAAATGGCGGATGATAGGTGCCTGACAGTGAGTACTCTGCACTCAAAAAAGATGTCGATATTCTGGCAGACTGCAGTTCATCACAGCAGACAAATGGGGTAAACAGCAGGGGATCAATAAGCAGCAAAAACTGCCTCACCAATAAACAGATATCCTCTGCTTGAAACTGGAGTTACAGAGAGACAAGGAAAGCAGCCTCCCTCTAGTCTGCCATCTTGAAAAATATGATAAATCTTATTGAGAAAGAGAAGGAAGGAGGTGCAGTTATAGGCAGCTGGCTGGGGACTAAGCATGACCCTGGTGTACCCATGGGAGTATTTCCTAGACTAGAAAGTCTTCATTATGTAAATTGGCAAAGGAACATAAGGTTGAGAACTGCTAATCTAGCTCTTTAGTTCAAAGTCAATGTCCCTGAGAATTCTATCCCCTGTGCTTGCTTTCTCCATACTTTATGACCCTGGAGAGTTGATAGAGACGTTGTCTGTCTTATCAGCTGCCACCATTGCAATTTGTTGCTCCCTGATGTGAGTCCAGGGAGAATGTGAGTAACCTTCCTCACAAACACTACACCCTTGGAAACTTAGAAGTACTTAGGGCTCTGATGGTTGGCTACATTAACAATCTGCATGGTCCATGGGGTGCAGTCAGTCACTGGTGGGGAATCTCAATTACTTGTAAGGGCTCCCAGATTTATTGCTTGTTAATTAAATTTACTTTCTGGTGCCATACAGATCTCTCATCTCAATTTTCTCTGTTGCTTCATTAAAGGTTTATAAAAGCAGTTGCTGAGTGACACATTGCATGCACTCTATTGCTAGATCAATCTTTAAAAATAGCCCTGTCATGTCCCTATCCAACCTGTGTCCACAGTGAAATCCTCCTTTTTACCAGAACATCTCAACCTTGGTCGATAGTCAAAACATTTCACATGCTGAATCTCTTTACTCTTCTGCCTTCTACATAGCAGGCATTCAGTAAAGTTGTGTTGGAAGAATAATGTGATAGAAAAAGTAGTAGTTAAATACTGACTGAAAGCTTGCAATACATTGTGAAGTTTCTCTGCACTGGTTTTGTAGATATTTGTGGTACTCCTGTGAATGAAGTACTAGTACTCCTCTCATGTTAATCTTCAAGATATTGAGGTTAAGTGACATGAGCATTGTTATTTACTCAACTTCTGAGTGGTAAATTCAAGGTTCCAACTTGACAAGGTAGCTATGGAGTGCAGGTTCTTAAACACTGTATTATATTTAATCTCCTAATTCAGACTATTCCTTCATTTTCTACACAAAGCAATTGATGCAGCCATTGCTCTGGGAACAAAAACTCTTTCCATTTATCTTACTGGCCAGCTGAAACCAGTCTATGAAAGTCCAGCTCCATCCCTACCTTACTATGTAGCCCTCCAGAAGCCTCAAACCCACAGTAAACACTTTCCCCAGAACTCAAAGCATTCATTTGCTGCACCAATTCTTTTGGCTCCAGTTTATACAAGATGGTAAAGTCTCTAGATTGCTGCTTTGTATTATTTTTTAACTCAATAAATGTGTAATGGATAAATAAAACATCTCAGGGCAGCTCTGAAGTATCCAGAACTATACATTTTGGATCCTCATTTACAAATACCTCAACACTCCTCTGCACATACTTTTTGCTATTCAGGCATATCTGTATTAAGATGAATTGGTTTAAGTTTGGAATGAGTTAGCTGAGGCTATGATGTTCATTTTCAGGTGAGACTATTAAGTTTGGTAAGGACTTTGCTTGCCAACTCCCAAACAAGATTAACCAGGATGTAATTGTTAGAGAGAGGACTGCATTTCCTATGCTGAAAGCACACAGGCCAGAATATAAATGGGCTTGGTTGTTTCCTTCCACAGAGGAGCTGTATGCCAGCTCTCTGATTTCTTTGTGTTATAACCTAGCAGAGACATCTGTGCCTATTTTGCAGCCTCTGAAAACTTAACTTGGGAACAAGTCTACTGAGGCTGGCTGTTCTTTTCATCATTGAAGAGTGTGAGAACCTTGATAACAATGCAACTTCTAATTTATACCCACAGCACCTGTAAAGGCACTCATGGCTGGGCCTTGTCAAGAGAGAAAACCCTGAGTGGAAAGGCTCCTGAAATCCAGATAGGGATGCCTTATACACTTGCATTTTCTTACCAGGTCCCTCTCAGTCCACATGAATGGCTTCCATGGTTAGATGGGGCCCTCTTCCCTCTTCCCTCACTGTCTCTTCTTTTTTGTCCCCTAAGACTTATCATAGCTTTCTCAGTGCTACACCATTTTTCCCAGTCCAGAATAATTCCCAGAAATCCATCCCCAAATGCCTCTATGGTCTGAATGTTGCTCCTCAGGATACCTCCCTAAAATCTTGGGGTTTCTCACTGTATGCCCCATAGAAAACTTTAACCCTTCATGATTGTATCATTCTGTTTAGATGAAAAAGACATTTTTCCTCTAGATGCAGACAATTTCTAACAACACAACTTTATTGTATTATTATATGGTAATATTTATAATCTCTCTAAGACTGTACATCATCCCCACCCTTAACCAACAGGAAAATGAGTAAAAGGAAAGAAAGGAAGAGAAAAGAAAATTCTGTCACACCATGAAAACATGCCAGCAATGAGGACAATCCATATAAGGTGCCCATCCTGATGCCAAGTTCTTTGTGTGCACACTGTCACTGAAGTCACACACACACAAGCTCCATGGATGCCTGGAGTGCTAGATGGAGTACAGTGTTAGTCACTTGGTCTGTTCCTTTGCCAGTCTGCACTCAGACCCATTTCCTTCTCCTTGACTCTGCAAGAGACCACCTTTCTCAGGCCCTCTTGCTGACAATCTTAGGACTCAGTTCAGCTCTTGGAACACACTCAAATAAAATCTGAACAAGGGGGAAGAGAGCAGGCAGCATATTTCCTTCTCAGCAGTGTCTCTGGCAATGATGTGCCTCTGTGACTCCTGGTCCCCTGGCTCCCTCTCCCTCAGTGCCAGTCTGCACTAGCCTCCTGCTCAATCTTTCTCCTCTGGTCCCTCTAGCCACAAAGGAGATCATGTCTTCTTCTGCCTAGCTGCAGCAGTCCCCTCAAAACCCTCATTTCAGTGTTTGACTTCAAAACATTCCCAATATCTGAGTAATAAATTTCCTACATTAAATATATTCAATTTGAAGTATCTAAACTGATTTCTTCATTACTGGGCCCTGTTTAAAATCATTTCAATTAATATATATTTAACTTCACACCTATGTTCTTAACCCCTGTACTTACCTCCTGAAACTTAAATTTAAAAGTCATTCCAATAATGTTGAGTTTTATGTCTAGATGTATGAATTTTACTATGAAATATCAAGTCGTTTTGGTGAGGGTGGTTTGTAGCAAAATCTTCAAAGTGCAGCATTGAGTCATCTTTTTTATCATGGAAAATTCACATTTGGTTTCTTAAATTGTGTGGGTTGAAGTTGTGCTCTTGAAAGTGTAATCTGAATTCCAGAAGCATCAACATCACCTGGGAATGTCTTACAAATGCAGAATCCAGGGTCTCTTCAGAATCCATGCTTTAACCAGATCCTCAGTTGATTTTTGTACATGATAAAGTTTAAGAAGCACAGATTTAGTTTAAATTAAACTAGTATTAGTTAATTAATTAGTAATTAGTTTAGTTTAAAGTTTAAGAAGTACTAAAGAATATGATTTGAGTAAAACAAAGTAAAAAAAAAAAGATTCTTAACATTTAAAAGATAACACCATAAAAAAGTCATTTGTGAGTCTTTGTTCAAATTTGTCAGTTTGTTTCAGAATTTAGTCCAGTTTACAAATGAACTATGCCATTCCTTTTGTTAGTACAAAATAAGAATTCATTTCCATATAAGAACTGCTGTAAATCCTGGTTAATTTTATAGGCTAGCTCATTCAAACAGATCACTCAGGATATAATGAGTACCAGGTCAATTTCAAAGTGGAAGGAAAGGCTCTCAGTTTCTCCTCTTGGACACAAGGCCTTTTCTGGCTTGTTTGTTTATATATGCAGATTTGACTTTGGCATCATGCCACTCCACCTAGGATGCCTTTTTCCCACTTCATCATTTTTTTCCAAGAACTAGCCCACTGTGGACCTTTAACAACACCCCCAAAGTGCTCTGAAGTGAGAGAACACAGTGCCACTGCCTTCATCCAATTCTCCATTTCTCAGCACATGCCATATTAGCAGAGTTATTATGAGAGTAATGGACTTTAACTCAAATTGATGAGTGGATAACTAGTCACTTAAATGCCTTCAGAGGAAATTTTACATTTATAATGGGATAGTTTTTAGCTCCATTGCATCTCTATTTGTAGAATTTCACCTACTGTTATTAAGGTAATAGGAATCAAGTTCAACAGTGCAGAGCCAGATAGGTGATGGGTGAGCTCTCCTCAGGAGCACACAGTCTTGTCATCAGTCCTCGTTCTCTTTTCATGATAGCTAAATCTTCTTTCCTTCATTTTTTTTTTTTTTTTTTTTTTTTTTCCTTCTACAGTGGTTTTATTGAGGTAGGGTGAAAATTCCCTATTTGAATATGTGGTTTGACTCTAATCATGATTAACTGTAATGTTAAAATTGCTTGGTTCCTTACTGTATTAGTTATTTATGTCTATGTGAAAAATTAGCCCACATTTAGTCATTGAAAACCACAGTCATTTACTGTCACCAATTTTGTGGATTGAGTCTGTAGTTGTGATTCAGGGTCTCTCATGAAGCATTAGTCAATCCATTGAATGGGTCAGTAGTTGACTTAATGCCTGATTGAGGGGGATCTGATTTCAAGTTCATTTATGTCTCAGTTCCTCACCCATGGAGCTCTCCATCCTCTGCTTGAAGATCCTAATGCATGGCAGCAGACTTCCACCTCCATCTCTAAAACTGCTGCATGATGTGGCAACTGGCAACTGGCTTCCTTCAGAGCACACATTCAAGGGAGAGAGTGTGAGACAATGCACCCAACATGGAGGCAGTAACATTTTTATAACCTAATCTCAGAAGAGATCCAATTTCTTGTGCAGTAGTCTGTTTTCTAGAAGTCACTAATTCTCACTCATGCTCAAGACTAGGGAAATTAAAGTCCACATGTCCAGGGCAGAAATATATATGTATATACAATGTGTAGACATGCTCTTAAGCCACCACACACACATAATAAGTGACTACAGGGAACACAAAACCTTCTGTGATACTTGAACTCTGTGACTTTTGTGCTTCTGTATGTGTCACCAAGTGAAGAGAGTGCTGGCATAAGAATAAGGAGCAGTTAAGTTAGTCCCAGATCCTATATTTACTAACAGTGGGACCTTCGTAATTACCTGTTTGGTTTTATTGAGGGAATATTGCTTGTTTTTCTGGGAATTGGGCATATTGACATATATTATTCTGAAATTAGGAATTCTGTGATCATATAATGAGATAATGGATTTGAAAATTCTTTAGAATATGCTAGACCATCATTGTTGCTGGGGTTGGTTTCCTCTATCTTCTCTCCTTCTTGTATCATATTTACCTATCTCAGGATTAGTGGAACTCAATGGATTCCTTGTTCTTTCCTTTAGGTGAGTGTCTGCAACTTTCAGGTTTAACAAATAAAACTTCTCTCTACCATTTTGTAAAGCACCTTCTAATATTCACAATGCGTTCTCCCAGATCTTTGGCTATTGAAAATCCTCTAAGGACTGTGCTCATGGATCTATTGCTACGTCCACCAATGGCCTCAAGACTTATTTAGTTCTTTATCCTTTGAAGTCCCACAGTTCTCTTGACCGTTCACTTCCCACAGTGAACCACCTACATCAAACTCTTATTCTTTCTGGAAACTTGATGTTCATTTCATAATCTACCTTAGATGGATTCTAATAATTGAGTCCCTCACCCAATACTTGATTTCTCTTCACAGGTTTTGATCCAGACTTATCATGTTCTATGGTTTATGTTGGAATAAATCTTCTACTTACTCCTCTTAATTGCACTTGTAGTTCTGTGTCCATACATTCCATCTCCAAATAATTGGATGCTTCCTAGTTCTTTGCCCTCTCCTAATATATTCCTAGGCAGCTGTAACTCTGTGTGATAAAGTAGAAGGGACAAAGCAATGGGTTAGGTAAACCAGAGACTTGAATCCTATCCATTTACTAACTGGCTTTTACCAGTATTTCCACCAACAAAATGGAATTCATAACATGTACACCAGCATGTTATTATGAAAGTGGAATGAGGTAAAAAGGACAGTGGATCATGAAAACTTTAGAAACTGTGTTTGGTATATGCCACAGGCTCTGGTCATTTGTTTCTCTTTGCTTAAATTTCAGTTGTGCCAATGGGACTGGTCTGTTTCAGAATCATGAGGGTGGCATTTAAATGTGAATGGTTGAAATGCCCCAAAAATCTCAGGAGTGGGCTTAGAGAATGTGCATTTGTGTTCCCTAGAAGAGTTTCATTGTACAATAAAGATGGAGAATTTCTACTCCTTGGAAACGTCCTGCACTCATATGTCCTGGTAAAGAGTTTCATAGACAGATAACGTTTTATCCTATGGGATGAGTTGTTCTAAGAACAATAAAAACCAGGCTCATCATGATACCAACAATTTTATTGACTGAAGAGAGATAATATACTTGCAGTAAGGAGGTGTATTACTCCCCAAAGGGCTTCCTTCACTGTCCATGGTAGAGGTTAACATAGTACATAAATGTATTTTTCTCTGAATTTCTTCTTGCTCCTCTTCCCTTTCCTTCTTTCTTCTCTTTCTGTACTTCTTCCTCTTTCTCTGCTTTGTTTTTTAAGGGACATCTACCTAAATATACCCATGGATTATCAGTACTTCTATTTTGGTGCATTTGTGACCTCATTTACCATCTAACTCCAAGTACATTATGTACATTTTTATTGACTTTGACCTGCACCACTCTTTCTATTTAAGTCTATTTATCATAGACTTAAAAGCAGCTTCTCAACTTCCCTGCTGTCACAGCATAGCAGGAAAACACAAACTGCTATAATTTGGTCTGTATTTCATAAACTGGCTCTTTATTCACATATTGCTGATTCCATAGAGGCTGAAGCATAGTCTTATGGAAGTGAATGGCAGGAAGTAGAACTTCAGAGGAAAACTCAGTCTTAGAAATGACAAACCTTTTTTTTCTTTTCAACTCATCACTATAGCTTCTTGGCTCTAGGCTTAAAGCACCATCACTGAGACAACTGCCTCTTTGCTAAGAAGATGAGAAGAGGATCATGTGCTTAAACCTTGACATTCAGGAAGGACTTGAACATAAAAGGGACATTCCAGAGGGAGGAACAAAAGTACCCATGCATAAATGACAAGATGTTGTGTTTTCCTGCAGGGAACATAGCAAACTTTAAGCCTAGCAGCACTGGATGCTTGGTAAATGAAATCATAGAAAGTAAGGAGAGAATAAAATTTTTCCTTGAATGGTTGGATAAGTCTTTTGTAAATTTACTTACCAAGTAATATAACCTTTTCTCCTGAAAGGACAGTAAAAAAATAAATAAATCAAGGATCATGGGGTTGGAGTTGTAATTCAGTTTTAGTACACTTACCTACCATGCTCCAGACCCTGGGTTTAATACCTAGCACTGAAAGAAAAAAAAAAAAAAAAAAAAGACCGTGGATCATATAGAAATTTTTTCTGGAAATAAGACAATGGATTTATAGGCAGAAGAAATATGTCTAATTGCAACGCTAGCAGTTAGTAGCTGCATGTTCTTGAGCACATTTAAGCTTTCAATTTTCTCAAGTAAGGAATAGTGGCAGTGCTTAATTCATGGGTTGCTTTGAGGATTAAAGGAAATGTTAGAAAGACACTTTTTGTACTCTAAAGTAATACATTTTTCCTGCCTATTTGTAAAAATAAAAAACAGTCAATTCATTCATCCCTTGATTCAGTCTTTGACTATTACTTTTTTCCTTCCCTCATTCTTGAGATGGAATGTCCTTCCACAGTCTGCTGAGAATCCCACCTCCTATATCTATTCTGGTGAGTCCTTCCTCTACACTTTGGAGCCACTGTCATCTCCTGCTATTCCCTGTGTAGACTTAGCTAGTTTTGGAGGGGAAAACCCAGCTTTGCAATGATACCTTCAAAATTCCACTTAGATCTATAGTTTCTCTGAACCTTTGTTTCTGATTGGTGTAGGGCAGGGGAGATAAAAGTCCCTGGAATATTAATGAAAGGGAAAAAAAGAATAAAGGAAATAATCTGATTAATATCCACAGCAAGCAGGACAATGGCACATGCCTGTAATTCCAGCTGGCCTGGAGGCTGAGGTATGACGATTGCAAGTTTGAGACCAGCCTCAGTGATTTAGAGAGGCCCTAAGCAATTTAGCGAGACCCTGTCTGGAAATTAAAATGAATGGGGATTTGACTCAGTGGCTGAATAAACCTGAGTTCAAACCCTGGTACCAAAAATGAAAAAAGAAAAAAGCATATCCATAGCACCTTGTTGAATGCAGATTTTGCATTGTGCAGTGTTGAATTGGAGGCTGACAGCTCGGTCAACTTCTGAAAGCAGGTAATGACATCAGGCTACAGATCCAGTTAATATCAAAGAAGATTTTAGATTCAGTGCTTTTAGAACTGTGGGGATAGATAAAACTATGAGGAAGAATAAGCTCACCAAGGAGAGACCAAAGTGCTGAGATCCAAGAACTTCATCAGGTGTTCCAAGGATGATCAGAAAGAAGTGAAAGATCCAGATTAATACAGTTAAGTTGTTTCTGAAGGAAATACTGCCATAATGTCTTACTCTTCTTACTGGTCTCATCCATTGGATGCCAATAATTTGGAAATTTAAGGATGCAATAAGAATTGTTGAGCTACTTAAAATGGCATTTTAAAACTTTTTTTGTTAATATAAATAGACTTTATTGAAGTCAGTGCCTCTGTACTGAGACAGAAGATTGTGTCTACATAAGCACAAGTTGTAACATTTCACAACTTCTAAAAGGAATGTCAACAATTACAATGATCATGCATATCATGGTCGATAATCACATTTTAGAAGCATTTTCAACCATTTCTAAAGAAATGCTTATAACATTGTTATATATAGAACTACTTTCAATAAGCTGCAAAACATTGATCAACTTTTCCAGTATGAGCTACAGTGTCAACACAAGGGGGAGGCATAAATGTTTAATTTATGAAATCAGAATGGAATATTTACTGTAAAGAAAAATTAAGAAGCTTTCAAATAAAGGCCATTATTGAACCAACGTGAAGAACACAACTAGAACTTTTGAGTTCATTCATCTTTTAAAGCTGGGCAGCTTTAACAACTTCAGTTGAATAACTGAAGTCTGAATAACTTTAATAACGTCAGTCTGACTAATTCAGTTCTAAGCATGGAATTCAGTACTGTGAATATTCCTTGGATTGATGTTTAGCAATAATGCGGTTCAACTGTCTCTTTGCTTCACACTGTGGAAAATTGCTCATGTCATAATATTGAGGGGCAATTTTCACCAACCATTCTGACTTGATATCTGTACATGTCTGGATGTAATTCTTCGTTGTTAGAACAAACTCATTATAAAGCACCCATTCAGGCTTGTGGTTGAGAACAGTAGAGGGGTACAACTGAACCACTTGGTTACCTTTCACAGTTAAGTAATGCCCTATTTGTTCTAAATGTGGCACCTGCATAAAACACCCAGTAACCAAAGTTTTTCTTATGTTAATATAATAGTCCCTGCTTGTAAAGTCAGTACTTCTACAAGGCAAATTAAATCTGTCCATAATTTGAGATAGCTGCTGGTATACATTGTCTGTGGACATCAAGGACCAGTAGTTAATGAAGTTGTCATAACACCACTGAACCGACTCATGATTTTGTTTAAAAGCGTGGTAGACATTCAGCAGTGTCAGATGATCTCCATCTATGTGGGTAAATCTCATCTTGGCCTCATCTGCAGCTTTCTTGGCCTCCATGGGGGCAAACAAGACACTGTGGGACTGACAACATAGCAGTAATAGATAGGACCTCATTAGAACAGTTGTAGTCACAACTTGCAATAACCATTTTAGCGAGCTGTGGATCTAGAGGGAAATCTGCCATCATGGATCCCAATTTGGTCAGATCTCCATCATCATTTAAAGCAGCCAGATAATTCAAAAGTTCTAGGGCTCTCATCAGATTCTCAGGAGCTGATGGATCCATAAAATCAAAATGCACCAAATCATCAATACCAAGTTTCTTCAATTGTAACACAACTGATTCTAAATTGGAATGCAAAATCTCAGGATAGGTTTTATCCTGCATTTCTGTTCTATAAGCTTTTTCTGTGTAAAGCATTTCCCAGGTCTGGTACATCCAGCTCGATCAGCTCTTTGTTGAGCTGAAGCTTTACGAATAGCTGTCACCAAAAGGGATTCAACTCTGATTCGAGGATTGTATACCTTCTGTTTTGCAAATCCAGGATCAATCACAAACACCACACCATCTATTGTCAATGATGTTTCCACAATGTTAGTTGACAAAACTACCTTTCTTCCAATTGCTCCATTCTGGTTTTTTGGAGGTAGAGGTTCAAAAATGTGTTGTTGCTGCTGGGGTGGAAGTGTAGAGTACAGTGGAATGATTTTAATGTCATCAACTTCAGGACCCAAATCATCAACCTCATACTTTATCCTTTTACAGGCTTCATCAATTTCCTCTTGACCAGTTCAGAAAAGAAGAACTCCCTCTTCCTCTTCACACATATGTATCTGGATCACTGTTCGAATTGCAGCTTTGAGATAATCTCTCTCTGGTTCTGGAGTCTAAAAGATCTCAACAGGATGTGTGCTGCCAGAAATAGTTAAGAGAGGACAGTTATCAAAGTAAATCTGGAATTTTCCCGCATCTAGAGTAGTGCTCATAACTATAACCTTTAAGTCTGATCTTTGTCTTACAACTTCCTTTAAAACACCCATGAGAATATCTGTAGCCAGTGTCCTTTCATGAGCCTCATCAAGAATTATCACACCGAAACACTCTAGAAGGGAATGTTCAGGCTTCACGAAGTAACATCCCATCAGTCATATACTTAAGGATAGTTTTTGCACTACTACAGTCTTCAAATCGAATGGAGTAACCAACTTCCTGGCCCAACATCAGATCCATTTCATCAGCAACTCTCTGAGCCATGCTCATTGCAGCCACTCTCCTGGGCTGTGTACAGGCAACTGCTCTCTTGGGTCCTGGTAATGATCTCATATACTCCACACACCACTGGGGAATCTGTGTTGTTTTACCAGACCCAGTCTCACCAACTAGCACAAATGACTGGTGTCTAACCAGAATATCTGTAAACCTATCCTTGTATTCCCAAACAGGGAGCTGAAGTTGTTTCTTTAGAATATCAGAGTATCAAGGTGTACGGGGTAAATTGGTGAATGGATTAATGCACTGTGGAAGTGATGTGTGTCCTGCATGTCCAGTGTGTGTTGAATGAGCAGAATGTGTGGAATGTGTTGAATGAGCTGAGTGGGTTGAATGAGCCGAATGGGAAGCTTTCAGAGGTGGTAATTCCGCACTGATAAGCACAGCACTGGTTGAAGCTCGCAATTCCTTCTCCTTTTCTTTCTCCCTCTCATTCTCTATCGCCTCTATCCCGTTCTCCGTCTCGATCTTTGGACCTATCTTTGCCTTCCGGATCTCGATCTCAATCTCCCCCATCTTCCTGCATGCTTCTTGCCGGTGGGGTAATCCTCCCCCACGTCCAACAGGTGCCGCTTGGACATCTTCGCACTCTTCAGGGAGCGGTTAGGAAGGAGGAAGAAGAAAAAAGTTGGCGGCTGTATACGCACAGTGCAGGGCAGCTACTTAACTCTTGGGGATCCCCACCCCTCCCGCTACAACAGCCGACACCGTGCGGCCGGAACCAGGAGCTGAAATGGCGGCGGCGATGAGGCGGCATTTTAAAACTTGATTAGCATTTTTCTTAAAAATTTTTTTAATTTCAAAACACTTTTGTCTATGGATATAAAAATGCATATACTGGATCTATGTTAGCACAATCACAAGTCAAGTATCTGGGGAGTAGGAGGACCAGGGCACAGGTCCTGTCACCCTAAGTGATTCTCCTTATGCAAGGAAACAAATTGAGGCAGAATTACCAGTATGACATTGAGAGTCCAAATGAGTTTCCCAGGCTACCCTAAAAACTTGGTGGTTAGAAACCACAGAAATTTAGTCCCTCACAGTTGTGGGGTCTAGGAACCTGAAATAAAGTTCTTTAAAATATGATATGCCCTCTTTAGCCTCTAGGGGAGTATCTTGCCTTGCCTTTTCCTAGCTTGTAAAAGTTGGTAGCAGTTCTTGGATTTCCTTGGTTTGTAGCTGCATTACTCTAAACTCTGACTCAATTGTCATAAAACCTTTCTCCCTCTGTGTTTCATCACCTGGTCTGAGAAGGATATTAGTCACTGGAGTTAGGTCCCAACCTAATGCATCTTCATCTTAATTAATCAGATCTGCAAACATCATCTTTCAAAATAAGGCAGCAATCCAAGGTTACAGGTGAACATAAATTGTTTGGGATACTACATACCACATTATGGAGCCCTTCATCTATCTGCCATATGCACGCGTAATATAAATAGTTAATATTTGGAGCTTTCCATGTGAGGCAAACTATATGAATATACACAATGCTCCTTTCCATCAAAGCTCCAGTTTCCATAGACACATTTATCCATTGAGTCTTATACTGGGCTTGGCTATTATCTGTTCATTTGAGACACTGCATAAAAATAATATATTTTTATTATATTAAATAATATAATAAATTATTATTTATTTTAGAATATTTTTTGGGTAGACTATCAGCAACATGCATACTGATTACAGGCATGAATTCTAAGATGTTTATGCCCTTAAGATGCCTTTAGAAGATGTGCTTGGTACTGAATCTCAGTGGCAGGCTTGCACCATCCTGTAACTGTAGCTTATGGGACACTGCCAAGTTGTTATTCCATACATACCAGAGCAAACCAGAGATAATATAAACCAAGTTCCGTTCTTTCAAGTGCAACAAATTTAAAATTAAATAGCAGATGGCTTCAAATGGTTTTCTGAGATCGAACCTATTAGAATAATTTGAAGAAATAATATGGCTAATACTGATAAGATTTTTGAAATGTAAATGGATGATTGTAAATGAGAAGGAATTCATTTAAATATATGACAACAGAGGGCTGGGGATATAGCTCAGTTGGTTGAGTGCTTGTCTCGCAAGTACAAGGCCCTGGGTTCAAATCCCCAGTAGCGCAAAAAAAAAAAAAAAAAAAAAAAAAGACAACAGGTGAGATAGTGGATCTTGGAAAGTGTTAGCAGGTCATAAATCTTTAAAGAAGAGTTATACTCAAATCATTTTTTAATGATTTTGCATGGATCCAAAATTTCTTCACAGCTCACTGAATAAGGGGGAAAAGTGATTAACTTTTCCTTTGGATTCATCAGTAAAGAAAAAGGAATAGGAAAAGATGTGGGCTCTCTCTGATACTCAGTTTCCTCTTTAAAAATGGGGAAAATAATGCCTATTCTGTAGAATGATCACTAGTTTAAAGTGCCAGGTAAGACAATAATAGAGAAGAACATGTAAACCACACAGAACTAGAAACATGAGATACTGAGTTATCGATGGGGATGAAACTAAAACAAGACTCAAGGAAAATAAAAAACAGAATGAAAATAGCAAAGGGCTTTCTATAGCATCACCCTTGTTATACAAAACAAATTCTGCATCTTTCTTGGGAAATACTCTATTCACATATCAATCTCAACATATCCAAATGCAAATTCTTATCTTCCTGCCTAGGGCTGTTTTGCCTCATGTTATCCCACGGCTTCCTGTGGTAGGACCTATTAGCCAAGGTTGATACCAAAACATATCTTGCACACTTCTATCTTTACTTCCTAAAAATGATCTTCACCTGTCATTTCCTCTTACTATGCTTCTAATTTTCTCACCTATTTCCCCTCGACTCATTGTTGCTTCAGATCCCATTGTTAGAACACTACTACCCATTTTCAGGGAATGATTGTTTTGTCTCTCCTAACCACTCAGCATACCAGATGAAGTCTCCTAAGGCATTGTCGTGACCTGGTCATGCTACTTTTCAGAAATTTCCCATTTCTGTGTAACGCTGTTTAGTTTTCTTCTTTTTCAGCTGTGTGGAACAAACTTTCAATTTCCTATGTTTGAAATAAAGTATTCTTTCTACATGTTATTCTTTGAATTAGAACTCCATGTCTCTGCTTCTGTATTTATTCACACCATTATCTCCGAAGCAGTTTTCCTCTTGCTTATATTATGATACTCAGCAGCGTTAATGTGAACAAGTGGCCATTACTGCAATTGGATAACACATAGCTGTCGTACTGGCATCTGCGCAAAGTCAATTCTTGTGTGCATCTGACTCTGCAAGAGACAGCAATCATGCTTTATCTACTGGCATCAAGACCCTTGGACTATTTAAAAGAAAGCCCATTGTGGATTCTGGTGAGAAGCAGGAGGACTCCTGTTAAAGTAGTTGAAGGTGCTACACTTGATGCTGTTCACCCCACAGAGCTTCCTGAGGTCCTTGTGTCTGATGCTTGTTCTCTAGCCTACCTCTATATTCCATATTTTTATACATTCCCAAATGTCAGATTACCTGCTTTTCAGATTAACTTGTTTCATCAAGTGCAATGTATTAAATGTAAAGAAAAGATCTTAGTAGTAGCACCACAGATGGATTTTAGTAGGTGTAACATTTGAGCTCAGTCATGAAGGACTAACACATCCTTGGAGAAATAGACGACACTAGTAATTTCACATTAATATCTTTCTTTTTAGGTCGAGTTATTGAATGGTTACTCTGTGTATGCACACTTACTTATCTATCAATTTTAACTTTTCTTTTTAAATTTTAACATCTTCCTTCCTAAAAGAACCCTCATTTTATTTGGGCAACAATGGACTCAGTGGAAAAAAAGAAAGTTTTTCAGGCTGCCACACAGCAAGACATCACCATGTTCTTAGCTTTAACCAATGTGAATGAGACTTAGGTAATTAGGTAATAATTTGTTCAGTGCAATGTTGTTCTGTATAAAAACACAAAGTCTTACAAAGGTAAAGAACATTTGGCTCCTTTTCCTAATTTTCTGCCTCAAACTCAGAAATAATGTCTAGTGACAACAGAGCCATTCTGAATCTAGAAACAAAAGCTACATATCAAGAATGGTGGCACAGATAGATAAAAAGAGATGGGGTCATTGGTAACACCATGGAGCCAGTCCTGAGCTGCCTGGATCTGATTTCTTATATGAGAAAAATAACAGTGAAAAAAAAAAAAAACATAGAGAAATTTATTTAGGCATTTTACTCTATGTGGCCCAATGTAATCCTTATGCTATAAAGCTGAATTTCACCAATTTACTTAAATAAATATTCCAACTTATAATGGAAAAGTCTAGATTGGAACCCATCTAGTTTGAGGATGGATTTGCCTACCAGGTTCTTGTTTCTAACTAACAATAGATTAGTTTACTCAAGATCAAATAGATTAATTATGTTCCAAAATGAAAATTATCAGCCATCTAGCTCAAAGTATGTTAGAATTTCTTAATAGTGTCTCTCTCTCTCTCTCTCTCTCTCTCTCTCTCTCTCTCTCTCTCTCTCTCTCTCTCTCCCTCTCTTTCTCTCTCTCTCTCTGTTCTTCCCAGGGACAAAAACTGTACTTTTTACTGATAAAAGTTCATGTCACAATATCAAGATTCCATCATTTTCTGAGCATTTTGTATATTAGGTATAAAAGTAAAATAATGAATTTTTAAACAAATCTGATAAAATTTAGTAGTCCAAAGGAACATGTATATTCAAAGTTGTCACCTTAGGACATGAGATATTTCTGCAATGCTTCTCAATTTCTAAAGTCTCCAAGTAATACTGTTTTTGAAGTGTCTGAACAATCAGGCTATGAGCCTCAAAAGAAATTGGTTTTAATTGCTTCATATTAAAGTGAAAATAAAATGACTATCTGCCTTAGAGAGAGAGAGAGGGAGAGAGAGAGAAAGATTAGCAAGAATCATGAGTGACCTTCAAAAGCTGAGAAACACACCACCCAACAGTCAGGCAGGACTGCAGTGGGAACTTCAGTCTTACAACCATCTGGGACAAACTTCTCCCCATAACCCAAATGAGCCTAGATGCACACTCTATCCCAGAGACTTCCAAGTAGCTCCCAGATATGATGACAGACTTCAGCTCAGATTCTAAACAGAGGTCCCAGCTGAGTCTGCTCAGATATCTGCCCCACAGAACTGGGACAGAGTAAATGGTGTGGGAAAAATGGTACTCTCATACAATACTGGTGGAGTTGCAAATTTGTGAAGCCACTCTGAAAAGCAGTATGGAAATTCCTTAAAAATATTGGAATGTACCCACCATTTGACCCAGTTGTCCTTCTCCTTGATTTATACTCAAAGGACTTAAAATCAGCATACTACAGTAATGCAGCCACATCAATGTTGATAGTAGCTCAATTCAAAATAGCTAGATTTTGGAACAAATCTAGAGACCCTGCAATAGATGAATGGATAAAGAAACTGTAGAACTGTAGTATATATGCATAATGGAATATTATTCAGTCATAAAAAAGAATTAAATTATGGCATTTTCAGGTAAATGGATGGAGTTGGAGAATATCATGCTAAGTGAAATAAGCCAATCCCAAAAAACCAAAGGCCCAGTGTTTTCTCTGATAAGAGGCTGATGATAGGTACATAACATGGGGGGAGAGAGGGTAAGGGAAGAATGGAGGAGCACTGTATAGAGAGAAATGAGGGAAGGAGAGGGGGCAGGGAAAGGAAAGAGCAGAATGAGACAAATATCATTACCCTATGTACATGTGTGATTACACAAATGGTGTGACTCTACATTGTGTACAAGCAGAAAAATAAAAAGTTGTACCCCAGTTGTTTACAATGAATCAAATAAAAAATAAAAAGCTACTAGATTTGTGGTAATGTCTTATAATACCAATAGAAAATGAATATTCTTAAATACATAGCAAAAGGAATTAAATTCAAGTCAAAATACATATAATATACTTCACTGAATATAAAATTATAGTTTCTCATATTTTAAATGTAGTATAAAAGGAGTTTGCTGTATTGACTAATTTTTCAATAAGGACAAAATATTATCTCATCTATAATTACACTATTTTTTGTCAAAATAAATAATCATAGAACAAAATATTATGTTATGGGCTAGTTTTCTTAAATATGTTATTATCAGTCTTGAACCATCCAGGAACATTGTAATTTAATCAGAAATAGTTAGTCCAAGAAAAGTTTACAAAATAAATATTAATTTCCAACTTAAAAATTTGTTGAAGTAAAAATCTTGTTCTTTGAATTTCTTTAGGCATCTTTAGCAGTTAATGCTAGCAGGAACATATACAAATATGTACATAAATTATATACTATTACAACATAAATTATCATATAATATGCCATTTTATATCATTTATATTTATATATTCTAAATATTCTTTTAAAACATTAATTGATTTTATCAGATTTTTATATTATAAATAAGTCTTCTTTCCCTACAAGAGATGTGAAACTAATTTTTAAAACAGTATTTTCCAAACTTTTATAGAACTATGGCAAATATTTAAAATATTTATAAGTCTTGATGTGCTTTAATTTGTGAAAAATAATTGAGGCACATGAATTTATCTCAAAATTCATGAAAATTTTGAAAATTTATCTCAAAATTCATGAAATTTATCTCAAAATTCATGAAAATTTTGTCATGTGTGATTTTATTTGTTGTTGTTTTGAGACAGGTCTCACTAAGTTGTTGAGACTAGCGTAGAACTTGCAATTCTGCTTCAGCCTCCTGATTCACCTTTGACTACTTTCATTATAATCAAAATAATATGACTCCAATATGAAAATAAATAAGAAATAATTCTTAAAATTATATTCTCTTATACTTTTTAAAAGTACTGTTGGTAAAAGTAAAAATATGTGTAAGAATAAATTGTGTACTATATCCTTAAAGAAATATTTTAGATAAAATTCATATCTTTTGAAATTTGTCTTGATCCATATTGCCCTCAAGCTTCAGTTCCTGAGGCCACTACTCTTTTCTCTACCACCCAGGCCTTGTTCTGCCTCTATGCAATGTAACTTTGTAGTGTCGCCCCTAACTCTGCAGCTGAGTCTGACCGTGTAGCTCAGGCTGGCCAATGAGAAGCTGGTGGATGTGGCAAATCCAGGAGGCTTTAAAAGTGTTTTTATGATTAGTTCTGCATTCCCTTTTGCCCTCTATCACTGCCATGAGAAGGACCTATCTGCCTAGCCCCATGGAGGGTGAGAGAGATGGAGCAGAGTCACAAGGTTCTGATTTTCACCTCAAACCAAATCAGCTCACTCCCAATCCTGAATGACTTCAATCAAGGCCAGAGGAAGCATGTGGACTTGCCTTGCTGCAAACAGACCTTCTCACTGATTTCCCCCAGGAGTCTGAGCATTAAACACCTCTGTAATATGTGGTTTTATGGCTTTTTATTATTGTGTTTAAAACAGAAATAAGGTAATAAAATTAATACAGTTGCATTATTTTATAATATTCTATACATATAAAATATTCCTTTTATAGAATCAGAAAAAAGTTACTCTTTTCATATTTTACCCATTTGTTGATATTGAAATAAAATGCTCTTGTGTATATATTACTTTCAACTTATTAACATGTTTTATGCTTCATCACAAGAATTTAGAGATGTTAAAATATTAACAATTTTAAAGCTTTTCATTTAACACTATATGCATATTTTTCTTTTTTCTTTTCTTTTTTTTTTTTTTTTTTTTGAGTAGTACTAGGGATTGAACCTAGGAGCACCACTGAGCTACATCCCCAGTCCTTTTTTCATTTTATTTGTTGTTGTTGTTTTGAGACAGGTCTCACTAAGTTGTTGAGACTAGCCTAGAACTTGCAATCCTGCTTCAGCCTCCTGATTCACTGGAATTACAGGTGTGGTTCATCACACCTGGCTAACTGCATTTGATTTTTTGGTGGTGGGATTTGTTTGTTTGTTTTGTGGTACTGGGAATTGAACCCTGGGGTGCTCAACCATGGAGTTATATCCCTAGCCTTTTTATTTTCTATTTTAAGTCAGGGTCTCCCTAAGTTGCAGATGCTTGCCTTGAATTTGTGATTCTCCTGACTCAGTCTCCCCAATTGCTGGGATTACAGGTGTTCACCATTGCACCTGGCTGCATTTGTTTGGAAAGACAGTATGCTCAAGGAAAATGTTTCAGATGTCTTGTAAATTATAGCATTGAGATTCTCAGTCATTTGGCACTGGAGCTAGAAAAGTTTATTGCCCATTTGGATATAGTCTGTGCTATATATGTGCTGTGAGAAAAACTGAATCCCAGGTTCACTATCTGTGCCACTTAATATATATTTGGGTCTCATATTCTGTTTTAAATTTATTTGTATTGCTACATTTTGAAGTTTATTATTATGACAACCTATATTTGGGAAAAATCAATTTAAAAAATAATACATATTTATGAATGAGTAAAAAACATTATTAATTTGGTTGATGACATGTTTTCCCTCTAGTAAAGATAATAAAAACTTAGTCATAACTTTGAATATTTAAAATTAATTTGAAAATAATCAATATTTTTTAAAGCCTACATCTTATCCATAATCAACTAGCATATATGGATGATATGCTGAGTTCAGGATTTCACAAATCAACAAAGCAATGGAAAAGGAAGATATCTTTTATATTATTGGATTTGTAATCTGTGGTACCTAATTTGCCTCCTGAAAATTGCTGAATACTTTCAATAGTATATAAAATGTGGTAATTTAAAAATTTCACATATTAATATTTTTGACCTAGTAATCATTTACTTCTCAGAAATTCCGTGCTTTTGTTGTAAATTCTTTCAGCCTTGTTAGAAATCACAGATGAATGAAATCAGTTTTCATTCCTTTCTATTATATTCACTCTTTATCAATACTGCAATTTCCCTATAATTTTTGTTCTCCTATTGTTTTTTCCTTCATCTTTCCATCTGATCTTTGAATGTTATTTAGGCTGAGACAAAATGCTTCTGTGGGATACTCCTCCACCTCGCCTTTCCCATCCATTATTTTAGATTTCACTTGGTCATGCTACTGAATTGCTGGAAATATCAAAAGGAATAGGAAACATTTATGCACAATAAATATTCCCTGTTCTAGCCCTTTGGTCTGACATTTTGAAGATAGGAGGATGGCAATTAGGAGACAACCAGCTTCCTGACCTTTAGGTTTTAACTTTCTTATTTCTGATGTTACTGCCACCCAAACCTGCTAGTTTGAACTATAAACAATTGACAGCTTTTGCAAAAAATTGGTCTAATTTTTGAATTATAATTGCTATAATAATCATAGCAGTTCTCACTGAATTATAGACCTCATCAAGGAAAGAAAGTGTTTATTGGCTTTCTGAATTTTAAATATTAAAAAAGATAATCATTAGCATTTGAAAGACAGATGTCACAGGGTTTTCATAATCTTGTGCATGCTGCATTTGATCATAATAGTTTAGTTGTGGTTTGAACATGAATTGTCTCCCAAAAGCTCCTGTTAATGCAAGGATATTCAGAGGCAAATGATTAGATTACAAGAGCTGTAACCTAATCAGTCCATCCTGGTATAAATGTAAATAGATCGACTAGGTGTTAACTGTAGGCAGATGAGGTATGGCTGGAGGAGTTGGGCACCAGGGGTGTGTCCTGGAAGGGTATGTCTCCCAGCACCTCTTCCCCAGGACCCTTCTCTCTTTCTGCTTCCTGAACCTTCCATGAGCTGAGCAGCTTTCCTTCTCTGGGCCCTTCCCCCCACAATATACTGCCCCATCTTGGGCCCAAAGCAATGGCCACCTATGGACTGAGACCTCTAAAACCACAAGCTCCAAATAAACTTTTCCTCCTCTAAGTTGTTTTTGTCAGGTATTTAAGTCAGAGTAAAGCAACTGAAACAGGTATTTTCTGATGCACTTTCTGCTTTGGAGTTTGCTGCTTTTTGTAGATCTTTACTAGATTTTGAATAATGGGTGCCAACTTCATGGAATAGTAACCATGGGTAGTGTGGTTCTCTATGACTGAGTTCATGAAATAATTTTCAAACAATATGAAACATTAAGCCTATAATCTCAGCAGCTCAAGAGGGATGCTGATGTAGGAGGATCAAAAGTTCAAAACCAGCCTCAGCAATTTAGTGAGACCTGTCTCAAAATAAAAAAATAAAAACAGACTGGGGATGTGACTCAGTGGTTAAGCATCCCTGGGGTTCGATCCCTGTTACAATAATAGTAATAATAATAATAATAATAATAATAATAATAATAACAATAATAATAGTAGTAGTAGTAGTAATAAAGTTTTAAAACCTCTTTCTTCTAGAACAAGTTATAAAAATATAAACTTGGGTAAGAGTGTAAGATATATAGGAGACAAAACTTGTTTTCTATAATTTTCTTAAGATTTCTGCAATAAGGGCACCTCACAACATATTTTTTTTCCAGGAAAATTAGTTTTGTGTTTCAGCATTCCCTGGAAATACAACAAACTTAAATATATCATCAGGGAAATGTTCATCTTCCTGGAAAATTCACATGCAGAAAGGTATGAACATACTATACTAACTCATTTTGCAATGAACTGACATCCACAATATCCATTTAAGGATAATATTAATAAAACAAATTGGTCATTTGGCAAGCAATGAATTAAATTTAATGCATTCATCTCTCATCTTTAACAAACAATTCAATAGAAAATTTAACTGGCAAAATATATAATAGAATTAAATACTTATATGCAAATTGTACTATAACTTTTTATAAATATACATGCATCCTATTTCTTATTATTAGGTGGATCATAACAAAATAAAACAAAAGGAAAATAAACACCAAATAGGTATGAGAGACTACCAGAAAAATTCTTCTTCAAGATACACAAGTGCATAATATATGTAATACAACAATAATATATGTACTCAGATTAAGTTCTTTATCCCATACCTGTGTTTTTAACCAGTACTTGCTTCCCTATATGAAAGAATTTGATTGCATAATGTTCTAACACTTTGTGAATTCTGAAAATAAATAAAATTAAAGTCTTTTAAAATAAAGTATTCAAAAGTTACCATTTTTAACTTACTTATTATATAAAGTATTGTAGTGTTTTCATTTTTTGCCACCCTTAAAAAAGGTTATATGACACATACCTACTTCACAAGACTATAGAAATGAACATGAATACTTAATTATGAACTTGAAATTATTTAATAATTATCTACCATCCAATTTTTACCATTGAAATATTCTGTTTCTTACCCTTATTTGAAAAGTGATTCCTAAAAGGAAATTTTTTAGTATAACTTAGCTTTTAATAATATAAATATTTGTGCAACTAAAGCCCCAAAATATAAGTATATGCAATTTATTAAAGGTTTTGAAAACCTAATAATGCATATGTAATTTGACACCATAAGGGGCTATAATTACAGTCTACAAGAAAGAGTATTTCCTATACTTAAAAAAATTAGTTGTCAATTACCAAAGAAGCAACATTATATTACATTAACTTAAATATATAGTTCTATGTTAGATGAGAAAAGTAATACCTTGAAAATACATTAACAATTAAGTCAACACTGCAGTTATGGGCCAGGTGCAGTGATGCATGCCTTTAATCTCAGAAGCTGGGAGGCTGAGGCAGGAGGATTGCAAGTTCAAACCAGACTGCAAGTTCAAACTTAGCAAGGCCCTGAGCAACTTAGGGAGACACCGTCTCAAAAAAAAAAAAAAAAAAAAAAAAAAGAAAGAAAGAAAGAAAGAAAAGAAAGTAAAAACAGACTGGGGATGTGGTGCAGTGGTTGAATACTCCTGGATTTAATCCCTGGTACAAACAAAAGAAGACAAAACAAAACAAAACCCTGCAATCATGAAAAGAACAAAGCAAAGATGATGCAAATATGCAAATTATTTTTAATATGACTTCCAAATGTTAACTTTATTTCTGTTAAAGTGAATATTTTTCTCACTTTACTAAGGAAAGAATAGATTTCTTCTGGAAAAAAAATGAATGACACATGAATGAATGAAAAAATAAATGAATGTCCATTAAGTAAATAGTCCAGTAATTAGGTCAACCAAAGTATTTAAGTGAACATGAATCCTTTGTTTTCCTAGTACCATCAGGTATAATACCAAACTGCTCTCAAGTCCTGGACCTTTAGTTTCCCACCAAGTAAAGAAACAAACTTGCCAGCCTCAGCTTTAGCCTGCTCATTGCACTACTACTATGCTCTTAAATGCCCTTGATTATTTCTTCAGGTATGTTAGGTCATGACAAATAGACATTTTCTCTCTCCTCCTCTTATCTTTCTAAGGGCAATCAATCATAAAAAAACCAAATAAGGCACAATAACCATGATAATAATAACAACTTTTTTTTCTACTGAAGGAAATTAATTGGAAGGTTATATATTTAGATAAATTAATCTATAAATTAAATTAATCTATAAATAAATTAATTTCTCTGGGTTCATAAAGCCAATCTGAGACAGTACCAAAACTACTTCCAGGAAATATTTTCAGGACTTACTATGTGCTTCAAAATGTCTTCTTTATTCTTTATTCATTTGTAATTATTATTAGAATTTTTGGTCTTTGCTTCCAGATCTCTTCTCCCAAACTCACCAATCCACAAACAAAAACACTAAGTAATACTCTGTGCTTCTCAACATTATAGTTTTGCTTTTTCTATTACTAGGATTGTCTAGAGTCAGCTTATTCTTTCACAGGACACATGCCACCTTATCCTACTCACCTTTCTAGCCCTATTTGAGATTTAGAAATCTTATCTCAAAAATGACCTCTATCAAGAGACATTTCTGGATTTCCTGTTGTCACTGAGAGCTTGGTCCTTGTTGCCAATGCCAACCCAATAACAAGGATAAGATTAAAAAAAAAAAAAAAAAAAAAAAAAAGGTTTTTGCTTTGATAGCAAAGAAGCCAGGGTGTTTCTGTCCCAGAGGCTATGATTCTGCCCATCAGGAAGAACAGAGTGTTTTAGAAGAAGTGATTCAGTCCAGGTGTTCCCTGTGCTGGGGGGAGTGGGACTGATTCATTAACTTGGAGATAGCCAGCTATTTCTTAGATCTTCTGGCACAGTCCCTGAAGTCTGAACTACTTGATTCCCATGGGGTTGTGTGCTCAAAGACAGGTTACTCAGTCTAGAATGGGAGAAAGGTAATCCTGTTTTCCTCAAGGTTAAGAAGCGGAAGAGGGAGCACAGGACAAGAAAACATGTCTATTTTAAAATAAGTCTTAATGGCAGTGCAGCAAGTTATATTCAAAACATGAGGAAGACCATTGTTATACTCGGACTGGCTGTCTCCGAGACTTGACCCTCCCAGGTGCTTAGAGTAGACAGTGTGTTTACTACTCTCTGCCTGGAATGGATTCTTCTCCTCAAATTGTGAATAGTGATCAAAAGCTAAACTTCAAGGTGATTTCCCAGTGCCAAACAACCACTTGTTAATTTCTCATTCATCTTTTAAATGGATTCTTTTTTGCAATGTTAGAGTCAATCACATACTGGCAGGAAAAAGAAGTTTCAATTCCATTTTGAGAGGCTGAGTACCTCCTGAGCCAGTAGCAAAAACTTCAGGTCCTTTATTAAGCCAGTTAAAAATGATAATGTGATGTCCTCTTGATGGTTTTGTTTCAATTATTGAGATAATTGCTTCCATTCTTTTATTCGCTAGTATAATAGAAACCTGGCCTAAATATGCATATTATTAAAATTAAGTGATTAAAAATATAAATTCCTTCTCTATCTACTTCATTTCCTATAACATTTTAATGTGTAATCCTAATTTTCAAGTATAAAAATATTATCCAAATTTGAGGCAACAACGAAAGTATATATCTTATTTTGAAAATAGGAGCCATCTCCCCCTCCCTTCTTCCTTTCTCATCTCCTTTTGATAGCTATTAGCAAGAAGTCACAGATTTCATTTCAAAAAGGAAGTTTTACATGGTAACTCATGAGAAAATGGGTAATTCTCCACTATGGGAATTATACTGTAGTATAATCAAACCCTGAAATTTCCTTAATGGATGACATAGTTGGATGCTTGCCACACACTATACACATCAACTTACTGCTGTGCAACAATAATGTCACAATCTAGGCTGTGAAATATGTTCTTTTAAGGAAACATAATAAAAAAGATCTCATTTTAGAATTGTTGTTTTTGGCTAGGTGCCATATGTGAGTGGGTTCTCAAAATGTTTTAGAATCTTACCAGTTGATTAGTATATAGAACTCTAAGTATCATTTATTTTAAATCATGTCAGCCCGATATCTTGATAGGGAGAGTCTATTTAGATAGTAGATATTTGCTTAGCTATTGTTATCAGAGTCCTAGGTCAGAGGCATGACTCTAGGGATCCAATAAATCAGATTCATTCACTCACCACAAAAACCAGTGAAGGTAATGGAAAAGCATGAGAAGAACCTTAAGCAGTACAGCTACTCTGGGAATCCAAGGGGATGCATATTCTTAACCCTATCTTCAAGGGACTGACAATGACCTTGAGGTCTTTCAGAAAGGGAAAGTCGGACAAGGGTTGGGGGCCAAAGCAGGTGATCTTGATCCGTTATGGTCTATCATTAAGTCAGGATTGATGGGGTCCCTTGTCCCAGATAAGAAGGATATTACCTGGTAGGTGGGTGCAAAATAGAGGCAGAGATACCAAGTCTTTAATACTGCTTTTAGACACCCAGGAGACATTTGGAGATGAAAGTGAAGAATTTGTGTTACAGAATTAAATGGGATTCTAATACTATTTTTTTTGTAAGAGTGGGAAAGAGATCATGAAAAATATTTACTCATATATATATATAAAATATATGTATACTTAATGATTTTATTCAAATTTTATACTGTACTTTTTGAATCAAAGAATAAGCAAAGCAAGACTTGACTAATTCTTAATAAATGTGATAGTCATTCACCACGTATTTTTGCAGAAGCGTTATGCAGCTCAGTATTTTAAATGAGATTGGCACTTGAAGAATTGGGGTATCTATAGTAGAGTTGGTCAATCCATCTTACAGATATAGCACTCATTTGAAATTGTACTTCATAGGTTCTATGTATTGGCTCCTCAAATAATTCACAATCTCTTTTTGTTTTGTTTTCTCCCCACAATGGAGATTAGAAGCCAAAACAATTTTCTAGACTGTCTTGACTAATACTAATCATGTGACATAGTTTGGCTTAATGAGTCCTATTTGCTTAAAACTGAAATTAATGGGAAGTACTTTCTTTCCTACATATGTCAGAGACAAGGACAAAGCACCTTGCCCTTTGCCTTGATTTCAAACCTCACCAACTCTGCCCATTATACCTGGAAGTGCAGTAACAAATCTCAGGACCATGGGGACAAAAACAAGGCACTGGTGGAGCTCAGAACACAACACTTCAAAACACAGCACTAGGAAACCAGAATTTACATTGCCAAAATATGCCTCTTTTGCATTTTAATTATTTTGAACTAGTTATTTTGAGAAACAGCAGATTCAGGTGTAGCTCTGAAAAAGAATGCCCTTTTGTAAAGAGAAAATTTTCATCTACAAAAGAAATCTCCATTTTTAAGGTTCTTTCCTTCTTTACATTATGGACAGAAGGGTGACTAATTCATTAAAAATTCTTAAAAACTGAGAAGGCATTGACTTAAATCTGCATAAAAACCGTACCTTTGTTCATAAGGAGCTTTTCCTGGTCTCCTGATTTTAACTGTCCTTTCCCTTATACACTTTATTCTTTGTTTCAAAAAAATGGGAAATGTAAACCTTTGAGATCTACTCTAGGGATTTTACTAATTTCTCTGAGTATTCTCTCCCTGCACAGGAGTTATACACATTAATACTTGTGTTTGTTTCTCTCTTGCTAATCTGCCTTTAATGATACGGAATCCCAGTTAAGAACTATGAAGGGAGATTGGGTCAGGTGTGGTAGTACACACCTGTAATCCAATTTACTTAGAAGGTTGAGACAGAAGGGTCACAAGTACTAAGCTGGCTTGGGCAACTTAATGAGACTTTTTCTCAAAAATAAAATACAAAAAGGGCTAGGATGTAGCTAAGGGTAGAGCACTTGCCTAGCATATGTGAGGCCCTAGATTCAATCCCTAGTACCACTAAATAAATAAATAAATTGAAACATTCAGAAATAATCTTAGAAACAAGGTCTTTTTCTTTCAGAAGCATAGAATTTTTTTTTCCCTGAATTTCATCATCTAAGGGAAATTCCTCCAGGAGTGTGAGAAATAGAAAGTTTGCTGGTCCATTTTCAGAATGCAGTATTTAGCCATAATTTGAAAGTAAAATCCAATCTGGCCATCTAAGGATCCAATTCCATTTTCAATATACCCCTTACCTTTGCTCACCTCAATTTTAAAATTAGCTAATAGCATAGATTGTAACCCCAAGATCCTTCTACCAGGGCTTAGGACAGTGCCGCATCAGAGATAAAAACAGGCAGACTGCCTGCCCAGGTGCACGTGTGCTGGCCATGTTTGACAGCATGCCCTTATGCAGAAGTAAAGTTTGCCTTGCTGAATCACTATAGAGGACATATTTGAGTTCTTGGGCACCTCAGTATTTCTCACAGAAGGAACTAAGTTGTCTTGGGATCTTCCTCTGTAGTCTAATCAAACAATCATCTAACAGGGAAGAAGACTAGAGTTGGCTCTAAAATCAGAACTAAAACAAACTTTGTCCCAGACCATTGTCTATTTTGTGACCTATTCACCTCCTCTAAAATAGTTTACTCTTCCTCTAAAAATTGCAGACAACCCATACTTCTCTCTACCCTCTGAAGAGGATAGAGAATCTTCCAGACTTCATTGGGTTATTGGGTATTCACTTGTGATTTTTGTGATACCTCTGCCATAACATGGATCTGAATACCTTTTTTCCTGTTAATCTGTTTGTTGTGAGTTTATTTAAACAGATTTAATTACAGCCTTCCATAGGGAAGAAGTGAAGTTCCTTTTGTCCCCTACATCATACAGGGAGTTGCTTAAGACCTTGCTAAGATGCTGAGCCTGACTTTGAAAACTACAAACCTCCTGCTTCAGACTTCCAAGCTGCTGGGATTAGAGGTGTGTGCCATCTCACCCAGTTCACCATATATTCTTAAATTAGCAACAGCAAATAGACCAGATCTCAAGTTATACTACAGAGCTATAGTAAAACAAAAAAACAGTGTGGAATTGGCACCAAAACAGACATGTAGGCCAACAGTACAGAATAGAAGACAAAGAGTTAAACCCACATCAATATAGTTATCTCATACTAGTAGACAAAGGTGCCATAAACATATACTGGACAAAAGACACCCTCTTCAACAAATGGTGCTGGGGAACTGGAATCTGTGTATAACAACATGAATTTAAACCCCTGTCTCTCACCCTGCACAAAACTCAACTCAAAGTGGATCAATAACCTAGGCATTTAACCAGAGACCCTGCTTCTAATAAAAGAAAACGTGGGCCCAAATCTCCATCATGTCATCCTAGAAACTCAATTCTTCAACAAGAATCCTAAAGCACAAGGAGTAAAATCAAAACTCAATAACCGAGATAGTATCAAACTAAAAAGCTTCTTCACAGCAAAGAAAACAAGATCATGAAGAGAGAAAATATTTGCCACCTGCACCTCAGACAAAGCATTAATCTACAGTATATACAAAGAACTCAAAAAACTTAATACCAAAAAGCCAAACAATACAATCAATAAATGGGCAAAGGAACCAGACACTTCAGAGATGAAGAAATATGATCAGCCAAAAAAATATGAAAAATTGTTCAACATTGCTAGCAATTACAGAATGCAAATCAAAAATATGCTAAAATGTCACCTTACTCCACTTAGTCTTGGTAATTATCAGGAATATAAGTAACAAGTGTTGGTGAGGATGTGGGGAAAAATGTACACTCATACACTACTGGTGGAAATGCAAATTGGTGCAATCACTCTGGAAACCAATATAGAGATTTCTCAGAAAACATAGAATGGACTCACCATTTGATCCAGCTATCCCATTCCTCAGATTATACCCAAAGGACTTAAAATAAGCATACTACAGTGATGCAGCCACATCAATGTTCATATCAGCTCAATTCACAATAGCTAGATTGTGGAACCTACCAAGATATCCTTCGGTTGATGAATGGATAAAGAAACTGTGGTATATATACACAATGGAATATTACTCAGCAATAAAGAAGAATAAAATTATGGCATTTGTTGGTAAATGGATAAAGTTGGAAAATATCATGCTAAGTGAAATAGGCCAAGCCCAAAAAACCAAAGACCAAATGTTTTTTATGATAAGTGAATGAGGACACATAATGCAGCAGGGTGGCAGGGGGAAGAAAAGAATGAAGGAACTTTGGATGGTGTAGAGGAAAATGGGGTGGGAAGGGAGGGGGAAGGAATGATAGTAGAATGAGACTGATAGTGTTACCCTATTTGTATGTATGATTACATGAATGATGTGAATCTACATCACGTACAACCATAGAAATTGTACCCCATTTGAGTACAGTGAATCAAAATGCAGTCTGCAAAATAAAAAAAAAAAAATTTAAAAAAGAAAAAGAGAAAGAGACAGGTGAGAATAATACACAGGGCCTAATATCTTTTTCTTCATTTCACATAGTGGAGGGAATAAAATTACAAAGTTTGGAAGAAGTTTTCATAAAATCCCATCAGAGTTTCTATTTGGCACTGAGAAATTTCCAAAAGGATGTTTAGATAGCTGTTTATCATCCTGAAGCTCTGATAAAGCAACAATAATATCCAATGTAAATAAAAATAATAACAGCAATGTTTTAGAATCTCCATTATAAATGTCAAGCTAGAATAAAAATTATACTAATAATTTAGCCATATTTTCATTTCACATATTATATGACAATTTATAGGAAATGTCCAGGATAGTCGAGCATACAGAAACAGATAGAATGTGGATTAGTAGTTACTTAGATCTGGCAGGGGGAGGGAGTAATAGTTAATGGGTAAGTTTTTTTTTTTTTTTTTTTTTTAGGTAAGTTCAAGATTTTCCACTAATGTATATTTCCCACATATTTAGTTAAGAAAAGCACTGGAAAAATACTTTTGCTTTTGACTAATATCTTTTTAGGTGTACCTCTAAAGGAAAGAAAATGTAATGAGTAATTATAATATCTGACAGCCTCAGAAATGTTTTTATTCTCTCAGACATGGCAAAAGGGAAAATACTTAGTTTTTAGTTTAAATATTTTCTTAGGGATAAAAGGACTCCTACTAACCCATTGAATCCACTGACGTTTTTAGGTACTGCTGTTCTCAGATAATTAGCAGATAAGTTATCTCCTAGTAACCCAATTTCCACTGACTTTTTTTCCATATAAAGAATCTATTTATCAAAATATATAAACAGTTATTTTCAAAGCACATAATAAAATAATAT
Source organism: Sciurus vulgaris (assembly GCF_902686455.1). Classification (NCBI taxonomy): domain Eukaryota; kingdom Metazoa; phylum Chordata; class Mammalia; order Rodentia; family Sciuridae; genus Sciurus; species Sciurus vulgaris. The sequence continues at coordinate 77,542,926 of NC_136464.1, forward strand.
AGGTTCTATTTTCCTCTATTCAAACCACAGGTAAATAATGGAATCTGAAAAAGTCATTAACCCTCCTGTTCATCAATTCTTACTCTACTTCAAGTGAGAAAACATGACCTTCTGGTATTAAAATAGCAAATTGATAAACTCATGATTCATCCTGGTTTGGGATCACCATTCCTGGTTTGGGATCACTATTCCAAATTGGTGTTTTTCCAAAAATAGTACATAAAAATTATATTAATGTACTAAATAAAAATAGGTTTATGTTGGGGGCTATGCCATGCGGACTACGCCAAGATGGCCCTGGCAGCCAGCCAGAAGTTGTTTTGATCACATCGGCAGTGAGGAAGTTGGTTAACATAAACACACTGAGGTGCTTTATCATTGGCCATATTCAAGTGAGTCCACGCACACAATGCGTGCACATGTGTTCCCGAGTGCTCCTGCTCCTGCCTGCTCATTTTGATCTTTGTCATAATTGGGCAGCTGGCTCCTCGCCTGATCTTCTCTTAACTAGGTGTGGCCCTACCCTCTGTCTCCTGGAGGGAATATAAGTGGGCAGAAGGCAGAAAGCAGTAAGCAGTAAGCAGTAAGCAAGCAGCAGTATGCAGCAGGCAGAAGGTAGATGGCAGATCGCAGAGCGGAGAACTGAGAACACACCTCTAGGTTGCAGATCACAGATTGCAGAACATGGGATGCATCACTAAGAAGCACCTCAGATAGACAGCACTTTTAGCACGCACCTCTAGCATGCACCTTTAGTTCACAGGTTGCAGGACGCACCTCTAAGAAGAAGCAGCAGAACTCTAAGAAGAAATAGATCTCTGATAAGCGTAGTAAGCCTCTCTTTCTCTAAAACTTCCTGAAAAGCAAAGTCTCTCTTCCTCTCAAAGCCCCTTTTCCTCTAAAAACTAGCAAATAAGCAAGCAAGGAAGCAGCACAGGAATAGAAGTAGTTTATTTCCAGTCCACCTCCGATAAATACCCACGCCATTATTGCTGCAGGCAGTAACAAATATCCGGGGGATTGTTGCTGCAGGCGGCAACAGGTTTTTAAACTTTAGGACATAAATATCCCATTGGGATGATTCTCTTTATGTGATCATTTATAATGAGAAAATAAAACAAGAGGAAAACACAGATGTACATAATAAAATATTTTAGGAGGGAAAAAAAAGGAAAAGCAGAATACCCATCCAGGGAGAACGTATGTTTACATGGGTTCTAGAGAAATGTGTCTGAAAGGTAAAGGCACCAAGGAGCCTTAGATTGAAAAGTAATAGTTGGAGTAGTTCATGGCATTTTCTAAGATCTTTGAGACAAGCTGACTGGGACTGGGGCTTAACAATTTTTATATTGGATTATAAAACAGGAGTTTCTATAATTTACTTAGGTATTTGTTTTTTAATAAAGATAAATGAATTTCTGGCTATAGAGGGAGAAAGAAACAAGGGCACACAGTAGAAAATCATGGCACCAGAAACATGCATTTCTGTGTTCCAACCCTTATTTAATATTTGGGCCTCTGCAAGTTATTTAATCTCTCAGCCTTATTTCAGTATGTGGATAAAATTTCTTTGCCATTGGTTTTCTTATGTTCTCATCAAAATATCCATCAAATCAGAGAAGAAACTCCCCCAAACATTCTTTTATAAATCTGTCAACCTATAATCAGAGACTAGGAAAACAGGGAAGGGGCTGATGAGCAGAAGTTCAAACTATCTTTTCCAACTTGAAACAATATCCAATAAAAATAATCTAGGACCAAACGAAACTTGGAAGATACTTTAATATACTCATTTATGTATCCCCTAAATCAGACATGATAGTAAAAACTGACCATAAAACCTATCATTCCTCCTTCCTCTGAGAGGGTACTATTTCTGAAGACAAACAGAATATAATGACTACTTTATTTTAAGACCACTCTTTTCCACATTAGTTGAGATTCTGTAATTACTGGAACTCAGAACACAGAGTCTATAGTTTTTTTTTATGATCTAGAAATCATATAAATTTGGTTTAAATTTCTGAGGAAGAAATGTTGAGAATAGAAGGTTCCATATCCTATAGTGGAAGCATTTAACCATGACATCTGGGCAGGTTGGGGATAGGCACCGACCTCTGCTCACCATCTGTGGGTATGCGATGGAGTTGTTACAGAACATGGGGGCCAGAGATTTTGATTAATAAATTTACACACTTCGTGTTAGAAACACTGTGGGGATTTTGCCTCATTAGGAATTGAATAAAGAGAAAACACCTTCTACCATAGAAGCTGTAATAGCCAAGGACCGCTGAGAAACACTACCAAAGGATAAAGCATCTGAGGTGCAAAAGGACACTCTCTGGGGCATAGGGTGGGGGGTAATATGAAGCAGGAATTAAAGTATTATGTAGGGTGTAAGAAGATATTAAAGATCTGATTTCCAGGAAGAACTATTAAAGGCCAGAAAGGGAAAATATATCACAATGAAAAGTAAAGAATAGGAGACATAATAATGAAGATTGAAATTTAGAGGAAACAGAATTAAAAAAAGATTTTGTAAAACAATGCAAGTTTCATAAAAGAATTAAAATTTGCATCATAGATAGTTAAAAGTGCTATTTGCATTTCAGAGGCAATATAGCTCAGTGGTAAAAAGCATGGAGATAGATGCAAGATAGATTTTGCACTTACTAGTCACATGATAATGGGCAAAAAATCATTTGCATTTGTTTCCTTCTCCATAAAATGAGGGAAGAACAGTATCTTCAACATAGAATTATTAGGAGGATTAAATGGATTACTACTTGTAAAGTTTTAGAACAATAAATGTTAGCTATTGTTTAAAAATACCTAACAAATGGTGTGGCTGCTTAAACTCTCAGAATTCACAGAATATTAAGGAGATGGGGCAGGAATTGCTAGACCTAAGTGTTTGGGTTCCTTAAAAGAAATTTTATCATTGAAAAGAAATAGAAATCAGACACAAATGGGAAAAAAGTTTTCTTGAGCAAAAAATAAGCAGATGCAAAACAAAACTACTCCTATAACAAAGACAACTAGAAGAACCATGAATGTTGATTACAAGGATTTAACTAATTCAGAACAAATGCAAAAAGGAATACTCAGAAAGTTTTTTAAAACTTAAACTAAACTAAAAACTTAGCAGGATTTTGGCAGGGAAAATAACAGTTGCATTCAAAGACGAAAAGTCATGCTTCATTTTTCAACAGTAAATCAGAGTAAAATGAAATAACTACAGAATTCAGAAAGAATTGTAAATCATATATTACTCTGTCAAATATCACTCACATATAAATGTTATTTTAAGACAGTCTAAGCTATTCACATCTAAAGAAATACAGCACTTGTAATAAATATCTTGAAAAATAAACACTTAAAATATGAATCAAAGAAGAACTCAGGTTTGGGGAATTAATGGTATAAAAGATTTGGCATTAAATCTTTAAGAGAAGTAAAATAAGTTACAGTGAGTGCTGAATAAAATCAACTATAGGATGAAGTCAAATACTTGGTATATATGTGGATCCAAATTGGAATACAAAAATCAAATCCAATTTTGGAAAATTAATACATGTTTTATAAGCAATAATACTTTGTAGATAAAAGAGCAATTTACTAATAAGAATGTAAGCATAACTCTAAACATAATTCTTGCTTATAATAAAAAGATAAAATTTAAAAATTGTATCATTATACTTTGACAAAATATTACAAGTGAAAGAATGTTTTGTAAATTTACATTTATATCTATCCCAGTAGAATTGGAAAGCTTCCCAATTTACTGAAGAAAAAAGGTAAGCAAATCCTTTATAAAACTGAAGTTAAAAAGGTAAGTCATATTTTGCATAAATGCATAAAAACAACAGAAAATAATATAAGAAAGAATTTAAGAGAACAAGCATTCACAGAATAAAAAAAAATTGACAACACAACAATTTATCTGTATTCTATTTTACTAAGTGGAATACAAGAATGTTGATGAAAATAAGATGGGTATTTATCAGAATTCAGATAAAAATTCTCGTTTATTTATTTTTTTATATTTGTTGGTCATTTCCAAGCATAGATCCTTGACCAATAGGCAAAGATAGCACACATTTAATAATTGTTTTAATTTGAAAATATAAAACATTATGGAACAAAAACTGTGAAAATACAATAAAGTAAGACTGAGAGTACTATTTTTATACAATTAGCAAAAGTGTATTAAGATGGTAAAACCAGTAACAAGGGTCAGTTAATATTAATAATACACACGATGATATAAATCCATAAACCTACATACATTTGGCATATATCTTCAAAACATACATATATAGCAAATCTAAAACAATTTATTTAGAAGTCTTTATAATATTTATTTCAATCATTAACAGATTAAATAGACAAAAGTAAATACAGGCACAAAATAAATAATATGATGTTCTCAGAAAGTTCTTTATACTTTAGATTCAGCAAACCAAGATTATACTTTAAGTGTCTATAAAAACTGAAATGTGGATATTTCGAGCATCGATTCTTATGAAAACCACCAAAAGATCACTCTGGTCCTAACTCAGATCTCAGGGACCCACCAGAAAAGAACACATGTAATTAGGTATTTCTAGGCTTAGATGAAACAAAAAAGTTTCCTGCAAGACAAATTACCAAAAGCAATGCATAGATCAGTTTTTATTCTCAAAATTATTTCTATAAAGGTTTATTCATTCACTCATTTACAAAGCAAATAATTGAGCATCTGTGCTAGTAGCTGATATTAAAAGGATAAATAAGAAAAGAGTCCCCATTAGCTTTTGAGAAGGTAGTCAGATAACAAGATGAACATATAGGTAATAAAATGGTGGCTTGTGATTAGTCCCACCTCAGGGCTTAGAGCCAATGCTGCTTTACCAGGGAAGTCTATCAAACTTTCAGAAAAAATAATGTTTATGTCATGCACTAAATAACTTTTTCCAGAAAACAGAAAGAAATACAAAGCTACCTGATTACAACTGGATGTCGAGGTACTACACTGCTATGGGGCCTGATTTAAATAAGGACCATGGCAGTAAGGAGCAAAGTTATTAAGTGCCTCTGCATAGCTTCATGCTTTGTTTTATAAAGAAATGTATCAATATGTCTTACTATCTATATGTCTTACTATCTATCAATATGTCTTACTATCTATACATTTAATAGATGTGAGTGAAGGCTATCTTTTCATTACATAAAGGATAATGTGTTCTGGATATTGGTGTATTTCCCCAAATGTTATGCAGATAGGAAGTGATGTAAATTGTATCAGTTTATCAACCTTTAATACAAAATTTTAACATTTCCAAGCATTACAAATATTATACTTAGAAAAAAATTTTCATGTGAGAAAAATACTTTCATTTGGTAAAGTTGATTGTACATACATGTCCTATGATCTTTTTATTGTATTCACAGATGTATATGCATCCAAAATGCATATGTATTTTAACCAAAAGATATGCATGAGTATTCATAGCTATATGTTATGAAATAGCCAAAAGTGAAAACAAGCAACATGGCCATCAATAGTAGAGTGGAAAAATAATTGTAGTTTACTCATACTAAAATGTACTTGCACAGCGAAAAGAATGACCAAACTGTAGCTGGATGCAATAGCATGGATAAATCTCACACACAATACAAGTACATGAATACTCTATTTAAAGGTCAAAAAGAGCAGGTACCTCTCTAGTGGGGAGTGAGAATGAACTGCAGAGAGTCAAAACAAGGGACTTCGGGGTGCTGACAATGTTCTGTTTCTTGATCTAAGTTTTCTTTCTGAAAATATATCTAGTTGTTTAATTTTTGTGAATTTCTGTATGTTAAGCTTCACAAAAACATTTTCTTTAAATAATGTGATGTTGAAATTCTTTGTTCAAATTAACTTTTAGTCAAACTATATTTTTGATAATATTAGTGGTATAACCCTCAATAATGAGATAATTTAATCATTAAATTGAAGAAAATTACAAATGTGTCCTGGATAATAAGCATTGAATCATACATAATTATCATATGTACAACAAATAAATCATTAATTAACAAGTCCACTTTTTTAAAACACAGGCATTTGGGGCCATTTAAGATAAAAATTAATGATCTAGTAATTACAAACGAACCATGAATTTAGTTGTAGAAAGGTCTGGGTTCTCATAGAAAGGACTCAAATGATGCCTTTTATTCCTTCTGTCTTCATATTCTGCTGATTAGTGAGTGAGACTTGAAGTCTCCTACTGCAATTGTGGAATTATCAATTTTTCCTTTCAGTTCTATCAGATTTTGCTTCATGTGTTTGGAAGCTACGGATTGTTATACTTTCTTGAAGAATCAATCCCCTTTTGCATGTAATGTCCTTCTTATCAGTGCTGATGATTCTCTGAGGGTCCTTTTCTGCTACTCACTATGGATTAATTTTATGTGTTAACTTGGCTAGCCTATGGTATCCAGTGGTTTGGTCAAAATAGATCTAGATGTTGCTGTATATTTTTAGACGTAATTAACACCAAAACCAGTAGTCACTGGATAAAGCAAATTACCCTCGTGACTGAATGGGTCTCATGCAACCAGTTGAAGGCACAAAGAACAGACAAGTTTCTCAAAAAAAGAGTCAATTCTGCCGAATTAGAAATCCCGCTTGTGTTTCCAGAGTGCATATTTTTGGACTCAATACTGCAGCATCACTGGATCCTCACCCTGCCAGCTTGATTTTCAAGACTGGGACTAAATTTTACCTATAATTATATCAGTTCCTTATACTATGTATCATCTATCTATTTATCTATCACACTCAATCTCTCAATTTTGCTGGTACTCAGTCCTCGGACTCAGCTATAGACCTGTGCATCTGAGCCTCCAGATTTGGATTACTCAGAATTTCTTCTGTTTCTCTGTATGTTGGCCAAACTCTGCTTTGTATTTAATTGTGGGGCGGTGGGTGCAGAGGGAGCATCTCATGGTTGGAAAGGAGTTTCTTGCTTCTGGAACCTCTGCTTCTCATCAGCATGGAAATCTGGAGGTGAACATCTTTCTTGCTCCTGTCTCATTGGCAGACAACTTTTGCTTCCACCTGTATTCTAGTAGCTGCTGACCTTGTCTAGGGCCAGAGGACAGGAGGATTTTCTACCCCTCTTCTACCAGAAGATAGCTTTGGCTCCAATAAGAGATCATGTGAGAAGCACGGAGGTGTTTGCCTTAGTCCTGAAAGGAACTCTTTCAAACATGTAGCCACCCCAGATATTTTGTGTGAGCATTTGGTGAAAGTCTGCAGGGAAAGTGTTGATTCACCTTGTGTTTGGTACTCCCAGGGATTCTGCCCTGCTTCACTGGACCCATGGTTGAACTTTTAAAAATTTAATAAAATTTTTGTTCTTTTTTTCTTGTACATTTTCATGATATCCATCCTATTCTCCCTTGTTGGGCCGAAGGTAATCTAATCTTTGCGAACCGTCTTTCTTTGAAGGCGTTGGTCACCCCTTTGGAATTTAGTTTACCTAGTTCCCTGTGACCTTGGCTCCCTGAAAGACTTTGAAAAAGTTCTGATTTTTTAGTTTATCTTGTTTGTTCTCCTTGTTAGGGTTGAAGTGACATTCTTATAAGACTGTTTTGAAGGTGAAGTAGAATTCTCAAAGGATGCTTTCAAGTCAAAATATGAAATTAATTTTATAACTTTCATTTAATTTGTTTTTTGCTTTCACCCAATTTGTGACAACAGAATAAAGGTAATTTCCCAATATTGAAAAATTCTGTTCTTTTAATCTAAATATAAAAGTATTGTGACATTCTTACATGTTGTTTGAAATTCAAAACATAAATACCTTAAGAATCAATGTACCAAACAAAAAGCAAAAAAACCTTCCTGTTTACAAACATGCATCCCTGCTTCCTAAAGGAATGGAAGAACCTGCCAGTCACATATAATCAAAAAGAGTAAAATAATAAATGACCATCAAGTGAATGAATGGATGACTGAATCAAAAATTCACTTTAGATTAAGTGGTACTAGAATCATTGGGATACCAAATGTTTCAGATGACAAGATCTATAAAACTGATAAACCTGCCTCCTCTTAAATAAAAATTCAATGGCTAGGTCTTTAGCATTGTTTTTCAACTTTTTCATTTTTTTAATTTTTATCATTTCCTTTTTGATAATTTTAAACCTCTACACTTTAACATCTCTTACCTTGCTGACTCTAGCCATATAAGATTCTCCTTGCACCACTAATGGGCTCTTCATTAATTCATGATGCTGTGAAATTTGTTTTGATTTTCTGATTCTTAAATAATTTGAGGCTGCTGATAGGGCACATCTGGTGTGATAAGGCAACACTTAAGTTTAACTCCTGATACCTCAACTAGGATCTTAACACCACAGATCATTGCTTTCTGTAACTGTTTCTATAACCTCCTCTGCATTCCCCTTTATTTAACTCTCTCTATATATCTATATCCTTAGAATTTCTCAACCCTAAAAAAAATAAAAACAAAAGTAAAACAGCACAACTTGAAACTTGCTATTTCCTCTAGTTATTCATCGTCTCTCCTATTTGCCCCATTTGGGCACTTTGAAAACAAGTCTGTCACTCTAATTCCTAACTAATGCATTCTTCTAGCTGTAGGCTTGTACCCATGGTTCATACAACAACTACAACACTCACACTTCAGATCATACCACCTTCCTTCTTTACTGTTTTTTCTCTGGACATTAAACTCTTCTCCAGACCATCTGGTCTCTTCACATCTCTGATCACCTTTTACTCTCAATTCTCTAGCTACACAGCTGTTTCCTTTTCTTGCTTCTTCCTTAGGACCTCTGCATTTGCTGTTCACTCTGCCTAAAAGACTCTTCCACAAAATCTTCACCAGGGTGACACTTTTTAATATTTGCAATCTCACCTCAGTTTTCAACATCTCTCAGTAGACTTCCAAACATGCCCAATGCAATTCAATACAGAAAAATACCTGTTTTATTAACTATGATTGTGCAGCATTCCACACTCTAGAAATCATGTCAAATAATTGTTGTTTGTCCCTTTATCCCATCAGTTTATATGTTCCATGAATGCTAGGGCTTTGCAAACAAGTGGTTAAAACAAGATTTGGAACATAGCAGGTACTCGTCCTAACACTGTTTTTCCTCACAGGAACAATCTCACTCTCGGCTTCTTCAGAAAATAAACTCATTATTGCACAACTACAGATCCCCCCAGCTAATATTTTATTCTTTTCATTTTTCTTAATTGAAATTAAATGTGAGTTTGTGCTACAGATTATTTTCATTTGTGCAGAATATTTGGTACCAAGATAAATCAGAAGGCACTAACTAAATTTGTGGGAACAATGACTATTGGGTCGTTCCCTACTCCAGGCCAGGTAGAAAAATGTATATGAAGTACATATCTGTCACTGGCTCTTTGTGGTACAAAATCCGTGGATATTTGTCACTGCTTGCAGCAACAACTTGCATGGGTCTTATGGATGGTGGACTGGAAACCGAACTACTTCTACCTTTCTCTTTAGTGCACTGCTTTCTTGCTTGTTTGTTTATAGAGAATAGAGGAAATGAGGTTTACTTGCTTTGAGAGGAGAGAGAGAGAGACTTTGCTTAAGAGAGACTTTGAAAGAAGGACAGGCTTTGCTTAGAGCTTAGAGGAAGAGAGACTTGCTACGCCTCACTTAAGGTCTGCTGCTTCTTACTGGTGTGTCCTGCATCCTGTGAACTAAGGGTATGTCTACCTAAGGTGGTTTAGTGATACGTCTCAGTTCTCCGCTCTGTGATCTGCCTTCTGCCACTTTCTGCTAGCTGCCGCCGCTTTTCCCTACTACCTGCTGCGTCTTCTTCTAGCTGCTGCTGTGTTTTTCCCTCTAGCTGCTGCCGCGCATGTTTTTCTAGCTGCTTCCATGCTGTCTCATTCTGCTTACGCTTATATCACCTCCAGGAGGCAGAGAGCAGGGCCACGCCTCTTACGCAAAGATTAGGCCAGACGCTAGAAGTCCCAGCAGGCACAATTAGGAGTGCTCGAGAACACATGTGCATACACTGTGTGCGTGGATGATAAATCACCTGAGTGTGCTTATGTCAATTAACCTCGCTGCTGATGTGGTCAACATGGCACAGCCCCTAACACATATCAAAAGGCATATTTGAGCTGACAGTCTTTCAATAGAAAGCAGCCAATATAAACAAAAAGTTTTTCCATCAAATAAATTTATGAATTAAGACATTTATGAATTAATAATACATATTAGCTCAACTTTACAGAGTAGATATTTTGGGGCTAACAGTAAATTAAGGTGTATTTGCTCAATTATAAAGTTATTACTGTCCAAAGTAGAAATAAAGTTTCAAAACTTCCTATAAATATCCTACGTCTGCATGAAAATGACAATAGTTTGGACCCTCTATTGTACAGTAACTTTTTCTTACTTTTGACACTTTTACCAGAAGGTGAAACATTATGCAGTAAAACTATGGCACTAAATCCGTGAAGGGGCAGGGCTAAAGAAAGGAAATGTACTAGGATTAAAGAGACATCTCAAGGAGGCAGCTGAACATGCATCTGGAGGTCAGTGGGAAGAATTGGGCTGGAGTAGGCATCTGGGAGTCTCCTTTGTATATTACCATCTGGAGGTGAGGGAATGAATGATGCCATTCAGGTAAATACTGTTGAAGGAGAACACAGGTGGTCCTGTGATCTCTGACCTGCAGAATCTTCCCATCCTAATAGGCTTGTGGTGGGGTGGCTGGCAGTGGTGGTGAGAAGACCATGGATGAGCACAGTGTCATGGAAGGACACCTTGTTTTATGGAGAAAGCATGATCTACTTTGTCACATGCTGTTGAGAGATGAAGACCAAAATGGTTGTTTGACAAAGAAGAGTTAGTCTATGTCAAGTGAATGTAACCAGACAACTTTCCTAGACTTGAGTATTTCCTTTGTCATGGTAGAACACTAACTCTGATTCAGAGATCTGAAGGGTTAGTGGATATAAGGAAGTGGGATTTTTAAAGAACTGAACCAGAACATTAATGTGAATTGATATGGAAAACAGCTAATGCTTCCTTGATCTTTTGAAAAAACTTGATTAGTCATACAATTACTATCCAAGGAAATATGTTTATACTTTTGGGATGACTTTAAAAAAAATACTTATGTTCTGAATGAGTATATTTCATTTTTTAAAATTTGTTAAAACCTATCAGGTAATTTACAATAATATATGTGATTGTATCTTAGTTGTAATATTTTAAATCATTTTTAAAAAAATCATATACATCTTAGCTCAACTGTGCATTCTTTGGTTTATATTTAAAATATGCATTAAACTTTTATAATCACTGGTATTTATGAATCCAGTGACAAAACAGATACAGTAACTATTAACATATAAAAGATGAAATATTTGCCTCGTTCATTGAAACATGTTCATGGAAATTTCTCATGAGACTTTTCCTTAATAAAGAGAAATATGAGTTCATGCAAATATTTAAAATTATTAATTTAATTTCAAATTTTAATTTGGCTAATATTGTCCATCTTTATCATTACCATACTTTCCATAAAAACTATTTTAAAATACCCAAATTGTTTTGATTTAATATAATTAGGTCAAAAACATGAAAGACCTTGGCCATTAACTTTCATCTAAGTAATGCCTGTCTGCCATCTGACTGTGGTGGAATCAAAGGTATCTTTATGATTGGCATTAAGGCCATAAGCCAGGCCTCATTGAACAATCCTAAATTAATCTTCCAGAGAGCAAATATTATCTTTCTCTTGAAAAACATCAAAATTTACAGTTGTTTTTGTTTTAATAGGACAGTGCTCTCTGTAGTTGTTAGGAACATTGTAAAATGCATGCTTAACACATTAATAATGCCTCATGCTAACAAAGGAACTATCAATTTTGTACCAACAATCAAGTTAGACATAAAAACCTGATAATAATTCTCCACTTATTTTGCACATATGGCAATTTCTAGAATATCTACACTTTTAAATTAACAATCAGTACATATCAAGAAAGCTTTCAAAAGGCTTGCTGTTTGTTCTACAACCTGGAATTTATGTCTTGCTACACTGCCTAGAACTTGGCCTTTTACTGTGCCTTAGGCATTACAAATACCATTGTTAGATGAAGATATTTTAAAATTAAAAGGAAAATAGTTTGAACTATGAGCAAGTTTATTTGCATTAAAAGTATTTTGCCATATTCTTATATTTGGGTTCTTCATTAAATAAAATTTAAAGATTGCATGTAATTACATATCAGAGAATCAAAATGCAGGACTTAGAAGAGCTTTTAGATTTCACAAGTTTCATTTCTTTGTCCAAAGGACAAATGTTTTCTACAATGTCACTAATAAGTGGTTATCCAGCTCTGCTTACATACTTTCAGTAAGAAAACCTACACAATTATGATGCCATCCACCTAAGAAAATTCTTCTAGACACTTACATGGTACTTACTAGTATCTTATCCCATTGGTCTTAGGTTTGTCCTCTGGAGCCTTTCGAATAAATTTAGACTCAATGAAGATGGTTGCCATGTTCTAACTGTATTTTCTCTTCTTTAGGGTAGACATACCTATTTCCTTCAACCATTGCTTACCAAGCCCCAACATCAATTTCTCTATCAGTCTGGCCCTCTTTATTTTCTTCAAATTTAAAAATATAGGGCAGTGGGTGAATCTCTGTTCGCTCAATTGTTCCTTAGCCTCTTCCCCAGTATGTGGCTTCTAATAGGTCATCAATAAATACTTGTTCATAATAAATTGAAGCTCAGGGCTGTCAAGGAAATGAAAAATTTAGAGATGGAAATTCTGGAAAGAGGAAAGGCACAGCAATGTGAGCCCAATATTTGACAATTGTTTTCTCCTTAAGAAAATTTCTAAGATGGAGGTTTAGGAGCTAATAAGTAAAGGAGAAAACCACTGAAAAATGTAGTGGAATTTTCAGTAGTTTTGTGGTATTGCAAGACAAAAATTGGAGGTAGGAACCTAGTGAGTACCTCAAGCTCTCAGTCAGAAACCCTGGAACTACACATATACATGCTGAGGATTTGCCTCTTGAGACTGCTGGGAGTGCCTCAGAAGACCCTGAAACACAGTGGAACATGCAACTGATAAGACAGTTCAAAAATAAAATCTCCCTGCCTGCTCCTTTCTCACCTTTGTACCTTCCCCTTTAGCATCAATAGCATCAAATATTTGTTGTAAGATATATCCTTTTTCACTTTTCTGTTCATTATGCATTATTGCCATTTCAGTAGAACCATCTTGAGTTACTGACTCTCAGGAAATGATTCAAGTCCAGTCTCTCTTCCTGCTATCCTCCAGGGCACAGTTCTCTCTGTTGTCACAGGTGAACATCAAAGGCAGTTTTCCCATTGTTCTACTGGGAGCCTGCTTACCTTTTCTGCACTTGCCTGCTTTACTCAAATTTCTTGTTATTCACCTGTTTCTACTTTCACAGATATTACACATATATTTGTACTTCACAGATGGATATTAGTTCAAAACAGAAAACAAAAGATTCTGAAGTATTAGTACCCTGGAGTATAAGCCATATGAGATAAAAGACTATCAATTCACTTAAGATAGCTGCCAGAACTCTTTCACCTTCTTGTTAGTAATGTTAAGTACTGATGATTTTCAAGTTTCTCTCTGGGTAAGCATTTTTTTTAATTTACTTTCCTTGGAAATAATTATGATAATGAAAGGAAAGTGTTTAGATTAAAAAAGAGAAGCAAAGAGTATGAACAATTCACTAAATGAAATATATACTAATTAAATTCTGAGTAACCTGTTCTTATATTTTATTCTTCTAAAACCTTTGCTTCTGTTGTAAAATCATAAGTATTCTTAATATTATTCCTCTTAGGAATTGAATGTTGGTTCTTTTAGTAAAAAGTATTTATTGTTACTATTGTCTCCAAAATCAAGGCAGATTCTGGTTTTAATTTTTTTTCCAAATAAGTTGTTTCTCACGCCATTTCTGGAAAAATGTAATAGGTGGTTATCTCAGAAAATTACAGACAATACACTCAGATCATAAGGAACTGAATTCCAAACTCACATTTAACACATGTAAGAAGACATGAATCATTTTTGTTTGTTTTGAAAGCAAAAATTTGATGTCTCAATGTTTGTAACTTAAATAAGGGCTAGCAATAGGCATAATACATCTGTCTTTTTGTCTAATGTCTTCTGATCCCTATCTTCTTTTTACTGCAGAGTTAATCATGGACATGCCTAGTTCTAAAACATTTCTTGCTTATCGTCTCTCTTCAACAAATTCATTTCCTAAAAGCCATTGCAGGTGGTTTAAAAATAAGTGAATGAAAAAGGGAGTTAAGAGAACTCAAGTTCTTATGACAGAAAAAATTCAAACAAACAAAAGTGACCTTTTCTCATGTTGTTTTCAGGCACTGTTTGTATATTGGTGACCTGAAAATATTAAGGCAATTTGCCACAAATGATACTATGTTTAAGGAGATTCCTATGCTTTAAATGGAATTATAACAATGTGACTTTCACTTATAATTTTTTTCATTATGATTTTATAAATTAATAGAGCAAATTCAAATCTTGTCAAATTAATTATTATCACATTAAATATTTCATTCCCTCATAATAATCAGAAGTTCAATTTTTCTGAGCCTTAAAATACTGACATCCTCTCCCATCTCTAGACCTAAATTCAGGGACTTATCATTATATATAAGTGAGTTTGAGATTGACAATTCACTGTCAGGGGCCGAGAATGAATTATGAGTTTGTCTGAGCCATCTCAAGACAGGGGGGTTGCTTTTCTGAGAACTTTCAGTGAAATCTCACCCACTGGAGGCTGCTCAGATTATGCTCACCCTGCCCACTGGGCTCAGGCATTTGCAGGTTCAAGCTCAGCAGCCTTGAAGTAGAGGAGGTGGGCTTAACCTGCTAAGCCCCAACCAAGTTGTCTTTGCCATCTTCCTCGTGTTTTCCTCAGCAAGTCCTTCACTCTGAATCCCACTGGTGTTCCTACCAATTTAAATAAAGCACATGCTCCATTTTGTTGTTAGATAACATTCTCCATCAGAGCTGGATCATCCCACTGTGCCCCTGCTTTTTTCTGTGTCTTGGCTCTATTTCTTAAATTTCTCATATATTTAATATTTCTAATTTGACTCAACACCTTAGTTAGGTAAATTAAGTAAATATCATGTGGGTCATGATAGTTCATCTTCCTCAAAGTTCCATCTTGGATTCTCTGTTCCTACCATCCTGCTTTATCTTTCAACCTCCATTTTCTCCTGGTGTCTCATACCTGGGTTTTTTTTTTTTTTTTTTTTTTTTTTTTTTGCATTTGAATCTCTTTGGGATTTTCCCTTAGTTCATCTTTCCTCCTGGCTTGTAAGAAGGTTGTATGGACAGTATGGAAATATTTTGCCTCATTGTAACCTTGGAAAGAATGTATAACTTGCATTCTGCAAAACATATATTTGACACTGATCTTACATGGCATATGCCTTGGACAATCTATCAATCTCTTAAAATATAGATTTGTAATTTTATATTTTAGTACATGATAAAAATAATTCAATAAAAGATAAAATTTAGTGACAGCTTTTAGATTTGTATTGCCAAGGAATTAGGAATTTTAGAAAGTCTTTACTGCACAAAAAAGAAAAAGATTCATCTTCATTTCTCTATTTCACAACTCAATATCTTTTCATGTTTGTTTTAAAAATAACTATTTTCCAAATATGCTAAACCAGATCTGAAGACACAGACATGTAGATTTATAAATGTTAACCATTTATTTTAATCCATAAACACTCAATTTATCAGCTGGGGAACAGGACTTTTAGTCCCTTGATAGACTATTCTACAGTTAGAAAATTTTGCTCAGAAAATCTTTTTTTTTAATTTATTTATTCTTTTTATTTTTACAGACTGTATTTTGATTTATTGTACACAAATGGGGTATATCATTTCATTTCTATGGTTGTGCACAATATATATTCATACCATGTGCAATCATACATGTACATAGGGTAATGATGTCTGTCTCATTCCACCATTTTTTATACACCCCTCTCTCTCATTTCCCTCTATGTAATCTTAAGTGATAATTTCCTATTGTTCACAGTACTGGCATTATTACTTTTAAACTACAGGTGGTAATGAAAATAAATATTTCAAAATTATAGAGCTGGTAGGAGTGTAGGAGGAGAAAATGATAAAATTTCTTGAGTTTTGTTGCTTTTATAATTGGCTAAAATCACTTATTCTGTTGCAAAACATAAGATTATGGGTAGAAAGCTCAGTAAATGTTGGCCCAGCTCAAAGGCCTGGAATATTATACTTGTATAAAGCACCTCTGCAAATTTGGTATGAAATTGAAAATATTTGGATAAAGTATGTCTGGTAGGTTGATTTGGTTCTAATACAATTTTGTTTAATTCTAGTTCTAGATAAAGTCAGGAAATATTAAGATTATACTCTTGTGGGATGAAGTCAACATGATGAAACATAGGAAGAATAATGGAAAGTACACAAGAAATATGAGATATGCACAACAGGGATATTTGATGATCATACAATCAGCATAACCCAAGACCATATTATTACTACATAAAAAATAAATTTGCAGTGATAAAAGTAAAGGCAGTCTAGAATCAGAAGGTCAGTAATCCCACTACACTTTTAACAGGCCAATGTATTCTGTCAACATCATAATTTATGAAAGTTAGTGAAAGAGTTTTCAAATGTGGGTGACATAAATAGTATAAATAAAAAAAACAGTAATTCCTTCATTCATTCAACAAAAATTTAAATATCCATGGTTACTGAGAAGAAGATTGAGTCTAGTAAATGGATTAGCAAATAGTGAGTCACAGATGAGCCACATGTTTTAGTAAATAAGGCCATATTGGAACAGTTATGCTCATTTATTTACATGTTGTCAGTGGATGCTTTTGGGCTACAACAGCATAATTGGGTATTGGAACAGAGACTGCAGGAACCAAAAGTCTAAAGTATTTCCCATCTGGTATGTTAAGGAAAAATTTTCTAACTTCCAGTGTAGTTGAAGAAATAGAAGCTATAAAAGAATGCCCCAAATAAAGTTTTCAAAAGGATGCATATCAGTGCATACATGTTGAAACTACCCCACCCTATGGAAAGAACCTATAGAAAAGATTAGAGGAAAAGACAGCTCATCTTTACACAGGCCATGTGCCTGTTCCCACCAGACAGCATGGAAACAAGCATAATCCACAGGACACTAATTTATAGGACTCAGAAAATTCTCTTTTTTAAACATTTTTTTTAGCCTTAGGCTAAACATTGTTTTGGTCTTACACGCAAAATACCCAAATTAAGGCCCCAAAGGATTAAACTATTTATAAGAATCTTCAACACGTTCCAGAACAAAGTTCAACACTATGCAGAGGAATAAAAAATATCCAGTACTTTTATGGTTTGGATATAGTTTATCTTCCAAGGTTTTGTGTATGATATCTAGTCCTCACTGTGAGGTATTAAGTGGGTGAAAAGGACTGGGGATGCAGTTCAGTGGTAGAGCATATGCTTAGCATGCACAAGGTCCTAGGTTCAGTCCCCAATACCAAATAGAAAAAAAAAAATTAAAGAAAGGAAGAAAGGAAGCAAGCAAGCAACAGGATGGAGACTTAATCTGACTATGGTGTTATAAAATATAGCCTTTGGAAGATGGTCAGGATTAGATAAAGTCTTTAGGCTGGGGCGCTCATGATAAATCTCAGTGGCTCCAGAAGTAGAGTTAGAAAAATCAGAAGAGACCTGTCTACCCTCGTGTGCTTGCTATCTCTTGCTCTGTCATGTCTTCCACTGCCTTGGGACATGGCTAGGAAGAAGGCCACCAGCAGATGGGACTACTCAATCTTGTAGAACCATGAGCCAATATAAATCTCTTTATCCATTCACCCAGTCTGTGGCATTGAAGTGTTAGTAACAGAAACCCGTCTAATATGTATATATATATTTTATAGATTTGACCTACAGTGTCCTAAATTTAGCAAAGATTTTTATCTTCATCCCTATAGCAGCTTATTAGTGACATCTTCTATAGTAACATATTCTGTTCTTTCTTACTCATGTTCACATCCATATTTCTGATTCTAGAACTGATATTTATTCCTACACATAATACATGCATAATAATTGGCTTGATATTTTTGCTCAATTATGAATTCTAGTAACTTTCATAATAGGTTAACTTTTCTAACAAGTAACCATTGATACTACGTTTTTCATAGGAATTATGGAAAATACATAGACGATATTAATGTGAAAACAAAATACATGTCTCATGCATTCCAACTGTATTCATATAAAATTGTGCCTATATTTTTAAAACTTAAAAAGGGAAAAAATGTACCTGTATATCAACATTATTATAGTAGGATATTTTTGGTGAGAATAGACTCACAGAATATTTTTCTCCAAATATATTATAATGTTACTATTAGGTATCTAGGTTGGGTTTTTTGGTAGTTATATAAAAAATCAGAACTAGCAAGGTCGCAGGATATAGAATTGACATGAAAATAAACCGCATTTCTATACACCAGCAATGAACAACTTGAAAATAAAATTAAGAATTCTATTTACATAGATCTAGCAAGAATAAAAATACCTAGAAATAAATTCAACAAAATGTGCTCAAAATTTTTTAAAAATTCTAAAACAATTTAAACAAAGGATACCTAAGTAAGTGGAACAACACCTTAAGTTAATGGAGCAGAATGCTCTCTAAGTTGGCCTACAGTGATGCTTAAGTTAATGGAGCAGAATGCTCTCTAAGTTGGCCTACAGTGATGCAATCATTATAAAACTTTTTATGTTTTGCAGAATTTGACAAGCTGATCCTAAAATTTATAGAACTATATGAAGATGCTAAGTGTTCAAAACTACCTTAAAATAACAAATTTAGAATAATTAATTCCTCTATTTAAAAATTAATACAAAGTTGTGAGTAAGCAACATGGTACTGGCATAAGAACAGACATATAAATCAGTGGAATACTACTGAGAAACCAATAATAAACTTTTATATTTATGTACAAGTGATTTTTGATAATGTTTTCAGGGAAATTAAATGGGATAAAAGCATTTATTGCAACAAATGGTGATGTGAGGACTGGACTTCCATGCATAAAAATATGAATTTGAACATTTACATCATACATGAAAAAATACCTAAAAATGCATTACACATGCATTTTATACAAGCAATAAGACTTTAAACAGAAAACATAGGAGGAAACTTCATACTCTTGGGTTAGTCAGTGATTTCTTGGATTATTAGAAAAGAGCAAGTAATAAAAACAACGAATACATTGGCTTCATCTCATTTAAACATTTTTATATTTCAAAGGCAACACAGAATGGGATAAACCATTTGCACATCACAAATCTGATACTTATATTTAGAACATATACACTTACAATTCAATAATAAATGCACATATAACTAAAAAAATGTGCCAATGAATTAACTGTATGGCCATTTTTCCCAAAGAAGACATGTGAATGAGCAATGATCACATAAAAAGTGCTCAAGAGTATTAATCATTAGGGAAATATAAATAAGGACCACACTGACATACCCATTTGTCATCCATTCACATATAATCTAAAGAAAGAAAATAACAGGTGTTGTTGGGAATGGTAAGATTCAGAACACTCATACATTGCTGGTAGGATGTATGGGGTAGACACTTTGGAAGCAGATTTCCAGTTTATTAAAAATGCTAAACCTAAAACTACCATATAACCCAGAAAAATCTACTCTAAGCCATCTACCCAGGAGAAATGAAAACTGATGTCCATACAAACACTTGCACATGAATGTTTACAGTGGCTTTATTCACAATAGCCCAAAATAAGAAAAACTCAATTATATATCAACTGGTGATTTGATAAGCAAAATGTAGTATACATGGAATAGAATGTTATTCGATTATGAAAAGGAATGAAGTATCACTATAAGATACTTATGTGAATGAATCTTGAAAATATCATGTTCTATTAAAGAATCCATACGCAAAATAATATATATTACTCAATTTAAATAAAATATCCAGTGCAGACAAATATGGAGAGACAGAAAGTAGATTAGTTGTAGCCTAGTGATGGGGTCATTATGGAGATTGATTGATAATGTTTATGGGCTTTCTTTTGGGGTGACAGTAATATCATAAAATTATATTGTGGAGATGGTGGCAAATTATGTAAATATATTAAAATCATTAAATTATAGAATTAAAATGGGCAAATTTCACAGAAAGGTGCTTATCATAAAATCTAATAAGTCTCTTAAAAAATTTGAGAATCCAAAGAAATAATCCCTATATAAATTTAACCATATCAGGTGGATAGTAAATAATAGATGTAATATTTTGCTAACATATATCCTGTCTAACAAAAATGTTATACTTTTGTGACTTTTCCTTAAAAATCATAACACCTGTACTCTGGCATATCAATTGTCAGGAACATGAACAAGAATAAGTAATAGAAAATCACTATGCTTTCTGAAGGCATAAATGAGACCTTTTTAATAGTGGATGCATTAATGTGATAGAAAGAGCCTGAAAGTATGAGAATTTAAGAGACACAAAGATATAATTATACAGAAACAACTATTGGTATTAGTATCAGTTTCATGTATCACTCAATTACAATCAAATTTTACATATTGAGTACTGTGCAAATAGCTCATATCTAACATTAATCTAAGGTACAAACATTATGAAAGTAATTCATTTCCCAGAATTTGCCAATATGGATCTTTAATCATAAAATTGCTAAACATAAAATTTCATTACTTTTAATATTTACAGAATCTATCTCACAACTACCACACTAGATAGAACTTTCTCAGACTTTTAAAATTAAATCCTAATTATCAATGAGTATGTATTTCAAAGGAGCTCACCAATAATCTTCTAAATCAACACTGTTTTCTTGTCTGATTGGTTCACATAATGACCACAACCTTTCAACCATTACTTAATGCGTACTCAAAAACTATGTATTAATTTTAAGAATTGTCAAATAGTGGAATTAATAAAGCCAAATTTAAGCAAAGTTTGGTTAATCTAAAGATTTAGATTATGTCATTTAGTAATTTCAGAAAAATCAATGCATGAAACCCATTTTAATAGAGAGTTTTGCTTCAATTCAAAGTCTTATGTACCATAATCTTAGATATTATTTATCTTACCTAACTCTAAGTCAGTTTTTGAATTTATAAATGCAGAGGCATAATTTAAATATCTTTTTCAAGATTTGGATTACACAGAAAAAAGCTTTAAGATTTTTTACCTATCTTGTTAAATATCAGGTATATCCTCTAAAACATAGTTTTTCTTTTAATTATCAGTTAAACAATTTTATTGCCCCCATCTCAACAACTCCCATTGGAAGTATTTTGGAAAGAAAAATTTGAAAGGAAAGATACAATCAACCTAAGGAAATGGAAAAAGACAAAGCAAAATAGGAAAGGAAATATGTGGGAAACCAAGAATATATTTTTAGTAGCCCTTTCTATTTTCAGACAGCCTAGCCACTTTGCTTTAAAATACTGCTTATAAAATTGTGCTACCATTATGATATGAGCTATCATTTATATACCAAAATTGTATAATGTGCATATAAGTTATGCCCAAGACAATTTCACTTCTTGAATAAGCTCATATGGAACCAACTACTAGAGAGAAATATGATATTGATTTTTCTGTGTCACTGTAATTAAAATAATTTTCTTTTCAAATTCAGCAAGTCTTTTTAGAATACAACAGAAGAATGTACTGTATTGGAGAAAGACAAAAAAGTGAAAGGTGATGGAATTCAATAGTAACTGAAATAACAGTGATTATATTAAATGATACTATATCATATATATTAATAATATATAATATAATAATATATATGAATATATAATATATATAATAATATATATAAATATATTATTTAATATATTATATTAAATGAGAGGCAGTAGTATGTAGATGGAAAGGACAGAAAAGATGAAAAACATAAGGCTCAGGGTCATTTTTGAAGGACAGACTTTAAAATAAATGGTTAAGAAAGATCTAACAAAGCTCACAGTAAAAATAATGTCATGAAAAAATCAAAAATTTGATTCAAAATAGATTGGATGAAAATAATATCCTCTTCAATAACAGCAACAAAGGATTCAAAAATTATTTTAACTTTCTTGTTCTTAAAAAGGATTTGAGTCCAAAAAAAACAATGAGCATGTTTTGGGTTTGAAAGTATATTAATAGGAAAGTAAGTTAGATGTTGTTGAAAAATCAAACTACTTGGAATTTCATGGATCATAAAGCCTACAGGTAAAGTATAATAGAATATGAGAAGACTGAGGTTCATTTGAAACCATTACATCATTTAAATGAATAAGGCATTGCTAAGCAAAACTCTCAAACACTGGATGCAATTTATTGAATTATTTTTTTTCTTAATCAGTAGTAAATAAATAGAATGACAAAATAATTAAATGTTTTAAGATCTGCAATGTCTCCAAAAAAATACCACACCTGTGGTATCAGGAGAGATGCCAATTATCCTCTCTGACACATCTTAACCTAAAAGTGAAGATAGTTCTCAGAATTATGGTATTACTTATTAAATGAGCATAGCTACTGATTAGTCATTCTTATTGGTGAATACGATAAGGCAAATCTCAGTGAGAAACCATACAAATTTCTAAAGTCCATTTATTAAATTGTTGGATAAAACATCAAGAGTCACATTAAATGTCAAGAATAGAATTAACCTTACTCAGTTATTAACCCTACATGAAATACTTGATAATTTTTCTTCAAACTTCAAAGTAATCAAATGAGTGAATACATTTATTGAAGAAATTTAAAACCTTTTTTTAGATTCCATTACATGTACTTTGAAGTGCTCCCCTACAATCACAGTGATCAAAATGGCCCTTCCAAAGTATCTGCATTCGATTGCTTATCTTTAAGTATGCCAACATTTTTCTTTCAGCAACACAGCAAATAGGGATAATGTTAAGATGTCCTGCTTTTCACCTATCCTTCTAAAGCAAAAGGAATAGAGAAGAAATAATGTTAATTAGAATTAATATCAATGGAAAGATTACTACAGAAATTGAGAAATGATTTGATAGTTTGTTATGAAGACATAAATATATTGTCAATCTGTCACATTCACAAAACAAGCAAATAAATGCAGTAAAAAGAGCTGAGAGGCTGGCTTAGTAGTTACCCTATCTTTTCCAGCATTTACGGACAATCCAATATATGCTAGGGAACCTATGAAGCAATTTTTGAACAAAGGGATTCAATCAAATAGCAATACCATGAGTCCCAGTGAGACAGTATTCTTGCTGTGGGATTTAGCATCCTAGGCATACCCTCTAGGCAGAGGACTTGTGGACCTCCTGACATGACATAGACTTTCTGAAGACTGGTGATGAGATTCATAATTCACATAAAATTAGGTTTTTTTAGTGCTCCTAATCAAATAACTGATGCAGTAAAGATTAAGAAGTAGAGCTAAGTAACACTACAAAAACAATAACACCACCTAAAATTCCACTATTACAGAATTGCCACTACCAACATTTAGGGTAGATTTTAACAATATTTGTGTATGACTATCTAGAGACCAACTCAAAGGATAAAGTATTATTTCTATTACTGAATAAAAATGCTCTGCAAAGCATAAATACCATATAAATAAGTATTTTAGAACTTGATAATTATAAATAGAGTAGTCATTTTTGTTCAGCATTATTACAATGAAGTGAAAATACAATAATGATTGAGAGTAGAAAAACTAAAATTCAGAATGTTTCTTCTGATGAGACTGTTAATCTGAAATTAATATTTCTAGTATAACATATGAAATACTATTGATAATCTGTGTAGCCTTCAAAGTTGCAAGATCATCACTGTGTTCAATTGTTTTCTTCTTGTAGAAAGGCATTGAAGTGGTTTAACATTATAAAATGATATTATGGTTTTTAATCTCATATAATGTATATTTTAAAGGAGTTTATTTTTTATAAAATATCTTGTGGATTTAATTTATTAAGTTATAAATTCACATAATTGTATATGTACAAAATACATCTATGAGGTCCTGAGTCAAAATACTAGCAGTGATTACCTGAGAGCAGAAGTAGGTGAAAAAGAAGAAAAGTTCAACTTTTTCATTATACACTTCCATATTGCTTGAATTCTGTACAAGTTGTATTTATCTTTATAATAAATTACTTAACACTTTTGAGGAAGAACACTAAAAATCAGATTCCTTCCTTCCCATCCCTTTTATTCTCTTTCCTCCTTCTCCTTCTTTTCTTCCTTTTTTCCTCCCATCTTTCTTCCTTCAGTCCCTTCTTTAATTTCTTCTATTTTATTTACTTTTTTTGAAAAATCTAAAGAAGAATATTACAGCTTAGAGTACAAGAAAAATCAACTTTAAGTAATAAAATATATTCAGACTTTGATATGAGAAAGCATTTCATTTTTGGCACATATTACACTAATGTAAGTTGAGGTGCTATAATTCAATAAGCAGGAGGTTTTCCATCAATTTGACAGTCTTAATAGCCTCTGAAGAGGTGAAACACAGAGGAGGTGGTTATTGTAATAGAAAACATGTTCTGTTAGCTCTTTTTACTCTAGTCATAAAATGCACTATAAAAATTATTTTCCAAATAGATTTTGGAGATTTTAAACAGTAATCTAAATTGTTAAATTTTATCATTATTTGTTTTATTTTGACCTTTATGTTCCAAAAGACAATCACTGGAGGAAAAAAGTCCTTCAATGAATAAATTCAAGGTTCTCATGATCAAACTGCAAATATGAACTTGCCCACATCATGTGACATTTAAATGTCCAGAAAATGTTCCCCAGTTCTCAAAGTTCTCCCCCAGGGACAGGGTGAATGCCTGAAAAATCTAAAATGGAACATATGGCCATCTTTGGACTTATATACCATTGTAAATGGGACTCATAAATACTTATTATTCACTTACAAGGTGTAAAAGAAAGTATTCACTCCTTCCATGGGAAGGAATTTTCAGGGGAGGGGTTAGGGGAATGAGCACTCAGGAGCACAGGGCTGGGATTGAAAGAGTAGAAAGCCTGGAAGTGGCTGTTTCTAATATGATAAGGCAACACCTTATATCTATTAATGTCCTTTATAAAAAGCAAATAATTTCTCAGTGAATGACAGAAACAAAAATAAATTAGTCCTCGTTTTTTCACCTCCCCATGAGAAGAGACTTAGACAAGTACTAGGAAATCGCTTCTTAGAAGAAAAGGGCAGCCATTAGGAAAGGGAGATGTGAATAGCGAGGGTAGAAGCCTTGAGGGATGGAGGAACCAAGGGGAAGGAAGATACAGTCCAGAAGAATCTTTAAGAAGTTTCGTTGAGTGCTGTGCAATGTGTATATTGTCAAATCTGTTGCCACATTCTCAAAAGTCAATTTTGTATTATGTATATACTTTCTCCCAAACTCATCTATAACTGGATTATACAGCTTAAACATATGATATTTTAAAGTAGCCAGCACCTTTGCCATGAAATTTATAATCTCAAAAGCAAAACTAATAACTAGAAATTCAAGGGTTCTTATGCTTTACTCTTAGGAAGGTGACATTTCAACATGCAACCAGGTTGACTGCAGAAAACCTTGAGTGGAACTGCATTAGGAACAACTGCATGCAATTAAATTATGCTTAAAAACTGACCAATTGCTGGAGAACCACGGTGATATCTTATTAAAAAGATAAATAATAATGATAAATTAAGAGTGAAGGAGGAAAATTTTGGAGTGATGGATATGTTTATGAAGTACACTGTGGGGATGGTTTTGCTGATATATATTTATTTCCGGACTGACCCAGTTGCATACATTAAACATGTACAGTTTTTTTTGTATTTCAATCAAATCTCAATATAGAGGTTAATTAAAGAGCACTGCAAGCAAGCTCAAGAACACACAAAGTGGCATGAAAAACTACGATTTACAAACTCATCAGAGAACTGAAACTGTCAAGAATATTAACTGAAATCCACAGTGTAAGGAAACCATCCTAGAGGGGACAGTATTTTCATCCTCAGCAACAGGAAGGAGAGAGAGTTGTCATAAGGTGGATTAGTATTTGCAGTCTGAAGGAGCTTGCCTAGTGTCCGTATTCTATTCCAAGTGAACTAAGGCTATGACACATTTGCCTTCTGTACTTTTCAGTTTTCTCTACAGTGGAAGGAGGGCTCTGCAACCCACTGAGATATAAAAGGTGGAGGAATTACTGAAGGTAGAATTTGTTCATAAGAGGTTGACAAATGTATGCCCAAACCTTTCACTCTTTTTTTAACTTTATTTTATTGGTTCCTTTTAGTTATCTATGACAGCAGAATCCATTTCAATATAATCATGCTAGCATGGAATATAATTCTAATTCAGACTCCAGTATCTCTTCTTTCCCTTTCCTTTCTCCATGCCCTGCTCCCTTCTCTCTATTGATCTTTCTGCTGTTTATCCATAGTAATTTTTTTAATTTAAAAAACCTAAACACATTAGTCTTTTAAAAGTAATTTCTTGTGGATCTTACTGGATGGTGAGATTCACTATGGTGTATTCATATATGTACCTAAGAGAGCTGTGTCAGATTCATTCCACCCATTCCTATTCCTGTCCCCGCTCCCTTCCCTTCATTCCCTTTGTCTAATCCACTGGTAGTTGACTGTATTCACTCTTTCTCTTTTGACTTTTTGATGTTTGGATTTAGTCCCAGCATTTTATTTAAAGTGCTCTTGTGTCGCTGCCTGGAGGCTGACTAGGAATGACCAACTTCTTTATTCTATTTTGGGGGATGCTTCCTTGCATGCTTGTCTTTGCAGGTCTTGCGGGCTGAAGTGCAGGGTAAAGTGCCTGTCTCAGGTCGGCGCCCCAAGAGCCCGGTGTTTCCATGTCTTCCTCCTCCGACGCCTCACTCAGGAGGTTTTCGGGCCAGCAGCCGTTGGCTGCTCAGGGGCACCTGGCACGTTCTCCGTGGCCGGCCACAGCGTCCTGCTCCCCAGGCAGCCCCATGGCAGGTGGGGCGGGGAAGGGCTAGGGCCTCCACCACCCGAGGCTGGAAAGTTCCCGATGCCCCCCGACTGGCTCACCCACACGGCTATTTCCACGCCTCACCACCTCTCGCGTTGCTGGGGCTGTGGCTGCAGCGCACATAGGGGGAGGAGGCGCTGCCCGCGCCCAGCCTCCTACACTCTTGCTGAGGCTACCAATGACTTCCTTAATGTTAAGTGACCTGGTTCTTTTCCAATCCTTCCTAACATTTAACCTAATTCTGTGCCACTAAGTCTTCTTGTCTCTAAATAATTCTTTGTGTGGATTTCAAGACACTACTCCTCTGGTTTCCCTCTTACCTCTCTGACCCTTTCTTACCCAGTCTCTTTACACAAACCTATCTTCATTTTCCAATCCACCCTTGTTTTTAAATGTTTATGTTAATCTGGATGATCTTCTAAGCATTCTAATACAGACATTTCCTGCATGATGATCACATATTTAAGCATGTCTATAATGACTAATAGAAAGTTTCCAAACTGAAAGGATTCAGATATACTTTATGAATTATAGAGGTTTCAAGATGGCAGCCTAGAGGGTGGCTGCATTTCATGTTGCTCCAGGACTCAGGATTCAAAAGAGGAGATATTGAGAGACTTGGGACCAACTCAAAGCAGCCGGGTGAGTCTCTCCCGTTGGGGAGGCGTCCCGGATGGGGCGGTAGTCCCGGAATTCAGGGAACTTTGTGAAGTAGAGCTGCTGGCGAGACACCGTTCCCCCCGGTGGAGCAGTGAACTCGGACAACTGGAAGCAACAGAGGGGAGGCCGCTCAGCACAGTGCTGGGACTCGGAGCAACCACTGGGGCTCCGGTGGCTGCCCAGGGGAGAGGCGGGGAGGAGAGCACCGGGGCCTGCCCTGAGGAGGAGGAGGAGCGTGGCCGCTTGGATTCGGAGTGACTATACCAGAGCTACAGGCAGTTGCCAGAGGAGAAGCTGCGCAGCGAGCTGTGTGGATTCAGAGCGACTGCTTCTGAACACCAGGGCCTGCCCTGAGGAGAAGGAGGAGGAGGAGAAGGAGCCGGATTCAGAGTGGCTATACCAGAGCTACAGGCGGTTGCCAGAGGACAGGCTGCGTGGTGAGCTGTTTGGACTCAGACCACTTCTGAACACCGGGGCCTGCCCAGAGGAGTAAGAGGAGGAGGAGGACGAGCGCGGCAGGTCGTTTGGACTCGCAGAGACTGCATTAGAGCTCCAGGTGGCTGCTCAGAGGAGGAGGCCATTGGTGAGTTGTTTGGACTTAAAGCGACTGCTCCTGAACATAGGGGGGCTGTCCGGAGGAGAAGCGCAGTGGGTCGCTTGGACTCGAGTGGCCGCACCAGAGCTCCGGGCGGTTGCCCAGAGGACACATGCAGTGGGTCACGTGGATTCAGAGCCACTCAGAGCGACCGCTCCTGAACACCCAGGGGGGTTACCTGGAGGAGGAGGAGGAACAGGGAGGGTCATTTCGACTCGGAGTGATTGATTGCCCTGGGCTACAGGTGGTTGGTGGGAGGAGGAGGCACGCAGTGAGTTGCTTGGACTCCCAGTGACCACACCAGAATACCAGGTGGCTGTCTGGAGGAAGAGGCGTGTGGCAGGTCTCTGGGACTCAGAGTGATTGTACGGGGCCCCAGGTGGCTGCTCAGAGGAGGGGCCGCATAGCCAGGCAATTAGGTGCAGAGCAGGGTCCCAGGATCTAGGAGGCTTCTGGGTGGAAGAGCCGCACAGAGACAGGCTTAGGGTGAAGCGAAGGTTCCAGGCCTGCGGGCAGATTCTCTGAGGAGGGGCAGCCTAAGGAGATTCATCTGCGAAGGGTGAGGACCCCAGGCCCAGGAGGTAGGGCCGGGCCCCTGGGAACTTTGCAGAGAAAGGCAGCCCAGCCCAGGCGGTAGCTGTAGATTGAGGGGAACCTCTAGGAGGGAACTGACCAGGGAGACCTCCCCACCGGGTGAGTTTTCCCGGCCGGGTGAGGTTTCCCCACTAGGACAGTAAAACCAGAGACACAGGCCCAAACAGGCCTTGCCTTAGCCCGCAGCCTAGTTCCCCTTTGGATGACCATTGGTCAACAAGTAGAGGCACCTCTCCGCACAAGCAGGGAATATACCCCACATGAAGGCCACCACTCCTAGAGAGGTAGCTTCCTTGTGGAGCACCGCATTATCAACTTCCTCCAAGACTTCAGCCTACTGAAGACTAAAAGGGAATATATATAGAAATCTTCAGGGACATTGTAAGTCAATAGAGGAAATATGCAATATCTCAGCGGTCCACTGATACCTGAACAATATGAGAAAACAAGGAAAGAAAATGATGCAAACAAATCTAGATGTTACATCAATAAAACCCAATGACAGCATGGCAGAAGAAATGACAGAAAAGGAGTTCAGAATGTGCATAATTACAATGATCAGGGAAGCAAATGATGAGATGAAAGAGCAAATGCAGGCATTGAATGATCGCACCAATCGACAGTTAAAAGAGCAAATACAGGCAGCAAAGGATCATTTCAATAAAGAGTTAGAGATATTGAAAAAAAAAAAACAAACAGAAATCCTTGACATGAAGGAAACAATAAACCAAATTAAGAACTCCATAGAAAGCATATCCAGTAGGATAGAACACCTGGAAGACAGAACCTCAGACATTGAAGACAAAATATTTAACCTTGAAAACAAAGTTGAACAAACAGAGAAGATGGTAAGAAATCATAAACAGAATCTACAAGAACTATGGAATATCATGAAAAGGCCAAATTTAAGAATTATTGGGATTGAGGAAGGCCTAGAGAAACAAACCAAAGGAATGAACAATCTATTCAATGAAATAATATCAGAAAATTTCCCAAATCTGAAGAATGAAATGGAAAATCAAGTTCAAGAGGCTTATAGGACTCCAAATACACAAAATTACAACAGACCCACACCAAGGCACATTATAAAGAAAATGCCTAACATACAAAATAAAGACAGAATTTTAAAGGCTGTGAGAGAAAAGAACCAAATTACATTCAGGGGGAAACCAATACGGATATCAGCAGACTTTTCAATCCAGACCCTAAAAGCTAGAAGGGCCTGGAACAACATTTTTCAAGCCTTGAAAGAAAATGGATGCCAACCAAGAATCTT
The DNA here is from genome assembly GCF_902686455.1 of Sciurus vulgaris. NCBI lineage: Eukaryota > Metazoa > Chordata > Mammalia > Rodentia > Sciuridae > Sciurus > Sciurus vulgaris. Next base: position 77,573,218 of record NC_136464.1, read on the forward strand.
ATACCCAGCAAAACTTACCTTCAAATTTGATGATGAAATAAAATCCTTCAATGATAAACAAAAGCTAAAAGAATTTACAAAAAGAAAGCCAGCATTACAGAACATTCTCAGCAAAATATTCCATGAGGAAGAGATGAAAAACAAAGAGGCAAATCAGCAAAGGGAGGAATTCTCCTAAAGGAATTGTCAAATAAAGGAGGAACCAAGTTGTGTCAAATAAATAAATAAAATTTTAAAAATGAACCAAATGACTGGGAAACCAAATTAAATCTCAATAATAACCCTGAATGTTAATGACCTGAACTCATCAATCAAAAGACATAGACTGTCAGACTGGATTAAAAAGAAAGATCCAACAATATGTTGCCTACAAGAGACTCACCTTATAGAAAAAGATACCCATAGACTAAAGGTGAAAGAATGGGGAAAAACATACCATGCACATGGACTCAGCAAAAAAGCTGGAGTATCCATCCTCATTTCAGACAATGTGGACTTAAAGCCAAAGTTAGTCAGAAGGGGTAAAGAAGGTCATTTCACACTGCTTAAGGGAAGCATAAATCAGCAAGATATAACAATCATAAACATCTATGCCCCAAACAGTGGCTCATCAATGTATGTCAAACAAATCCTTCTCAATTTCAGAAACCAAATAGACCATAACACAATAATACTAGGTGATTTTAACACGCCTCTCTCACCACTGGACAGATCTTCCAGACAAAAATTGAACAAAGAAACCATAGACCTCAATAACACAATCAATAATTTAGACTTAACGGACATTTATAGAATATACCATCCAACAAAAAGAGTGAATACACTTTCTTCTCAGCAGCACATGGATCCTTCTCTAAAATAGACCATATATTATGCCACAAAGCTAATGTTAGCAAATACAAGAAGATAGAGACATTACCATGTATTCTATCAGATCATAATGGATTGAAGTTAGAAATAAATGAAAGAGTAAAACACAGAAACTATTTCAACATCTGGAGATTAAACAATATGCTATTATATGATGAATGGATAACAGAAGATATTAGAAAGGAAGTTAAAAAATTCTTAGAGGTAAATGAGAACAAAGAAACATCATACCAAAATCTCTGGGACACTATGAAAGCAGTACTTAGAGGTAAATTTATTTCATGGAGCGCATTTAATAAAAGAAGTAAAACTCAAAAAATAAACGACCTAACACAAAACTAAAAGCCCTAGAAAAAGAAGAACAGACCAGCACCAAAAGTAGTAGAAGACAGGAAATAGTTAAACTCAGAGCTGAAATCAATGAAATTGAAACAAAAGAAACAATACAAAAAGTTGACAAAATAAATAGTTGGTTCTTCGAAAAAATAAACAAAATTGATAAACCTTTAGCCACACTAACAAACAGAAGACGAGAGAAAAGCCAAATCACTAAAATTCACAATGAACAAGGAAATATCACAACAGACATGATTGAAATACAAAACATAATTAGAAGCTATTTTGAAAATCTATACTCCAACAAAATAGAAAATTTCGAAGACATCAACAGGTTTCTAAAGACATATGAATTGCCTAAACTGAACAAGGAGGACATACACAATTTAAATAGACCAATTTCAAGTACTGAAATAGAAGAAGTCATCAAAAGCCTACCAACAAAGAAAAGTCCGGGACCAGATGGGTTCTCGGCCGAATTCTACAAAACCTTTAAAGAAGTGCTCATTCCAATACTTCTCAAAGTATTCCATAAAATAGAAGAGGAGGGAACCCTCCCAAACTCATTCTATGAAGCCAATATCACACTGATACCTAAACCAGACAGAGACTCATCAAGGAAAGAAAATTTCAGACCAATATCCTTAATGAACATCGACGCAATAATTCTCAACAAAATTTTATCAAATCGCATACAAAAACATATTAAAAAGATAGTGCACCATGATCAAGTGGGTTTCATCCCAGGGATGCAAGGTTGGTTCAACATCAGGAAATCAATAAATGTCATTCACCATATCAACAGACTTAAAGTCAAGATTCACATGATTATTTCAATAGATGCAGAAAAAGCATTTGATAAAATACAGCACCCCTTCATGCTCAAAACACTAGAAAAAATAGGGATAGTGGGAACATTCCTTAACATTGTAAAGGCCATTTATGCTAAGCCCATGGCTAATATCATTCTAAATGGTGAAAAACTGAAAGCATTCCCCCTAAAAAGTGGAACAAGGCAGGGATGCACTCTTTCACCACTTGCATTCAACATTGTTCTTGAGACTCTAGCCAGAGCAATTAGACAAACCAAAGAAATTAAAGGGATACAAATTGGAAGAAAGAACTCAAACTATCCCTGTTCACTGATGACATGATTATATATTTAGAGGAACCTGGAAATTCCACCAGAAAACTCTTATGAATTCACTTAATTCATAAGTGAATTCAGTAAAGTAGCACGTTACAAGACCAATGCTCATAAATCCAATGCATTGTTATACATGAGTGATGAATCTTCAGAAAGAGAAATTAGGAAAAGTACCCCATTCACAATAGCCTCGAAAAAAATAAAATACTTGGGAATCAATCTCACAAAAGAGGTGAAAGACCTCTACAATGAGAACTATACAACACTAAAGAAAGAAATTAAAGAACACCTTAGAAGATGGAAAGATCTTCCATGTTCTTGGATAGGAAGAATTAATATTGTCAAAATGGCCATACTACCTAAAGTGCTATACAAATTCAATGCAATTCCAATTAAAACCCAATGATGTACCTTACAGAAATAGAGCAAGCAATTATGAAATTCATCTGGAAGAATAAGAAACCCAGAATAGCAAAAGCAATCCTTAGCAGGAAGAGTGAAACAGGGGGTATTGCAATACCAGATCTTCAACTCTACTACAAAGCAATAGTAACAGAAACAGCATGGTATTGGTACCAAAATAGAAAGGTAGATCAGTGGTACAGAATAGAAGACACGGACACAAACCCAAATAAATACAATTTTCTCATACTAGACAAAGGGGCCAAAAATATGCAATGGAGAAAAGATAGCCTCTTCAACAAATGGTGCTGGGAGAATTGGAAATCCATATGCAACAGAATGAAACTAAACCCATATCTCTCATCATGCACGAAACTAAACTCAAAATGGCTAAGGACCTCTGAATCAGACCAGAGACCCTGCAGATTATAGAAGAAAAAGTAGGTCCAGATCTTCAACATGTCGGCTTAGGACCAGACTTCCTTAACAGGACTCCCATAACACAAGAAATAAAAGCAAGGATCAATAACTGGGATAGATTCAAACTAAAAAGCTTTCTCTCAGCAAAGGAAACTATCAGGAATGCGAAGAAAGAGCCTACAGAGTGGGAGAATATCTTTGCCAATCATACTTCAGATAGAGCACTAATCTCCAGAATCTATAAAGAACTCAAAAAACTCTACTCCAAGAATTCAAATAATCCAGTCGACAAATCGGCTAAGGAAATGAACAGACACTTCACAGAAGAAGATCTACAAGCAATCAACAAACACATGGAAAAATGTTCAACATCTCTAGTAATAAGAGAAATGCAAATCAAAACCACCCTAAGATTCCATCTCACCCCAATTAGAATGGCGATTATCAAGAATAGGAGCAACAACAGGTGTTGGCGAGGATGTGGGGAGAAAGGTACACTCATCCATTGCTGGTGGGGCTGCAAATTAGTGCAGCCACTCTGGAAAGCAGTGTGGAGATTCCTTAGAAAACTTGGAATGGACCCACCATTTGACCCAGCTATCCCACTCCTTGGCCTATACCCAAAGGACTTAAAATCAGCATGCTACAGAGATATAACCATATCAATGTTCATAGCTGCTCAATTCACAATAGCCAGATTGTGGAACCAACCTAGATGCTCTCAATTGATGAGTGGATAACGAAACTGTGGTATATATATTCAATGGAATATTACTCAGCCATAAAGAATGATAAAATTGTGGCATTTGCAGGCAAATGGATGAAATTGGATTATTTCATGCTAAGTGAGATAAGCCAATCTCAAAAAGCCAAAGGACGAATGATATCACTAATAAGTGGATGATGACACATAATGGGGGGAGGGAAGGGTTAGTGTTAGGGTTAGAGTTATGGTTAGGGAGGGATGCAAGTACGGAGGAAGGAAGCTCTGTATAGAGGGAAAAGAGGGGTGGGAGGGGTAGGGGGAAGGGAAAAAATAACAGAATGCATCAAACAACATTTCCTTATGTAAATTCATGATTACACAAATGGTATGCCTTACGCCATGTACAAACAGAGAAACAACATGTATTCCATTTGTTTACAATAAAATTTTTTAAAAAATGCAAAGAAAAAAATGAATTATACGCTATAGATGACTGATCACCTGGTATTTCCCCTTGATTTTCAGAGAGATATCAAACACTCACCATGTCCAAAACTTATTTTCTTCCATCTAGAACTATTCTTCCTTTTCCCCCTTTTGAATAAATGGTACACTGTCTACCCATTTGTCCAAGTCAAAAATCTAGATTCTTTCCCACAATTTCCATGGCCCATTACTGGTCTTCATGCAAGTTAAATTCAAAAGATCTATAGGCATTTGCACATGTTCTTTTCTCTTTGTTAGATGTCTTTTCCTTCTAATCGCCTCCTTTTCTTGCACAGTAGTATTAATAAACACACTCTATTTTCTTTATCTGGGGTTGTCTTTATTTCTTCCTCAGTGTTTAAGGACAATTTTGCTGAATACAAGCTCCTTGGTTGAAATGGTTTTCTTTCAGTACTCTGAATATATCCTTCCTCTGTCTCCAAAATTTCTTGTTAGAGATTTGATAATAATTTTGAAGGTCCTTTGTATTAACAAATAGCTTTTCTCCTGTTGCTTTTGAGATTCTCTTTGTCTTTCCATGCTATGATTATGATATGTTTTGGTATACATGTTTTTGAGTTTATCTTCTGCAGTTTGTGCTTCTTGAATGTGTGTACTCTTATCTTTCATCAAATTTGGAAAGTTTTCTGGGCACAGTGTTGAATGCCTGCGATCCCAGCTACACAAGATGCTGGGGCAGAAGGATCAAAATTTCAAGGTCACGGAGGTCCTGTCTTAAAATAAAATGAAAAAGAACTGTGGATGTAGTTGTGTGGTAAAGTACCTTGCAAGTATGTGCTAGGCCCTGTGTCCAATCCTCAGCAAACCAAAATAAACCAGAAAACTTTACAGCTATTATTTCTCCTTACCCCTTCTCTCTCTCTTTCTATGACTTCCACAGTAAACATCTTGGTCCACTTGATGGTGCCCTACAGCTTTCCTAGTCTTTGTTCATTTTTTTCCCACTCTGTTTTTTCCTTTCTGCTTTTTACACAGCTTTGATTGTCATGTCTTCAAATTCACTGATTGTTTCCTCTGACTACCTAAAGTTGCCTTTGAATCTCTCTAGTAAATTCTTAATTGCAGTTATTTTATTTTTCAGTTCCAGAATGTCATTTTGGTTAAGACAAAACAAAAGTTGTCTTCTTGTCAATATTTTCATTTTCATGGTGATGGGAAGGATGGTGGAATGAAATGGACATTATTACCCTATACACATATATGACTATACCACGGGTATGACTCAGGACCATGTACAGCCAGAGGAATGAGAAGTTGTGCTCCATTTGTGTACAATGAATCAAAATGCAGTCTACTGCCATGTATAACAAATTAGAACAAATTAAAAATATATGTTAATTAATATAAGCATAAAACTAAAATAATTTAAAATTTTTCATTTTTCTTGACTTTCTCCACACCTTCCTGTAGTATTCTGGCCATCTTTACAAGAGATTTTTGTTTCATTTTTTTTTTTTTAAGAATTTTGTACTTTAGATCTGCATTAGGTCTTTATCAGGGCCTTTTCTGTTAGCTTAGTTTTTGTTTTCTGTTCTTTGAATTGGCCATACTTTCCTGTTTCTTTATATGGCTGTGGGTTTTTTTAGAAATGGATATCTAAATCTAATAATGTGGTAACTCTGGAAATTAGAGTCTTCCTCCTCCTAGGTCTACAACTTTCCTTTTTATCTGATCCCTATTCTTCCTTTGTTGATTGCTGAGGCTGTCTTCTTCACAGGCTATCTCTGCAGAAGATCAGGTCTTCTAATTTTTGTCATATATGTACTTTCTTTTAAATATCCTAGTCCTTAATGTCTATCTTCCAAAAGATAAAAATAGAGAAAAATGAATGGGAGAAGGATAAAGTCCATTTTAGCTCCTTGGAAGTCACTTCTCTCAGAGGGAGAGAATGTAGTTCGAACAATGATCAGCAAGCAGTGATCAGAATGCCAGTATTTGATGGGCATGTTCATTGTGTCCACTGACACCTATAAGTTTTGTACAGATTGCTCCAATAATATGTGCACAGATGCCTACTGCAGGGCTGTGGCATCTGTGCAAGGAGATAGCTTTGCTTGTGATGAGTGTTGAAGTTACTTTAAAATAAACACAATTTACCATTCAAGCTTTCCCCTGGAAACTGCATGTTTGTAACAGACTTCAAAGTTTCAAAACTGCTAGATTAAATGAATTTTGCCAGTACAACAATTGTCCAGGTGAAAAGAGTTTCCTGAAGCTTCCTACTCCATCTTATTCCCAAAATCACTTCTCCATACTGTTTTGATTTCTGTATTTTTATAACATGTTTTGAGTCAGGAATTGTGGGGCCTCCTGCTCTGTTCTAGTTTGTTTTGGCTCTTCATGGTCCTTTATGGCTCCATATGAATTTGAGGACTGCTTTTTCTAGTTCAGCTAAAAAAAATATGCTACTGTGTTTTGGTAGGAATTATAGTGAATGTGTGGATAGCTTTAAGTATTGTGGACATTTTAATACTGTTCACTCTTCTAACACATGAATATGTGATATCTTTCCTTTTTTTCTTTTTAAATTTCAGCAGTTTTATAGTTTTCAGCATAAAAGTATTTTACTTCTTTTGTTAAGTTTTTATTTCTAAGTATTGTATTATTTTATACTATTGTAAATGGTAAGATTTAATTGTTTTCAATTTTGGATCATCTTGTAGTATATGAAAATCACTGATTGTTGCTTTTTTATTTTGTATCCTGAAACTTTATTTATTAATTCTAGCTTTGTGAGGGGTTGTCTTTAAGGATTTCTATACTCCAGTTTATTTCTTTGTGTTCTCTTTCTCACATAAGGATTACCCATGAAGTTTTCATATATCCATGCATTCAACAACACAACAGAAACTAGCCACAAAAAACTAAAGTCATCTGAGATGCTGACTGAAAATAATGTCCTTCATTTTACTATCAAAACTACTTTCTCTTTTTAAGATATGAATTGTTTAGTGTCTTTTTTATAAATACATGTATGTATGCATATAATCTAGGTCACAGAAATTTAATCAACCTGGTGTATGTTAACCAATTTTGAGTTCCCATTCCTACAGATCCTATAATCTGATATCTTGGAAAAGTCTGGTGTTCACATTTTTGTAATGCAAAGGTTATAGACTAAAATGGTACAGCGTGTAGCTACAGATTCAAACCTACATTGTCCCAAAGGCCTTGATTAATTAGTCTAGAGATTTATCTGGGCATAAGTTAAGCTATCGAAATCCACAGCATTATTAAATTATTTATATTTGTTTATTTTAACTCTCTCTGGAAGGTCCCTAGTCTTTTGGTTTGTTACATTTGCTCTTACTAAGATCTGAGTTTGCTATCAGAGTTGCTTAGGTATAGTCCTAACTCACTTAACTTGCTGGTTAAGTGTATGATCTCGGGAATATTTTAAAATTGTATTATTTGATATGGATTTGGAGATAGATACAGATAACATGGATAATGAAGGTCTTTTTTGTTCTTTTATATTATTTTTTCTTATATATGTGAATGAGTTGGTCATAGAACTTCAATTTCTCAGGCTTAAGAATTACTATGGATTGCTTTGTTTGTTAAACACAATGCTGTTGCCTATCACCTTCACTAATTCAGCCACCATCTCAGTTATTAGCAGCAACAGTCTGGAATTGTTTACTTGTTTGCATCTCACCTGTCTCACCAGTATCTATTCTCTACGAGAGCAATGGCTTCATCTTCTCTACAAGTTAAATTTCTGTGCCTAGAAAGGCAAGAAGCATATTAAAATAAAATGGCAATAAAAGAGTGCTTTCTTTCACACACATAGTACAAAAGGTACTATGTATGGTATATTTTCACAGGTGGAATTTTGTATTTACTCTACCTACCTGTTTGGTGGAGCACTTAAATTATCTTATGTTTCAGAGGAGAAATGATGACCCTACCAGGATTTTATTTTCTAAATAATATTTTTTCATATTCCACTGCAAAGCCATGTATGACATTCACATTTTATATACGACATATCAATAAAACATATTTTAAAATATTTAACTTGAATAACCCAGGAAAAATATTTAAAATTCAGTGTAAAATTCACTTTCATTTCTTTCTCAAACCTGTTATGTATAGATAAATAATACTAGAATAAATCATCTTTCCACTTGAAAGAATCATTGATTGGTAACTATAAACAACAATTACAACAAAAAATAAAATTTAAACTGTCAGTTGCACTAAATAAATATTCTTACTAGCATCAAAAGACTAAAGTTGAATATTACTGACAAAAAGCAGTTGTTATCATTTGATCAGTATGCCTGTTTTTATATTACTTATCAGTAGCTTTTTTACATAACCAGATTCAATAACAAAAACCTAGAATTACTTCGGAAACAGTAATTACAGTTTTGAAAAAACTGGATTGCAACCTCCAGCAGAAAGTTCAAGTGCCAACAGCATGATATCACTATTCAACTATTTCTTATAGTACATTGCCTTCAAAAAGTCAGCAGGTGAAATTAAAATCACATTTCTTAACATCTCTTAAAGCCTCTATAGTTTAATGCAGCCAAGCACACTCCACATGACTACTCCAACTAACAGGCATTCCCATGTTTATCGAGTGAAAAGAAACTAGTCATTGGTCTGTAAAACTTTATTTTTATTTTATTTCAACATTTTGTTTAAGATATGATTTTTACTAATATAAGACCTTCCTAGAATTATTTAGAAAGCTTATTTACTAAAGGAAAAAGGGAAAATTTTATTTCTATGAAGGTTAAAAAGTTAAATCTCATAAGCTATGTTTTCTATGTTTGTGCATCGTTTCACCTTGATTTGAAGATAAACTGAACAAACAATCTTTAGGTACTTATTATAAAAAGCAGATTGGAACATGACAAAGTTAAAATGAATTCTCTTATTTTATTGCCACATTCAACTACTATAGGGACAAATGTGAATATGAGCAATGTTTAGTTCCAACCTTTTCCAGATTTAATCCACTGCAGGCATAAAACTCCCCAACTACAGGCAAAGTCTTCCAAGCCTTTGGCTGCATTGCAAGGCTGTCAGTAGATTAGGAAGACTTGCCTGATACAGGGTAAAAGTCAGGGAGAAAGTGGGGAAAAGAAAGATCTGGAATTTATCTTCCGGGTCTAAACTCAGCATTTGGTATACCTAGAAATGCACTGCTGAGTTTTCAGAGTCATCAGGATCACTTATGGAGGTGATATAGGTTATTGGATCCTAACTAACTGAAGCCTGATAACCACAGCAGGTCTGATCATCTAAACTTTTAACCAGCATTTCAGAAAGTTTTAAAGATCAAATTTTGATAAACACTAGGTTAGAATTAACTCTCAGGATGCCTCTGTGCTCAGTGAGCTGCAACCTTCTTTTCTAATCTATGCCGTGACTTCCTGAGCATGCAAGTGGAATTACATTTTTGTTTCTTTTGATTGTAACCTCTCTCTCTACTTGTAAGTATTAAGACTTCAGCATACCTGAAAGTTAATGCAATAACAAACTAATACCCTGTATTTGAACATATATTCTAATACTTATTATATGAACATATATGCTAATATATAATAGTATAAATATGTATACACACACACACACACACATTAAAATTATCTCATGAAGAGCCTGAAAAATATCTTAAATAATAGTAAAGAGCCTAGAAGAATCATTTTTTTCTCTTTCCACTGAAATCTCATGTCAAATTTTCCTAAATTTGTGTGGAGAACAAAACTAAGCAAAATGACAAGATAGAAAAAAATCAGAAGTGTTAGCACAAAATTGGCTATTGATCTTTGATATAAATGAGTACACAGTTTTTAGAGAAAAGAATCTGAACATAAAACTATGACATATAAGCTTTGAATTATTGACCAGAAAAGAGTCTCTGTGTATTGTTTCCGTAAAGTTATTCTATTGATTACTAAGATAAATAAATTATTTGCATTCCTTATTTAATTTTTAGAAATTAAAAATAAAGCATTAACCCTAGTCATTATTGTGAAGTATAATTAGTCAGGTTTTAGTGCACTGAGTAGCACCTGGTACTTCACAAAATATAACCTAGTGGAAAAGATTAAAAGAACATCAGTTAAAAACCAAAGCAATAATGGAATTTCAAACAACCAAGAGTAAAGATAATAAAATCATGAACAATGAAAGAATAAACAAGCCATTATCAAATCTCAATATGTTTGAAGAGCTTAAAATTCCTGTCGGTTCAGTAAATATTTTCAGGAGAAAGAAAATAATATTTACCATAGTTATTATAACTATAGAATTAAAAAAAAAAAACAGAAGTGGAGGAAAGAGTGGTAAATGAGAGCGAGGTCAGGAAAGGTTAATAATATCCTAGTCTCACAAGGAGGGAAGTCAAAATATTACTTCAAGAATGGATGAAAATGAGATAAAAGTATAAATATAGTTTGTAAAAGTAAAAACATAATAAATAAAGGAAAAAAATGGTGATATAACCATATTGAATAACTCTTTGGAAAAAAGATGGGAAGGAGGATAAGAGAGATAAGAAGTTAATCTAGACCAGGAGAGAAAAATCAACAGAACATGACAAATTAATATTGTTGGGATATTCAAGTTCCAAGACATAAAGTAACCAAAACCCAGAAATGTTTAAGAGTGATTATCTCTAGCTACAATGACTGGGAACAGGAGTGGTGGGTTGTGGGGCCAAGGAAGTGCTAGTTTTAATTACAGAACTAACTATACTTTATTGGTTGATTTATTTTGATTTTAATTTGTTATGGCTTGTCCCTAATTTATTCTTGTGGTCTCTAACTTGAGAGTGGCTTTAAACTCCATCCATTCCCTTACCTGAAAATCAAGAAATGGGTCACAGAAATTTACAGTGTGCATTTCCCAGGATACTTTGTTACCCTGGTGGATGGCTTAATGCCTAAGTGTCCAACTTGTGATCAAGTGTTCCTCTCACAGGAAACTTGTTTACACTGGCAGAGGCTCCTGTGCCTCTTGTATGGCTTCCATTACTTTAGTCCTACAAAGATAGACACTAAGAGAACCTGATCCTAAGCAAGGCTAGGTGCAGGGGTAAGGGTATCAACTAAGGCACAACTACGAAGTGAAACTAAAGTGCAAGAAACAGAAAAAGTTGATTACACAGGTCAGCAAGGTTAGGGGTACTGGCAGGAAGCTCAACCAGTGGACAGTCAGCAAGACAGAGGACCTGCAGGAGTATGGCTTTATTCAAGCCCATGGTATTGCCCTTGAGCTTTACCTCAGGGGATGTGATTAACTGGTCTAAAGAAAACTGTAAAGGAGAGAATGGAATTATAGGACGCTGATGTTGACATCATTAGTTTTACCATGGTCAGCAGCTGTGGTGGGTGTTCAGCATTGAGCCAGCAGAATGAGGAACAAGCTGCCTATAATGCAAACAGGCACATGTGAAGGGGAGGATTTAATTAGGTGTTGGGATGGGTGGGGTACAATTAGGCTTAAATAATTTGTTATATTAAACATTCATATTAAGCAAATTTATGATCTTTATCCAGTGAATACATTTCTCTGTTTAAAAATTAATTGAAATAAGTAAATAAAATTTAAAGTATGTTATTATTAATTATATTAGTTCCAAAAGAAAGGGCATATTCTTTTTATCTAGGATAAACAGAAAAAGATGCATTATGAAATTTTAAATGATTTTCAGAATACTGAAGGCTGAAAACACAGACTTTAAACTGCATTTAGTAGAACTTCCATGAGAGTCACAGGACTAGACCAGAGAGAGTTGAAGTATCATGTATGATTTAGAAACTGGCTATGATTAGGAAGCTGTTGTGACAAGTATATGGCTCTGATGAGGGAATCAGGATCCTGGTGCAGCATCCTAGAAATGTTAATTTCTAATGTAATTTCTGCCAGGTGTTTATTTGTAGAAAAATCTCAGAAACATAACTTCCACTTCCTTTCCTTCCCAATTTTAGTCAAGGGCATCTAACTGGCAGAAACTAGATTACTAACAGAACTCAAGTCTCAGATGATTCTTAGAAATTTAGTTTTTGGACTTCCCAGTCTTTACAGTAGAGAAAAGTCAGAAAGAGTTGAAGAAGTGTCAACCCATGATAGAAAGGGTCTCTATCTTGAATGGAAAGAAACAAATTTTTACTCTTCTGGGATTAAAATATTATACCAATAAGAGAGTTATACCATAAAATAGGATCCATGCAGTAAGTGTAGAACATTTGTAAAAACTATAACAAAATATTTTAAATTTTTATAAATAGCCCTCTATTATAAAATTTCAAACATTCCATTTTATTCATTTATAATCACAGCAGGTAACATGAAGTTATGCTTTAATTTCTTAATTTGTAATTGTGATACATGTTTCAATTTAACTTTTACTGTCATTTTACTTACTGTTTTATATAATATTGAAGTTAAATAGTCTCTGAATGCAGACAGCTGGCATTACTAACCTTGTTAGGGAAAATATGTGCTTGCATAGCTATAGCAATTTTAACCTTTACAAACGTTTTTATGATACTTTCCATGTTTACTCTCTTAGCAATTCAAGTTTATTGGAGTACTTGTCCTGCCAGTACTTAACATAGCAAAAATTAATATTATTTTGTTTCCTCTCAGTCACAGTGACTAATGTTTCTAAGATAGAGTATCCTACTTGAGTCACCACAAATAAGCAAAATATAAAACAACATCTGGCCTTGGAATGCAATTCAAGGGGACCTATACTGGCTTGATGAGTGGAAAATAAGCTTAAAAGTATCTCCATCAAGGTTTAACTGATAATGAGTCTTCCATTCTCCTACAGCATATTTATTTAGTACCTACATAGGTACTTGTGTTAGTCATTGTTTCATCATTATGTCAAAATGCCTAAGATTATTAAAATTAAAAGAAGAAAGACTTCAGCTCACAGAGGTTTCAGTTCATGTTTTCTGGTCTGGTTGCCTTTAGGCCTGTGATGAGGCAGAAAATTTGGGCAGAAGCATGTAGCAGAGGAAAGGTGCTCCCCTCAAAAAGGCCAGAAAGATGGGTGCAGAGGAGAGTGCTCCTTTTAAAAAAGGAAGCTCTTTCCCACAAACTCATAAAGCTATGAATAGATAAATGGGTTAATCCACTCAGGAAGTAACAGTCCTCATGACCAATCACATCCCAAAAGCCCCACATCTGAACACTGCTGCACTGAGGACCAAACCTTTAAAAACATGAGTTTCTGGGGGACATTTAAGATCTAAACTATAACAGTGCATATCACTTAAGAGAAAACCCAGGCTTGAAAATACAAACCCAACTCAAAAAATAAAAATAAAAAAAGGAAGAAATTACAGAAAGTAGAAAAACAATGTAAAATAAAATTACTAAAAAGAATATCAATTTAAAATTTAATAAGGATATTGTCATTAAGAATAGTAGCTAAACCACCAACGTCACTAGATTAAGCAATGTAAGTTTAATACATTGCTATAGTTAAATCTGTAATGTACCACACAATTGTTTTCCTTCTAATTTTAAGAAAAGCAAACTTATACAATGATTCTGAACACAAATCCAGACGCATGGGGGACAGAATTTCTTCTTCAATGCTGCCTTCACTTTAGTACTGTCATGACCATGAGTTACCTGTCCTTGTCAGTAACCCTCACCAGGTTCTAGGAATCCTACCACAGCTAGTACAGATTTACACTAGAGAGAGGAAAACCAGTCAGAATAGCTGACAATGAACTCAACTCCATGTATGCTGCCAGGATATACTGACTGGGAGAATGTAAAAAAAATATAAAACGACCACAGATATTAAGAGAAAAAAGGAGACAAAGTGAAATGTAAGTGGCAGCAACTAGAGGTTTTTAGAATTGTTTTAAACAGCAGAATAAGTCAAATGAAAAATGTTTACACACAGAAAATTCTGGTGTTCACTTAAACCCTGAGGAAGAAATTTGCTATTTGTATCTGAAAAAGTTAAATTTGTTGTTCATCTAGATGTCAGTAACTTTAGAATATGTATAGTGTCTGGATATGGAAAATACATAAAAGTGTGATAATATTACTAACACTTTAATTTTTCCTTCTTTAGTTTATGCGTTAATCAATTATACAGATAAATACTAAACAGTAAATTTATACAATTCCTAACTTTCAGAAAAATGAGGCTTTTCTTCCATATTCTTCTTATATTTTGTAATAAACTTATAAAATAGACACTAAGTATATTAATGGTTAGTTTTTATTTTTTAATTTTAATGAAAACATAAAATACAGATTTAAGAAGAAAAGGAACATAAACTCATAAAAATGCAATTTTATGTGGGTTTTTAAAAAAGTCATAATTTGGTTTCCATGGAAATTAATTTGTGTTTTATCTGAAGGAGTATAAACTAATATTCACTCAATTTTATTAAGCAGACTTGAATAAAAGTACTTCTAAAACATGTAAAAGAATGTATATTTTAAATTTAGGGATATGTTCTTTTAAAAAGTTTACCATAAAATATTCTTGAGAAAAAAAACTCTAACCGCTATGGTTGTTTTTTGTAATGTGATATATATATAGGGACCATATTGTTAAGTTTATGATTGATACTAGAAGAAAATAAAGTATTAAATTGATAAAATTTTAAATAATTCAAAAGAATTAAAGCTATATTTCTTTATAAGAGATATTGCTAAAGAAATCTACTGACTTGAATTAGTTGTTAAACAGAATTCAGTTTTACATAGATAGTAAGTTTAGAGTTCATCCATCTCAAATACAGTATACTTATGAATGATAAAATGTATGTTATTGTGGTAAGAGTTTAGAATATCAGATAGAGAATCTGTTATAGCAAATTATTAAGATAGATTTTCAGATAATGTTATTCTCAATAATTATAGAACCCCTCAACTTACATGTATGAACTTACATGTATGACATATGACATATGCATGACATAAAGACTTTACACTCCAAAAGACTTCAATGTCTTAATGGATAAAGTGTGATGAAAATACATACTTTGTTTCAAGTATGGCCAATATGTCTATGAGGGAAAATATACCAGGACTCAGCCTTTCAGTAAATATTTTTCTTTATTCATAGGTCAAAGCAGCATATTTTATGAGGAACTAAGGCAATTAAATGTTTATCATCCACTTCAATCAGGAGAGATCTATACTCTAATCTGAACATCAGAGCATGAGTCAATTTTATGAAAAAAATCAAGACATAAAGAGATCAAATCTTGGGACTCTACATAAATTAAATATAAATGAAGCCTTTATTTTCAAATTTTACATATTTATTTTGATTGGTTTTGCTAAGTTTAGCATTTCTGTTAAACTCTTTTATTATCATTATCCTAATCTTCCAGGTCAAAATAGTCCTCCTTTAAACCAATTTAAACTTCCTTTAAATGAACATCCTTTTAAAGTAAATTATTATAAGATATTTTAATAATTTTGACATTTGGATAAACTGCCACATACTAAAGACAAACACCTAAAAAAGTGAAACATTTAGGTAGAGTTCAACAGTACTTATCAATGTGATAATTATGAAAAATGAAGATGCTTAAATAGTCACTAGAGGTAAAACACTAAGGGGTATTTTTTAATTCTCGTTTTTTTTTTTCAGTTTTTCTTGTGTTCTTTCTTCACTCATCTTTTACAAAGATTCATATTTCTCTGAATACACATTCTAATTTCTTTTAATTACCATATTAGCTAATGGTATGAGGTGTCAAATCAATATTAGAATGCTCAGTAACTGCTATTTTATACCTAAAATTTGTCATATATGTTAAAATCATATTATGGTTATACTTCTAGGGAAATTTTTAGAAGACTGAAATAATACTTTTGATTTCAATTTTTTTAAAAGTGTTTTCTATGGACTCAGCAACCCCTGATGGGGTGACTGGAGATTTTATGTCCCCGGTGGTGATATGGGTTCCATATGATTGATTGACCCTTGTTTGATACACAGTCCAGCCTTACTCTTCAGGTGACATTGTGGGTGTTCAGACAACAGTTACTTTTTTTTTCTTTTTGTCCTATTGATTTTTCTATAGCTTTCTCATTAACAGGAGAACTATCTATCCTTGTAATGTTCATTTTAAACATTCTAGCTTCCCTTACCTGGTAGAGGTCTGAGACATATTGCCCCAGGTTGAGAAGGATTTTTCCCCTTATACTTACTCATTCTCATTTGCTCATTTTAGTCCTTGTGATGAGAGAAGGACAAATGTTGAGGCCTGCAGTTATATCACAATCTTTTCCAGAAGATTTTAAACGGACATTTTGGGAAGACGTGGGCTGTGTGCACATGCACAGCCTTGGCTCAACTCTTCTTGGTATCTGGCTATTGCTCCTTTTAGCTATGCTTCAGTAACAGAGCCTTTAAACTTCACAAGATAACAACCTTTGCTCACAATTTCTTTGTTACAGAAACTTCACTCAACCAATACAATGTTCAATTTAGGGATTTATATTCCTCGAAACAAATGTTTAAGCTTCAAATAGATATTGCATTGATTAGTTTGCCACTCAACTCTGGATTTAGGAGAAATTATGGGAAATAATTTGTATTATAAATTATCTTATAGCTATGATGTGATTTAACAATTAAATTCATTTTTAAGTAAATGTGATATTGATTTCTTATTCTAAGGAAACTCATATTATAAAATCCTAATTAATAAGGATAAAATAATTCTTCACTGTACAAAAGAATTAATAGTATTTTTGCCCTAAAAATTCTAGTAAGATCTTCCAAATGTATCTGAAATGCATATACACCAATATAAGTTCCAATTATATTTAATCTATTAAGGAAATGCAAGTATGTAAAATTACTATGCATTGTAATATTGTGTCAAAACAAATATTTTCATGAATGGTATGCCAGAATGTGCTCTCTTAAATAATATATTCCAGGAATATTCTCATAGATGAGTCATTAAGAAATTTATTTATGAATAATTCCTGATAAACTTGTAGATGTATTTAAAATTAAACTCAAAACAAGTGACACTTGGAGAAGAGATAATTTTAAAAATGAATCAATGAATATTCATTAATTTATTCAACCAATATTTACTCTATAAATCAAATATTACTAAGAAAGAGGCACATTTTAATTCTTAATTAATTGAATACAAGCAAAGTAGCCTACACTATGACATAAGTAGTTATGAAATTAACTTCTTAGAGAATAAGTAATGGGAGGCCAAATTAACCAAGCCACATTTTCCTACTGACGCCACAAATAAATATATCAATAATTTGAAATCATAATTTTTCACAAATCATTTGGAATAAATTGCTACTAGAATTAATTAGGTGAATAAATTTTGGGTGAGCAAATGATCCAAATAAAATAAGAACTGGCTTTGCAGAATTCAACTTGTTATGCTGCAGTAAAACTCCCCAAATCACAGTTGTTTAAATAAACAAAGGCTTATTCCCTGCTTGTCCTATAATAGGCCAGTTATAGTGATGTAGGGGAGAAGAGCTCCACAGAACCTAATGAAATGTGACCAGAAGATAATTCTAGTCAAAATTCACTGGCCAGACCTCTCTTAAAGTCCTACCTCACCAACAAGGGGACCATCTGTCCAACAAATGAAGAGTAGGAAATAATTGGTGAACAGTATCCCAGTATCATAACTTATCACAATTTCCATAGAGTATATTTTTACTTGTGTAAAAATAGCAATAAAAATTTAAAAATATAGGCTAATACAAGAAATCAATGATGATGATTTTTAAGCTGTAACAGCAAGATTTTATGTCATCCCTATGTTATGTAAGTAATAAGGCTCTGATATATATCATGTCTTCTCATTTCTAATGGTAATTCCCAACATTAGACTTTTATATGCCAATAATTTTAATTTAACCACTATTGTAAAACCACCCCTACATTAATTTTATATTTTTAAAAACTTTATATTTTAAGGAATGTGAAAAATCTTTTACAAATCTTTTCATGTTTTGGTTACCTTCTAAGCATTTTTTATTAGCAATCCCACATCTCTTATTTTACTTTAATGGTTCTACAAAATGTTCAAGAAGACAACTCTGGAATATAATCCATGTGCAGGCAATGAAATCATAACCAAAGTGATCCTGATGATCTTGTACCATAAGGCACAATCTAAGATGTCATTTCAATACTACAGTTAATGCAGAGTATACCGTTAGCATGCATATAGCGGATTAATCAGCCGTAATTTACGACTCGACAGATGTGAGTTACTGAGGAGAAAGCTGTTACTGTATCAGATGTGTAATGTATAGCTAAGACTAGGCCGGTTAAGATTTGAATTAGAAGGCAAAGTCCAAGGAGGGAGCCGAAGTTTCATCAGGCTGAAATGTTTGAGGGGGCAGGTAAGACTTACTTACAGCTGCAATGGGGTGATACACTCAAAAAACTCAGTCAGTGACTGATAATTGTGGCTAAAAGAGAGGAACAGAAACACTTTTAGAAAATGAATAGGTAAACCAGGCACAGTGGCACATGACTGTAATCACAGTTACTCTTCCGGATTTTGAGGCAGGAATATCACAAATTCAAGACCAGTCAGGGCAATTAATCCCAGCTACTCTGGAGGCCGAGGCAGCAAAGTCTTAAGTTTGAGGCCAACCAGGGCAATTTAGCAAGGCCCTGGCTCAAAATACAAAATAAAAATGGCTGTGAATATAGTTCAGTGGGAAAGGGCTTGCCTAGTGTGTGCAAGGTCCTGGTTTGGATACCCGGCACTGCAAAATAGAAAAAACAAAATAACAACAATAATCAAAGGATAGGTAGCAACTATAGAAAGAAATAGAGATGAAATTAAGCCAAAATATTATGCTGACATAAATTAAAAGTAACTTCTCAAGCTATGTTTACTAATGCTAAAAAGAAAGTACATATGTGAGAATATACAATGGGAAATACAAAAGTTGGAATTGATTAAATGTGACCAACTCACAATAGCATAAGGGATTGTTCTGAGTGCATTAAAAAGAATAATTCTGAAGACTCTACAGAAATAAATGATCACACCAGGACACAACAAAGAATATAACAATGTAAGTATGCTGTAATTGCAAACACACTAACATGTATGCATGAAGAAACTAGTAGAAGAAAGGGGAAACATGAGCAGTGTGAAGGTGAATATTTCTTTTTCTACTCATATTCTTTAAGTTTTATTGTATCATAATTTTTTCTATAAAGATACTACATGAAACTGAAGTCAAATTTCATAAAACTATATAGAAAAATAATGGGTAAAATAAATCTGTGACAACATCATCCTGGTGATTCATTGAATTAATTTGAAACTGATAAAATGTTGGTTATTTTAACAGGATTCCTAACCACTAACATTAACAGCATTATTAAAAGTATGGCTATATAATTAGATTAATTTCTAAATCTTGAGAATCAATTTTCACTTTGGTATTAAGGCCTCCATTTAACAAACTGACAATTTTTTATTGAGTGTCCCTCTGGAATATATTTTCTATCATTTTTATCTTATTAAAAGCTGAACCTAAGACTGGGCATGGTGGTACACACCCAGTTACTGGAAAGACTGAAACAGAAAGATCACAGGTTCAAGGCCAGCTTCAGCAACTTAGTGAGACCCTGTCTCAAAATTTAAAAAATTTAAAAGGGTCAGAGATGTGGCTCAGTATTTAAGTGTTCCTGGGCTCAATCCCCAGTAGTAATAAAATAAAATAAAACAAAAAACAGAAAAATAACTGAACCTACACTATTTAGAGTATGAAAATTGGTTGATCATCATTATCTTCATTCTGATGATCAAAAAGCAAATTATTAAATGGTCTAATATTTTATATAACTGTATTAAAGAATCCTTGATTCATCATTGAAAATATAAGTATAGAAGTACTTTATTAAAACCAGAAGTAATGTTAGATTGAGTGAAGTGAGCATAAGAAAAAAAAAACAAATTTAAAATTTTTATCAAGTTAGGTACAAATTCTACCTTAGAAACACTGAAAAAAATGAGGTAATCTCTATAAATCTCAATTCTATCATAAACAAATGATATTAGAAACAAATGATATTAAACTCACTTTATTACCTCATCCATAATCTTCAGAACATTCCCATTTTATCCTAGAATATTCAAAGTATTATGTATCTTGCATATCACAGCTAGACCTCTATATCTAGAGTTCAGCAGCTGCATATTCAATTAACAGCTGATTGAAAATATTTGGGAGAAAAAGTATCTGTCCTAAATGTACAGAATTTCATTCTTGCCATTATTACCTAAACAACACAGACATAGTATAATATTTATACTACACTTACCTTGTATTAGGTATTATAAATTGAGATGATCTAAACTATACAAGAGGTTATGCATGGGTTATGTGCAATTAGTAAAATATTTCACAGAAGGGACTTGAATACCCATGAATTTTAGTATTTCAGGGGGTTTCTAGAGCCAATCTCCTGTGAGTACTGAGGAATGTAGTTTAATAATCTCCACAGTGCTCTAAAACAGCTGCCATGGTAAAGACTGGCAAGTTGTTAATGAAATTATCTTCTGTTTTTCCTGAACACAGAGATGGACTGTATTTCCCAGTCTCCTTTACAGTTATATATGGTCCTAAGACTTACCTAAGTTCTGATCAGTGGAACATGGACAAAAAAGTAATATCTACACCATTTCCACATTGATTCATACAGGCTTCTCATTGCAATTCTACATTGTCTTGTCTTGACTGATAGCTGGATAGCAACTCCAAGTGGAACCTTGGAAGTTATCTCTGAGTTCAAAGTTGGTGAAGCATGTGATGGAAGAAGCCAGTAGTTCAAGTAGAGTCAACTTAACATTTGGAATCACGCTTTTTGAAACTTGCCTTAGTGAAAAAAACACATCTACCATATGTGAGATATCATATAATTGTGGCTTTTGTTACAATAATTGGTACTACCTTACTAGTTTGGAGGCTATTAATTTCATTTTGAATTGAGCAAACTGAGGAATACTAAATTTAATATTTCATGAATACACCTCTGGTAAATAGTCGAACTAAGACAGGAATCATTATAGTATCAAACTAGACCTTAAAATACCCATAGATTTGATTGGAAGTTTGATGAATTATAACTAATGTTATTAATCAAATAGATCGTGCATTCTCAATTAGGACAATGGCATGTCCAAGAGATGAAAAGTAGTTCATGGGGAGGGGTGAAAGTTGAAAATGTCATAATGAGTTTTGGACTTCCCAAGGGCTGCAGTACATAAGCAGATGGACAATATATAACTAGTAGTAATAAAATTTCATCAGAGATGGAGTGGTTAGAAAAATATACCTAGAAAAGTACCTCATGGAACAATAATCAAGAAAGGTTTAGAGACACTGAAACAAGGGGATGAAGACTAACCATTGTCATATCACACGTAATACAAGATGAACATTATATTACTACAGAATTTATTGGATATGTTATTTTTCCAGAGATTATATATAATTTGAACAAATCAATAGCACATTGCATGGCTTATTATGAATGGTACTGAAAACTGGAGAAATGCATATTCACACCCAAAAAAACCATGTTCAAATCCACATAAAATGATTAGAAAGTATCAGTAACTCACTGATGTAGTTGCATATAACCCCTTCATAGCAAATAAGGTAAAAAATCAATTATTTAAATAGGTGTTGGTGAGGATGTGGAGAAAATTTACACTCCTACATTGCTGGTGGGATTGCAAATTAGTGCAGCCACTCTGGAAAGCAGTATGGAGATTCCTTGGAAAACTTGGAATGGAACCACCATTTGACCCAGCTATCCCACTGCTTGGCCTATACCCAAAGGACTTAAAATCAGCATACTACAGTGGTGCAGCCACATAAATGTTTATAGCTGCCCAATCTCAGCCATAAAGAATAATAAAATTATGGCATTTGCAGGCAAATGGATGAAAATGAAGAATATCATACTAAGTGAGAAAAGCTAATCTCAAAATCCAAAGACGAATGATCTCACTGATAAGCGGATGATGATACATAATGGGGGTGTGGAAGGGACGCAAGAATGGAGGAAGGAGGGACTTTATAGAGGGAAAAGAGGGGTTGGAGGGTTGGGGGGAAGGGAAAAATAACAGAATGAATCAAACACCATTAACCTACGTAAATGTATGATTACACAAATGGTATGTCTCTACTTCATGTACAACCAGAGAAATGAGTTGTACCCCATTTGTTTACAATAAAAAAATTTGCACATTAAAATAAATAAATAAATTTGTTAAAGAAAATGACATTCATGATCTCTTCAAATTTTGAGAATTTGTTTCCATAAAATTGACTGCAAGTATATAATTTGTAATATTTTAAAGACCATATTTACACTTAGCATATTTTATAACATACTTTATGTTATAAAATAGAAAATAGCTTATATTTTTATAACTAATAGTTTATATTAATTATAAATAGTTTATATTTCATAAATTTTCATAAAAATAGTTTTATAAACTATTTTATTAGTTTTTTTGAAGGAGAAAAAATATTTAATCTTTGTTCAATTTCTCTCTATTCTACCTATTGCTTTGTTAGAGATTCAGGTAAAATAAATATCCCAGTGCTCTTCCTTGAGAGCAGTATTAATCTCTCAATTTAAACATTCACATTCAACAGCTAAGAACTGAATTTAGCATGTTAAAACTGATGGTAAATAACAATTTCCATTAAGCATTTCTTCTCTTCCTTGTTGGGCTGTGTTTGTGGCCAATTTCCTTGTGCGATCCTTTTAATCCTACTTTCCCATCACTCAGTCAAGAAAGAAAAGTGTTAAATTGGATTTTTTCAAAAATTTAGACAGGGCAGTGACAGAAGTCAAAATTATAAAGAATTTCATTAAGTCCCAATGTGATATTAATTCCTAAAACCAATAAATCTCAGGTTTTCTCTCACCAAAGACCTACCCCCTCAAAAATGTAAACAAAAGTTGCTATGAGAATAAGGGACTTCTGGTTTTAATTCTTATACATAAAGATCTTATAAGTCATTATTCCACCCTTACAACAGAGAAAGTTAGATACACTTTAAAAATCATTAATTTTTCTTGAATCTGATCTGTGAACTTAAGTCACAGGTCAAACCACCACCCTTAAATCTGAAAACATAGGATCATCTAGAGAAGCACAATGGAGATACAATCTGGAACCAAACCACCAAAGCTGTAAATTGCTTTTACACTTAGATGGTAACATCCATGAATTTTTGGAGGCTACGTATGGACTACCTCAGAGTTAGAAACTCTTGGGCCCATAGTCTTAGGGAGGTCTTCACATTTTCTTGGCTTAATTGTAGAATCCCTATCATGTATTCATGGTAAGATCCAAGACAGATCCCTTTATAATTCTGGCAGGAAGAATGAAGAAATTATCATTGTGAAATGCTCTGAGGTTGTTATATAAGCAAAACCATCGTCCTAGACCCTTATCCTGACTGGAGGAAGGAACTGTTCCCATTTCATCTGCCTCTAGTTCTTTTGTCTTTACAAAGATTCTAGATCATAGCCATGAGGAGTCAGGACTTCCAGGAAACAGATTGGGAATATTACAGCCAGGAAACAGTAGAGGGCAGGGACAAAACCTATGACACCCCCCAGGATGGTAGCACATGCCTATAATGCCAGCTACTTTGTAGGCTGAAGGAGGAAAATTACAACTTTGAGGCCAGCCTCAGAAACTTAACCAGGCCCTCAACAGCTTAGCAAGACTGTCTCAAAATAAGAATAAAAAGGGCAGGGAAAGTGTCTCATGGTTAAGCACCCCTGGGTTCAATCCTAGGTAAAAAATAAACAACTACCATCACAACAAAATCTGTTACACTGGAGAAATAGAGATTTAATCCAAAAATTAAAGAAGGCACTCTCTGAAATTCACATCTCTCCCTCAAACCAACAAGAGTTCCAATATAATAAAAGTGGATTATGCCTGAGAAAGGTATAAGACAAAAGATTCACTCTGAGGAGGAATACTTAAAATGTCGAAAGTCAAGAAGAAAAAAAAATTCCACCTGTAGATTTTTGAAGATTCTTGCACCTTCAGTGGTTTAAACACAGACCAGGTTCTATCTAGATTAACAAAAATCCTCACACTAAAGGCCTACTTACCTGTATTTTCTATAGCTGGCTTTTAACAACAATAAAACATAATAGTTTTCAAAAAAAAATAAGAAAAAACACAGAATATTGAGAGAAATCAAATTCAGATATGATATAAATGTTGGAATTATCAAAGAACTGAAATTTAGCTATGTTTAATATACGAAGGACTACAGTGGTAAAAGTGAACAATATGGAAAAAATATAAGTACTGTAATAGAAATATGGAGACTTGAAGAAACAACAGAAATTTTAAAAACATTGTAATAGAAAAGAATGGCTTTGATGGGATTATCAGCAGACTCAGCACAGGAAGGGAAAAATTCAGAGAATGGCCTGCTAGGAACTTCCCAACCTGAAATGTAAACAGGAAAATAAATGAGTGGAAAAAACAAATAGAACACTGTGGAACTATGAAACAATCAAATTATACAAGAGATGCATATTTGGAATATAATAAGAAGAAAGAAAACACAAAAAACATTTGAAGCAATAATGACTTAGAGTTCTCAAATAAATAACAGATGCCAAAACAAACATCCAAGTAGCTCAGAGAAGAGGAGGAGGAAGAGAAAGAGGAGGAGAAGGAGGAGACAGAAGAGGAGCAGGAGGAGATCATATTTACGATGCAAAAAATCCAAAGTCAAAGATAAAAATCTCAAAAGAGGTGGTAGAGTGGGAGATGACTAATTTATAGAGGAACAATAATAATTACAGTGGGTCAGAAATCACAAAAGAAAGAAAAATATGGAATAATTCATTGAAAGTGTGAGGAGAAAATAATTACAAGTCTATAGTTCTATATTCAGCAAAATTATACTTCAAAAGTGGAGAGAAATATAAAGTAGAAGGAATTGAATGAAAATAGCCAAACTCTTCCAGTTGTCTCTTATTACTTCTCACAAAGGGCAGACAGCTCTTCCTTTAGTTAAAATATGCTGCTTATTGTTCTATAATTTTTTTTTTTATTTCTACCTTCCCCTTTACCCAGTTTACTTATGTTTTGTAAATTCAGGCATCAACTACTACCATCCAAGTATTCCTTGGATAGATCACTGCTATACAGTGAGCGAGGTTCACCCCAGACCTTTCCTGTCAGAAACAAGACTTCTCTGAGGGTGTAACCTAATCCAATGAATGGGATGAAGGAGGAATTCAAGCCATGATTGATTCTCTGGGTGACACAATACAATCTTGGAAAGACACTGTGCTTGTGATGAACTGTAATAGGAAGCAAGAGTGTCTGAATTGAGTTGCTCAGTTTGTGTAATTTAGAAAAGGGACAATTCTTCAGTCCAATGATGGAGAGTTCATCTAGACACTAAATGTAAAGAGCTTGGTTATCACAGAGCTGAGGGGTAATGTGGATCTGTTCTCATCAAGGGCTAAAGAAAGTATTGTCCACAACAATCTCACTTTTTGTCTCTATGCTCCAATGTGTTTACTAAACAAATGTCTGATTCTTTACTCAGGATTCCAAAATATACTTATTTTGGAAAGAAGGTGGGGCACATAAACATAGTGGTTCTAGATTTTTTTTAATTCATCAACTGAGAGTTTTGCTTATACACAGTGTACATTATGAGTTGACAAGAGTTAAGCTTTGAAAATATGGTGTGATTAATCCCAGCATATTAAAAGACTGAGGAACACAGGGCCTCTGTAGAGATGATATGTCTTATGAAGACTCCTTGTATGTTAGCCAGCTTTCCATCACTATAAGAAAATGTCTGAGAACTTAAAAAGAGTAAAATTTATTTTGATTCACAGTTTCAGAAGTTTCGGTCCATGGTAGTAGAGCCTGTGGCTTTTGGGCCTGTGGTGAAGCAGAACATGATGATGGGGAATGTCTTGTAGGGGAAGCTACAAAGCTCATAGTGACTGGGAAATAAATAGGGAGGAAGTTTAGGCCCTTAGGTCCTGATATTCCCTTCAAGGGCTTATCGATGACCTAATTGCCTCCCACTAGTCTCCACCTCTTAAAGGTCCCACTACCTCCCAATAATGCCACAAGCTCAGGAATCAAGCTTTTAATACATAGCCACTGGGAGACCTTTTGGATACAAACTATAATCAAGGACTCAGCCTGTTGCTGGCTGGACTCTGCATCTCTGGGTTTTTGTTGTTGTTGTTGTTGTTGTTGTTGTTGTTGTTTGTTTGTTTTCTTCTTTCTTAGCTATAGTGAGCTAAATAATCCTATTTACCTTACACTGTTTGCATGAACAATATTTTGCTTGATTTTCTTAACACTGGAAAGTGAACAGTCTAACTGGTACAGTGTCTGTTTTAGAACAAAATAAAATAAATCACAAAGAGGATAAAGAGTCATCCAAAGTCACACAGGAAATGTGTGTCAGACTAAATCACTGTTTTCTATCCAATAATTTATGTTAAGAATATTCTTCAGAATATTAACTATGTGAGGTTGTCCATTAAAAATGTGTGATTTAAAAAAAAAATTGCATGTTATTTTGGTGATGAGAAAATGAAGATTCTCAAGGTTGCAAGAAATCCTCTGAAAAAATATCCAGAATTTCTCATCATGACTTCTGAAATAATTTTCATACAAAAACTATTAATATTGACCCCCTCATAATAGAATTAAGCAAAAAGAATGATGTGGGAGATTCTTCTGTGCACCTTCTTCCTTTAACTACTAGTGCCACTGGCTGTCATAATTTCTTTCTTAGACAAATGCAGCAGACTCCTAATTATTGCCTCTGTTTTGGTCATAATTCCCTGTGGCAGAAACCATAATGTGTTCTCCAATACTCATTTCCTTTTCCTCACGCACATAGATTTAGACTGCATTTCCAGCTCCTTGCTGTTAGGTAAGGCCATATCATTGAGTTCTGGCAAGTGAATTATTGGGGCAAATAATATGCACCACTTCTCAAGGGCTCTCTTCCTCTCGTATCTTGAGGTAGAAGGAGGCAGCAGACACTCTGAGGGAGCCACAAGATAAACAAGACTGACTCACTGCCTACTTAGAGCAGAGTCCCTCTCTGCCAAACACATTCATTTGGTTACATGAATAAGAATTAAATAAATAAATAAATAAAACCAGTTACTGTGTTAAGTCACTGACATATGAGAGCTCTTTTAAAAAGCCATTTGCCTCATCTACTACACCCCTTCCATTTTAATATGTCAGTTAGATGATGATATTCAAAGGTAAGTTAATTAATGCCATTCCTGTGCTGAGAACACTTAGATGATTTCCCATTTTACTCAGACTAAAACCCAGAGTCCTTAATGTGGCTCTGAGAGCCCTGTAACAGAGGGAGGCCCATTGCTGCCTCTCTCGGCTCCTACTACCGCCCTTCTCATTCATTCCTCTCCAAACCCAGTTGCTGCTGGAAACATTTCCACATGAGTGCTTGCATCTGCTTGTCTCCACTTGACATGCTCTTCCTACAGTCCTGTCAGGGCTCACTCTCACCAACTTTGTTTTGGTTCAATCCCCCTGCTGATTTTCTCCACCATAGCCACCTTATTTATAATTGCTTACTCAAGCCACCAGATCCACCTCTGCATATCTTATCACATTCCTTGATTTATATACTTTTCTCCATAACACTTATCACCAACTAAATTACTTTCAATTTTTTGGGCTACCAGTCCCTCCCCTAAAATTAATCTCCATGAAGGCAGGTGTTTTTGCACTGTATTTTTTGATCACTGCTTAATTTTTCATGCCTAGCACAAATGATTAATTGAATGAATCAGCAAATGCCATAGGCTAGAAAACTGATGTTTCTACATAATATGAAATATAATGTCTGGTAAACACATTTATATTTAGTTCTAGTGTGTGCTCATTATGTCCTGAGAAGTTGGGGATGGTGAATTGATAACATTAGATTCCTATCAAAACACCCATAAAGACTATGACTAAAATCAAATATGAATGCATAAGAATGGGAAAGTACATAAAAATTTCCAAAGATAAAATTCTGCCTTGAGTATGTCCTCAAGATTAAACTTGCAGGTAGAAATGTTTAATGCATGTATATATTGTTTATTATCTTCTGAGAACCCTTAAACTGAAAGGACTGAATTGGAACAAAATAATCTGACATTTGCCTCTAACATTAAGGCTCTTAATTTCCCTACAAAGAACTCTTGTCCGATTTGTCAGCTCTTCCAGCAGTACCAAGCATTTTAAAACAACCCTTGAGTGTGATCACACTAATGGAACCAAGTAGACACCCCTCCTTGAAGTGTCTGCTTTGCTATTCCAGCTCCTGAAACTTTCAGAGTGAATGTCAAATGCTGGTTGGTGACCAGTGTAGTGTGATGCTTATAAAGCATGTTTCTGACAGCTATCAGGGTGGGGGTCTGGATCCTAAGTCTGCTGAAGAACCTCCACTGTGCAGGGCACAATGCCTCAGAGATATTAGAACTCAAGGATGGAAAAGACATACTGACTACTGCTAGAGAGAGCATGAGGGTGCTCCTCATAGGCTTTAATGTCACATCACTTTGGGACTGACATAGGTGGAAAAAGTGAATTAGCAATCTTAAAATTGCTAAAAGACTGACATACTAGAGTTCACTATATGACTTGTACTTTTGCATGCTGAGAAAAAAATACACTTTAAGTATGTCTCAGTGCCGACTAACGAATACTATGAGTAAGTCAGAATTTACCAAGGTTCATTATTTAAAGAGGAAAAGTAGCATGATTAAGTATCTTAACCAATCAGGTCAATGGAAACACAAATTTGTCAGTTATATCTATAATTCAGATTATAACATATCTTAATGACCAACACTAAATATGAACTAAATGCACTTAAATTTTCCTCTCAGTTGATTAGCAAGATTTACTGCTAAAATTGAAGTTATAATAACAATAAAAAATAGATAATGTTTTAAGGGCTTACTTAGGCCAAGCACTGGTGTAGACAATTTACATGCACCTCAAATCTTTCTAACATTCCTAAAGGACAGATATTTTAATTCCCTTCTACACAATGGAAACTAAGATCTTCAGTGGTTAGGTGATATAATAATTCTCATCTTCCTATTGAACAGAGAAATCAGTTTGTTCCCTTCGTTTGATAAATATGTTTATTTTCTCAGACATTGGGAATGGCAGTACATGTTTTCTAAGCTTCTACAGGAGTTAATAACAGATAATGAATATAAGATGTCTAACAGTGAAAATACTGAAGAAATACATTTCAGCTACTCCTGGCCTTCCCTTTCTTCTATTTATTGCTTCTCAAAATATGGTTCCCAGAGCAGAATCTAGAAACTACTTAGAAAAACAGAATTTAAGATCTTCAGACCTACTGAGTCAGAATTTACATTTTATTAAGGTTCTCATATAGTTGTTGCACACACTGAAGAGAGAAAACCCTGCTTTTTACAGTAGCACTATATAGGGGATGGGAAGAACAGAGAAGGGCTCTCTATGGTGTTTGTATTTGGTCTCGTAGAAACAAGTAATGTTCTATCTTTTGTGTCTATATTAAATAACATCCCGATCTTCACAGCTCTATGTATACCAACCAACTTCATCAGGAGAAAAAATGGAAGCACCAACTATGAATCAAAAAGTGTACAGTAAAGAAAAACATTAAAGGCTTAGATAAAAGTGGAAGTGGCAGAATTCAGGGTATATAATTGCATTTCTCTTTCCCATTATGATTACAGAGTTTATTTTCAGCTTCTCAATAAATTTTAATTTTAGCTGTATTTATCACTCCAGGTCTTACAGATTTCAAGTAGAATTTTTAGAATTATACTGATGACATAGTAGTGACAAGACTATTACAGAACATAAAAAATGAGGCCAAAGGTGATTTAAATTATATAGAGTTGATCTTAAAGGTAATTAGAAAAGATACATTAAAGGAAAGAAGTAAATTGCCTTTGCAAAAATGACAAATGAAAGATAAACTCATTTACCCTCAAAAGCTTGTTGTTAACCATTACAAATGATGCTACAATAACAGTAGTTTAAGACTTCAACTTCCTAATAGGTCAAAATTCTTATTCTATATTTTGGTTAAAGAAAACACCATTGTTGTTTTATTTGTCCTCCATAATTTTTTTTCAATCTAAATTTTGGGTTTACTTCATAGAAATGTTTACAGTCCCCAGCGGCTCGGGAGGCTGAGGCAGGAGGATCACAAGTTCAAGGTCTGCCTGAGCAACTTGTCTGCCAGCTTATCCACGCTGTTTTTGAGAGCAGATTGCTCACTGTCAGGCATCTATCATTCAACATTCGCCATTTGCCTGCCTCTCGCCTGTCCATCGCCTGCCTTACCCCTCTCCATCGCCCAACGCTCCAGGTTCACCTCCCGATCGTCCGACAACTGCCAGCAGATTGACCGCAGACCGCCAGTGGAGAACCAGCTGCCAGCTGCTGCCTGGAAGTTCATTGTCACAGTACCTGCAGGTTTGATTACACGTGGCTGCCGCCATTTTGAGACAACAGCCAGGCCCTGTAGGACCCCTGGCCGGACTGACCGAGTCCCGTCTCCAGGATCCCTCAGCCCGACCAATCACTCCCTGCCTCTGGGGTCCTCACATCAACTGACTGCTCCCTGCCGCCAGGACCCCCAGACCAACTGACTGTGCCCTATCACCGGGACCCCAGACAGACTGATTGCACTCAGCATCCAGGATCCCACAACCACACCAAACACACCTGACGTCCAGGACCCCTGCCGGACCAACTGCATCCTGTCTCCAGGACCTCCAGCTGACCATGTCCACCGCTGAGCTGCAGCTCCCCATTTGCCAACACATTTGGAAGCCAGAGCAGCCATCTTGGATAATCCTGGAAGCCATAGCTCCGATCTTTGGGTGGGGCAAATCCCATCCTGCGACTCCTGCTGGAGGCTTGAAGCACATTCTCAGATACCTCTCATACATCAGGCTACTGAACACTGGGAGGTTTCATTACAATATGACTATTATACAGTAGATTGTCTTTTTTCTCCTTTTTTTAAAAAAAATTAAGTTTTTATTTCTTTACGTTTCTTGCTTTCTTTTCCTTCTGTTTACCTGTTCCCTCAGAGTCACTTTCTCCCTTATTTACATGATGTTATTGTCCCCATAGGGGCTATTTGGTCTAGGATTGCATAGTGTCTGGTTTGGGCACTGCTAATATTGATCTCCCCTTAAAGAAAGGGTTTTGGAACCTATAGGGCCACTATAAGCCTAAAGGGGGAAATCTGCAATACCCCAGATCTGCACTGCTAGAGGGGAAGATAAATGAACAACATGAAAAAACAAGGAAAGAAAATGATCCAAACAAATCTAGATTCTATAGTAATAAAATTCAATGACAGTAAGATAGAAGAAATGTCAGAAAAGGACTTCAGATTACACATGATTAAGATGATTCGCGAAGCAAAGCATGAGATAGAGCAAATGCAGGCAATGAATGATAATACCAATAAGCTGAAAGAGCACCTGCAGGAAGCAAAAGATCATTTCAACAAAGAGATAGAGATTCTCAAAAAAAAAAAAACCAAATGGAAATCCTTGAAATGAAGGAGACAATAAACCAAATAAAAAACTCAATGGAAAGCATCACCAACAGACTAGACCACTTGGAAGACAGAACCTCAGACAATGAAGACAAAATATTTAATCTTGAAAATAAAGTCGCCCAGAGAAGATGGTAAGAAATCATGAACAGAATCTCCAAGAACTATGGGACATCATGAAAAGACCAAATTTAAGAATTATTGGGATTGAGGAAGGCACAGAGATACAAACCAAAGGAATGAACAACCTATTCAATGAAGTAATATCAGAAAATTTCCCAAACCTGAAGAATGAAATGGAAAATCAAATGCAAGAGGCTTACAGAACACCAAATGCACAGAATCACAACAGATCCACACCAAGGCACATTATAATGAAAATGTCTAACATTCAAAACGAAGATAGGATTTTGAAGGCCATGAGAGAAAAGCATCAGATTACATATACGGGGAGATCAATACAGATAGCAGCAGACTTCTCAACCCAGACTCTAAAAGCTAGAAGGGCCTGGACCAACATATTTCAAGCTCTGAAAGAACATGGTTGCCAACCAAGAATCCTATACCCAGAAAAACTAACCTTCAGATTTGAAGATGAAATAAAATCCTTCCATGAAAAACAAAAGTTAAAAGAATTTACAAATAGAAAGCCTGCACTACAGAATGTTCCCAACAAAATATTCCATGAGGAGGAAATGAAAAACAACAATGTAGGTCAGCAAAGGGAGTAACTACCTTAGAGAAAAACCACTCAAAGGAGAAACCAAGCCAAATTAAAAACCAAAAGTAAGCCAAATGACTGGGAATACTAATCATTTCTCAATAATAACCCTGAATGTTAATGGCCTAAACTCATCAATCAAAAGACATAGACTGGCAGAATGGATTAAAAAGAAAGACCCAACAATATGCTGCCTGCAAGAGACTTATCTCATAGAAAAAGACATCCACAGACTAAAGGTGAAAGGATGGGAAAAAACCTACCACGCACATGGACCCAGTAAAAAAGCGGGGGTTTCCATCTTTATATCAGATAAAGTGGACTTCAAGCCAAAGTTAGTCAGAAGGGATAAAGAAAGACATTTCATACTGCTTAAGGGAACCATAAATCAGGAAGACATAACGATAGTAAATATTTATGCCCCAAATAATGGTGCATCCCTATACATCAAACAAATCCTTCTCAATTTCAAGAATCACATAGATCACAACACAATAATTCTGGGCGACATTAATTCACCGCTGTCACCACTAGATAGGTCTTCCAAACAAAATCCAACCAAAGAAACCATAGAACTCAATAACATAATCAATAACCTAGACTTAATAGACATATATAGAATATTCCATCCATCAATGAGCGGATACACTTTCTTCTCAGCAGCACATGGAACCTTCTCAAAAATAGACCATATGTTATGCCACAAAGCAGCCCTTAGGAAATGCAAAAAAATTGAGATACTGCCTTGTGTTCTATCAGATCATAATGGACTGAGAGTAGAAATCAATGACAAAGTAAAAAAAGGAAATTACTCCAACACTTGGAGACTAAATAATATGCTATTGAATGAAACATGGATAACAAAAAACATCAGGGAGGAGATTAAAAAATTCTTAGAGGTCAATGAGAATGATGATACAACCTATCAAAATCTGGGACACTATGAAAGCGATACTAAGAGGAAAATTCATTGCATGGAGTGCATTCCAGAAAAGAATGAAAAGTCAACAATTAAATGACCTAACATTACAGCTCAAAGCCCTAGAAAAATAAGAACAGAATAACAGCAAAAGTAGTAGAAGACAGAAAATAATTAAAAACAGAGCTGAAATCAATGAAATTGAAACAAAAGAAACTATTCAAAAAATTGATATAACAAAAAGTTGGTTATTTGAGAAAGTAAACAAAATAGATAAACCCTTAGCCACACCAACAAAGAGAAGGAGAGAGAAGACTCAAATTACTAAAATACATGATGCAAAAGGAAATATCACAACAGACACCACTGAGATACAGAACATAATGAGAAGCTACTTTGAAAATCTGTATTCCAACAAAATAGAAAGTACCGAAGACATTGACAAATTTCTAGAGACATATGCTCCTCCCAAACTGAACCAGGAGGACATACACGATTTAAACAGATCAATATCAAACAATGAAATAGAAGAAGCCATTAAAAATCTACCATCCAAGAAAAGCCCAGGACAAGATGGATTCTCAGCCGAGTTCTACAAGACCTTCAAAGAAGAACTCTTCCAATACTTCTCAAAGTATTCCAGGAAATAATAAAGGAAGGTACCCTACTGAACTCATTCTATGAAGCTACTATCACCCTCATACCCAAACCAGGAAAAGACACATCAAGGAAAGAAAATTTTAGACCAATATCCTTGATGAATATAGATGCTAAGATCCTTAAAAAAATATTGGCAAACCGCATCCAAAAACATATTAAGAAAATTGTGCACCACGATCAAGTGGGGTTCATTCCTGGAATGCAAGGATGGTTTAACATCTGTAAATCAATAAACGTAATCCATCATGTCAGTAGACTTAAGGATAAGAATCATGTGGTTATTTCAATTGATGCAGAAAAAGCATTTGATAATATACAACACCCCTTCATGCTGAAAACACTAGAAAAAACAGGGATAGTAGGAACATACCTGAACATTGTAAAGGCTATTTATGCTAAGCCCATGGCCAACATCATTCTTAATGGAGAAAAACTGAAACCATTCCCTTTAAAAACAGGAACAAGACAGGGATGTCCTCTTTCACCACTTCTATTCAACATTGTCCTCGAAACTCTAGCCAGAGCAATTAGGCAGACTAAAGAAATTAAAGGGATATGAATAGGAAAAGAGGAACTTAAGCTGTCACTATTTGCGGATGACATGATTCTATATTTAGAGGATCCAAAAACCTCCTCCAGAAAACTTCTAGACCTCATCAATGAATTCAGCAAAATAGCAAGCTATAAAATCAACACGCATAAATCTACAGCATTTTTATACGCAAGCGATGAAACAGCTGAAAGGGAAATGATTTCTTTTTTTATTTCTTGATTAACTAATAGTAACTAATAAATAGCTAATTATAATGATTAACATTTGTCATGTCTACTCCAACAAATGGAGAGGTAAATCCATAGCAGGAATGCTGCTAGGCTCTTTGCAGGTTGTATAAGACAAGGAGCAGGGAAGAGTAGCTTAAGGAGGTGGATTGTGATGTCACTATGACTAGACTCCAGTCCCTGCTCAGCCCATTATGAACTGTGTGTTCTGTACCCACTGTTTACTAAAATGAATTAGTGCCAAAAATGTATGGCATATAGTGAGCACTTAACAAACCTTAGTTATTAATTCTTCGCAAAATTCAAGGATGAAATTATTTCTATTAGCTTCATTTTACACTTGAAAAAATTGTAAAGGAGAACATTTCATTTCAAAACAAGAAACAAGGATCTATGCCTGGTGATACTGTTATAAAGCTGCTATAAGTTACTATTCCATGGTAGGGCATGATTATCCTGATCTTGTAAAGCTACCCAATGACTAAACACAGGGGAGTCAGGTGGCCAAGAACAGCTGTAACTCTCCTATTTGGTCCTGACTTTATATCTAGGGGGGCACTCCCCAAAAGTAGGTAGATAGTAGGAACATACCTACGTTTGTTTATCTGGGGAGCGGATGCCAAACTGAAGCTAGGACTACAGATATTTTATAAAGTAATATCTATGCAGAGAGAGGAGGTTTCAGGATTGGGTAGCAGGAACTGCCAGACTGTAATACAGATCTGACAAAGTCTGTGCCAGCCAGCAGAGAACCCAGGAGCACAGATTATCTATTGGAAAAAATCCCTGGTGAAAAGAAAATCTAAGTGCTTGCATCACATTTTTGCTTAGTCAGGAACTGAGGCTACTATGAGGAGGGCATGACCACCATTAAAGGCTGAGGGGGACCTGAAGGAATTCACAGATGGTCCTCACAAATGAGCAATGTGTTTTTTCTTGAAGTGGGAGCTCATCTGTTTATCTCTGTAGTCTTTGTCACAGACACAAAGAGCTACTCAATTGCAATCCAGAGGAAAGAAAGACTTCCATTAAGATGCTTTGATTGTGGAATTCCATATGGAATTGAGGAATCAGTAAAACTATGAGGAAATACACTAACTCTGGATTTGTTTCAATTTTCTGTCACCTAATTTTAGTTGTTTTTCAATGTCAGTGCTCTTTCAGCACTGGAGAATCAACACGGGTGTCTTGGACATTTTGGTCATAATATTAAAAATGAAGCATCTGAACTAGAGAACAGGATAGTGAAGTCACTCAGTGTTGGAGCTTTAGTTCCATATGGTCTAGGTTTTGCTTCAGCAAAAAAATTAAATAATAAAATAAAATAAGGTTCCAAAATGTCAACGACTTATAGATACAGACTTCTCACTTTTCATGAGTCATGCTGGTTTACTGCAATTTTGTCACGTCATCTTCATTTTGAACAAAATAAGGTTGACATCACAAGAGAGGGAAAAAGAACAGAAAAACATGCTGTGGTTCTTAAAGCTTCTGCCAGGAAGTAACACCCTTCCCTCTGCTGACACTTCATTGACCACAGCACATCTCAGGGGCACAGGGACTTCAGCAATGGGCAGATAAAACCCTCCCACAGAGGAGGGCAGTGCATACTAGTGAACGCATTGTCCATGACAAAACCCTAGATGAAGCCTCCTCATTAGGTCCGGGTGCTGGCACTAATATCAGGTCTCACCTCTCATGAAGAGATATTTTTATTTTGGGCCAATTTTTAAATTATCTTGATTTATATCAACTGTGGAAATGGCCTTATTGAAGAATAGGCAAAAGAAAAATCATTTTGGAATTTTAATTTGTCAAATTACTCTTCCCTATAACTAATAAATTGGCCCATGTTGGTATATTGGCTTCTGTATTCTACATATGGATACCAATATATATTGGAAGCATCATTGTCATGATAAAGTGATTTTGAAAAGTTAAAAGACTACACAAAGATGATTATTATTATTTCACTATAATTACTTTTTACTTTTTTCTCACCCAAATGGCCTTTAGATTCCCAAATCTACAGACTATAATCCTCTATACATATAGATCATCTATTAAAAGATGAAGAGAGAAAAGTGATGTTAAAGATTATAGAGAATTTAAAAAATCTGTAAAAGGAGGAAAAAAGGTCTCACATAGCCTCATTGAATTCTTATCAATGGACAACACTCATTCTCATTTAGAATTATCTTTATTTTCCATTTGGAACATGATGCATTAAAAATATAAAAAAATGAAAATTGTGTCTATAAAATACAAGAAATTCTGAGAAATGCGACATCCAAAATATGATTATCCTTTCATTAAGATGCAAGTAACATTCTAGGAAGTGTCGTGGTCCTGATTACAGTATGATGGAATATACATTTGTGTGGAAAATAGCACATTCAAAAGATAAGCAATATTCACTTTAACAGCCACAAAAATTAAGGACATAGATATCATGTGTTATATTTCTACTTCACAAATGATGTCTGAATAGTTTAGTTCAGAAATTTCAAAGAAAGATGGGATGTTTTGAAAATAAGCTATGTTCATTTGTATATTCAGTTCATGTATAAATCAGAGAAGAAATCTGTATATATTTCTATGGAAATGATTTCTTAAGGAATTTGCAACTACATCAGAGTAAACAGGAGTGGAGCTGCCAATGATAGACTGCAAACTTTAAAGTGGAAGAAGAAGTAGAGACTGCTAGAGAAACACCAATGGAAAACAGAAGTGTCATGGTAGTAATTACCAGCAGACATAGTTCTTAAAAAGAAAAGGATGAAAACTCACAGTACCAGAAATTGCCAACATTCATCTACCTCAGACTACATGTCAGGTACTATGCCTTGTACTTGATGTGTATCATCTCATCTAATCATAAGAGTTTAGGAAATTTTTACTATTTTACAAATTAAGGTGGTAAATCACTTGGTATTTTAGGTACTAAGGAAGCAAAATAGAATTTAAATTCAGTGAAGTGATGCTGGATCTAATATACTTAATCCCTACAGCCTGATATGAATGTGCTGTGTGTGGATCACAATGCCAACATTGTCATTCCAACTCAGTCATCTCTAGGTGACAGCAAGGTGTAAAAGAAGAGTATATGTATCCAACTGAGTACTCTGATTGTCAAATAGAAAATCTAGAGTGATCAGTATGCAGGTAACATGTGAAGTTCTGAAAACAGGCAAGATTATTCAAAGGAAGTATATACCATGAGAAGAAAATGGAGCTATATTAGAAACACTATGAAAAAAAGAAAAAAGAAAAAGGGCAGCCAATTAAGGAAACTAAAGAAGAACAGAGATAAAAACTAAAAAGTAACCAAAATGGGCTGGGGATATAACTCAGTTGGTAGGGTGCATGCCTTGCAAGCATAATGCCCTGGGATCAATTCCCAGCACTGCAAAAAAAAAAAAAAAAAAAAAAAAAAAAAGAGCCAAATATTTTTAAAACATATTTGTATCATAGAATCACAGAACCCAATAGGAAGACTAATCAACATATCAACAGAATAACAGAATAAGGGCATCAATTAATTAACAAAGAGACTGAAAAGGCAGAAATTAAGAGAATACACTAGAATTAAAAATGGGAACTAAACAACTGAACCTCAAAGAAAAAACCATTCAATATGTGGGCAAGTGAACTGAACACATGAACACATTTCTCCAAAAGAAGAAATACAAATGGCCAACAATTACATGAAAAATTCAACATCTTTAGCTATCAGGGAAATGAAAATCAAAACTACACTGAGATTCCAACTCACTCCAATGGCAATCTGAGAACATGCTACATAATGCAAAAAGTAGGATTTCACCAATCATTCATCACCATTTATATGACCTTGCCTCATTCCGTTCTCTCTGCTCCTTCAACCAAGACAACCACCCTTCTGAAGCCTGTGTTTATTATTTACTCTTTCCTTTATATATTGTTTTGTCTCATCTGCATTTCTTTTTAATTTTTTTTCATATTAATAGTTTTAGGTATAATTGCTGAGGATATGAATTTATAGGATTTTTCTAAGATTCATCTATATTGTTGTATACAACTGTAGTTTATTCATTTTGTGGTTTTATAACAGTCTAGTACACTATATTCAGTCACTTTTCTACTAGAGAAGCATTTAATTTGCCTCCCCATATTTACTATTGGAAAGAGAGTTACTATAAACATCCTTGTTCATACCTCCAGAGTACATGGGAAAAATTTTTCTCCTGGATCAATAGCCAGAATTACTTTTTCATGCAGTAAGTGAAATTATGCTTAATAATACCAAAGTGCTTTCCAAAGCATTTGAACCAATTTATGTTTAAAGATATAATGTATAAAAGACACTGATTCCCATTATCTTAATCACTTAGTATAATGAGTTTTCATTTTATTTTTATAATCAAATGGATATAAAATAGAGTTCACTATGGCATGATATGCAATTCTCTGATCATTGTTGAGTGGAAAGTATCTCTGAAAGTATCTCTTCATGTTTATTGGCAATATATATTTCCTCCTCTAGAAAGTTCTATTCATGAGATAGGCCCATTTATTGGTTAAATCACATGTGGGTTTTAGTCTCTTTGGGGAATTAACTTATATATCCTTACTACTTAACACTTTGATTGCATGGGACAATATATTTTCTACTGAAACTTATTTTACTCTTGAATGTGTCTTTTACAGATCTAAAACTATTAGGTCAAATATAAAATCAAATTTACCAATCTATTTTGCAGCTAGTGTTTGTAGTTATGTGTCTTTTTTAAAGAAATTACCTCTAAAGAAATCTTCACCTTTAAAAATTCAACTGGAAGTCTTAATTTTTTTTTTTGACATTTCATTCATAGGGCCATCTGGAGTTGGTCTTATATGAAGTGAGGTCAAAAT
Organism: Sciurus vulgaris; assembly: GCF_902686455.1. Classification (NCBI taxonomy): domain Eukaryota; kingdom Metazoa; phylum Chordata; class Mammalia; order Rodentia; family Sciuridae; genus Sciurus; species Sciurus vulgaris. Next base: position 77,613,218 of record NC_136464.1, read on the forward strand.
GAGCTCTCATCCTCCTCTATCTTTATAAGAACCCCAACATGGGCAGCAAAGCCCATCTATAAAGAATGAACACATGATTCTGAGAAAAAAATTCTCATGATTTGACTAACATAGAATACTTTTCCAAAGTAAATTTCTAAAATCCTTCACCTCCTACCATTTTTCAAGAGATTCATTTATATACAAAGAATGCAAATTAAGCTGGTGTTTTCATGAACTTATTATTCCTTAAATGTAAAGCATTTAGAGGTTTTAAATGTAAGTAAGCCCTAAAAATAATGCTATTTTTTACTCACTGTTGCTACAAATTTCCTTTGGCTATTCCATTCAGTTCCTCCATGTTGTCTGTATTAATGGAATGAAATTGTTGCTGTTGAGATTCAAACATTGCATCTAATATTTAATCTATAAATGTTTTTAATAATAGTATGAATTGTAATGGAGTTGTTTTACTAAACAGACTTATTTAGCCTTTGAATAAAAGTTGACACATGCTCTGTGTTTCTCCTACTATTGGAAAATAAGTTCTCATGATGATGCATTTGGAATACACATGAGTAGAGACACATGCAAATAAAATTTGTATAGAATCACAAAGAAATTTATACTGCTATATTTCACAGTGTTCATAAAAAACATTGTTATTTATCAGTTTTTTGACAGAATAATACACCAAACAGAATAATTTAATTAGGCATTTAGAAATCATTTAGTGTTACATATGTGGGATAGGGGACTACAAATTAATTAGAAAAGAAAATGTCATAAAAATGACATTTTTTTTTCATAGAAATAGAAGTTTACTGTTGTAGTTACCTATTAGGAATATTATATATGAGAGATAAATGGAATTTATTTTGTACTATAATAAAGAAAAATTGAAAGTCCTATTCTTTTGGAAGATACAAAATTAGTGCCCTTATATATATAAATGATTCTTACATGTAAGTTTTCCACTTCAGCACAAATTATTTATTGCTAAAAGGCTTTGTAATACCATAGAAAACACAATAATCTCTTTAAAACTCTTTTAAGTGAAAGTGGAATAAAACCTACTGAGTACATATAGTTATATAAGGAGGGTGGGATATTTTAGTAACATGCCACCTTCTTAAGAAAGTTTTGTTAAAGGGAATTTTCTAAAGTAGCTTTGATCTTTATGAAATATGTTTTTCTAGAAAGAAAGTCTAATTGAAATAAAGATAGAACAAAGATTAAAAGAAGAGGTTGGATCTTTTCTCTCAAAACATGAAACTACATTGTGATCATCTAGTAGCTAGTTATGTACACAGAGATCTCCAGAAATTTGATTTGATGAAATAAATATGAAATCCTAGAAAATAGAAATCCTAGCTCACCATAACTTTTCCAATTTCAAACATCAGGAAACTAAGTCACTAGAAGGACAAAAGTAGGAAAAGAAATGATGGCAAGTCCTCACCTCCTGACTTTAAACATCAGTGCTCTTTCTGAGTCCAACATTTGTTCCCAAGTCTTTAACATAATGATCCCAAAACACTATTGACAACCACCACTAATACTATCCAGATCTGTCTCTTTGAACAGGAACCAGAGAATCTAGATAGAATAAAATATTTGATTCTAGGTGTGGAACAGAGAAAATACAAGACATGCTTGAGATAGCTTGATGTGCAAGAAACACAGATAGTACTCAAAGATGAATGGCAATGCATGAAAAGTGGTGCATGCAGCTTGAAGTGGCTACAACTGCTCAAATCTGGGGCATGTAAGTATCAACGTGATAAGTTTCACTTTCTCTCCCATTTGTTTATGGCTTAAAAACTAAATGAAAGAACAAGAATATCACATCATCATTTGGCAAGTGCCAGGTAATATTTACACAAGTACTACCATCAGGAGTTGGAATCAGGTTTGTGTTCCAGAGTTGAAGAATTAACACCAAGAATGCCAAGATAAGCATGCCAGGGAATATATTTTAATATATATCTTATATATTTTTTTACTTATATATTTTATACATCTATATGTATGCAATATTACTCTATGTCAACAGAGTAAACATTTCCATTCCACAAGGGAGAAATAAGGTCATAGAAGGAAGGGATGGGTAAAAGGAAAGACCAAAATCTAGCTGGGAAAAGACATCTTGTAGGTCCATATCTAGCTTGTGAGGTAAGTGTCACAATGTTCTCTCCAAAGAGCTTGCATAGCTCCATTCCTATGACCATGCTCGTTGCAGCCAATTTGGTCTGTCTCTTGTCTTCTTTCTGCTCAGTTCCTGAAGCTTCCCTTGGCCTTATTAATAGCATCTCTTAATCTCAGTCATCTCCACACTGCAGATGTGGCAGACTGAGGAACAAAGGCATGCCAACCAATCAATCTTTGGTGGCCGGATCTTAGGGCAGTATGAATGCCTGCTGCAGAAGTCTGATGCATGCAGGGCTGTAGCCCAGAATCTGCAAGTATAGACCATTCAACTACCTCAACTTCTTGCTTCCTGACCTGTGATGAGAAAATGGAAGTGGGCAAACCTGAATGAAAGTTGTCACTCAAAGTTGACCAATAGTGTTAGCACTTTTCCAAACATTAGCTAGCATAAGTTTGTACCAATAGCATTATTACTTTCTTCAAGCACTAATTAGCATAAGTGTGGACCAACAGCAGTGACCCAAGTGTTTTATAAAGTCATAGACCAGCAGATTTGGACAGAAAGTCTGCTGTCAGGCCCCTATTCCATTGCAAGAGTTCCACTCCTGTATCTACTCTTCAATGAATCCTACAATGGTGTGTGACTTTCATTCTTTGAATTCATGAGGCAAGTACCCAGAATGAAGAATAAATTTATGGTGAGTTGCTGGGATCTGATGCAACCCTGGAGGGCACAGCCCACTATGAAGAGCTGCAACACTTCTCAGGGTTGTGACTGCAAACTTACACAGACCCCACCTGCCAGTCGAAGTGGACAAACTCCAATCTCACCTGCCAGCAGAAGCAGGTCATCTCAAAATTCGGTTTCAATATATTTGATTTTTTACTATAATCTTGATTGCATTACTGATTAAGGACACTTGAATATGGTGTTACAAATAGTACAACATGTTCAATGCAATTACTCAATAGACAATTTATTTTTAAGGATTTTTTTTTCATATTTCCTAGTCTTGACTTTGAACTCCTGGACTTTAGCAAAATTTTTGCCTCAATTCCTAAGAAGCTGTGACTATACTTGTGCCCCACTGTCCAGATCTCCAATAAAGATATTAAGACATTGGAAAAATCTTAAAATCAAATAATAAAGTTAATCTCTGAAAGTGTCATAATTCCAATAGGGGAAATTAAACATAGAAATTACTGAGACAGAGATTATATTTTTAAAGCATTTTTCTTATGCTTATACATTTATTTTTGTTAAAAGATGAATGCCAACATTGTATATGTGTGTGTGTGTGTGTGTGTCTGTTTTTTCAAATTTGAGGAAAAAATGAATTATTAATAGGAAGCCTGAAAACATTTCAAGTGTTTCTATGCTTCTATCCAGAAAATTGTATTGCAAATTTTACCCGATTTAAGTATTCTTGCACCATTCATCTCTCATGCTTTAGGTGGAAGAGAATCTTTCATTTAAATGGTAGTCTAGAGGGATTTGGAAATTAGATGTTAAAAATAAATATACATTTCACACAACATGCAATAAATAATTCAATAAAAATAATAGAAATGTAATTAACTCCAAGTAAGGCTATATCTCATGAGGTACTAAAAATAAAAGGGACATGTAATCAGTATAAATGTGACAAAAACAAACATACATTCTTGCTGAATCAGCATGAAGTTAAATCACTGTGTTTAAATTTGACAATTGTTATTTTAGTTTTGGTGTGTGTTGGCTTGTTTGTGGTTATTACAGTCACGTCACTGAAATATACTGAAGAACACCAGAAATATAGGTTTAAGAAGACATGCAGTTGTTTCCAAAAGTAAGATTATGTTTCCAATGACCACAAATAGAGTAGAAGCTGGGTGTGGTGGCACATGCCTGTAATCCCAGAAGCTCAGGAGGCTGAGGCAGGAGGATTGAGAGTTCATAGCCAGCCTCAGAAACTTAGCAAGGTTCTAAAGTAACTCAGTGAGACACTAAATAAAATATTTGAAAAGGGCTGTGGAAGTGGTTCACTGGTTAAGCACCACTAGGTTCAAACCCAATACCAAGAAAAAAAAAAAAAAAAAGGTAATGTGGAATGTGTACATATTCCCATGTAAACATACATAATAATGGAGATAAATGTGATCTCTAATCAGAGAACTAAAGCAGGGTCCTGAGAATATACATGTCAAAGCTGATAGAAATCAGAGTTTAACAGCACAAATCTTTTAATGAAACATATAAGAATTATTTAATCCATCATATTATGTATTCTGTCCTTCCATTTTGTTCTGCAAGTTTATACTTACAAAGTTGGGATAATGGTCCAGTCATTTATATAACTCATTTCTTAGTAAAGAAATTGTTTTTCATACTGACCATCTTAGATATATACTTTTGGAACAACAGCTAATAAAAATATTCTAGCTAATAAAAATTTTCTAAAACTGTATGTGACAGTGGTGCACTGAAATTTCTTGGCTCCTCCAGTTTAACTAATTGTAAAATTTCTTGATCAACTCATGTGAGAAGATTTAACAACCACATCTTAGAAATCATGTATACTAGCTTAAAATATTCAAATATGGTAATATGAAGAGAAAAATCACAATGACAAGTCACAATTATCAAATGTCAATCTTTTATATTTCAAAAATGTGTTGGGTACAGTGGCACTTGCCTGTAATCTCAGTGACAAGAGAGGGTAAGGAAGGAACATTGTGGATCCAAAGACAGAGTCAGCAACTTAGCAAGGCCCAAAGCAACTCAGTGAGACCCTGTCTCTAACTAGAATACAGAAAAGTGTTGGGGATGTGGCTCAGTGGGTAAGTCCTTGATTTTGATCTTCAGTATCAAATAATAATGATGATGATAATAATAATATAATGTATGCTTAAAACAAAAATTGGCATGTTCAAGGAACAACTTGGGTCTTCAAAACTCATGAAGTCTTCTGATTACAAAATAAGTATAGTTTGGTATATCTTATTAGTCTTTCAAGTATTTTTATGGAATTACTGTCTCATCAGAAAATTAGTTCCCTGAGGATGAGGATGTGATTACCTAAAAAAAAAAAAAAAAAAAAAAAAAAAAAAGGATATTTCTAGTATGCCCAAGACCATGAGTCCAATCTCTAGAATGGCCAAGAAGAAAAAAAAGTGAAAAATTGTCTATTTTTAATAAAATGCCTAGTGCTTCTAAAATCATATGTATATCATTTGAACAACTAATACCAAAGCAACAAACATACCCCCTTCCTGGTAATTATGGAAAGGAGCTCTGAATAGCTACAAAATAGCCAACTGTCCCCTCTTCCCCCTGCTTTCACTAGTCTCTGAATGAGTAATAGTCTTTCCTTTGGTTTGAATGCAAACATAATGTAGCCAGCTGAAATGCATTCTCTCAGTTTCATCATAATTACCTCCAAAATCTCCTAGCTAACATCTTCCTTTCCTTCCTAATTTTTCTATCCTATCCTTCTGCCTTAGAAAAGGCAACCTCGAGATCTGTGGTCTTTATTCTTTGTATTCTGCTTTCTTTATATGGATTAATCCCAATAAGAATTTCCACACAATTGAGCAATATTGTCTTAGAATTGCAATCTTTTTTGTATTCAATATTCTTGTGCTTCATCCTTGTCAAGAAACATGCTCTGAATAAAAAGCAAGATTTATGCTTTGCTTTGATCTGGATATGTCCTGAACTATGATCAAATGACTCCTCCTCATTGAGATGTCTCTAAGGGGAAGTCCATTTCCTCATTATTCAGATTGTGTTCTGAGGCTCAGGAACACTGGAAGCATATTAGAGTGTACTAGAAATGTAGAATCAATTCTGTTTCATCAGATGTGCATTGTGAACATGGTCCCCAACAGATGATTCATTAAAATTCAAGAGTTCTTGCCTATACTGACTTCACTTCCAATTCCAATATTTTAACTTACCAGTTTGGAATCTACTTACTGGCTACTCCTAATTATTTCCCTTATCTTAAAGTTGTGTAAACAAACTTTCAAATAGACATTTCATCAAGCAATGTCAAGACTGACCACAATCTTTTCTTTTTCTACATTCTCTCTTTCTGCTTGATATTGATTGTCCTATAAAGTAGCAAAGTTATAGATGACATAAAATTATATATATACATGGCTAGCTATATGGGTTTATATTTACTTTTGGTAAATACAATGAAGATCTGCATTATTGGGTATTTCAATTTTTATTGTCTTTCTAACATTGAGAAAGACAGAAAGATTGGGAAAATTTCACTCTACTTCTGAGACAAATTTTGGTTCTGGAAACTCACATATTCTTTCCTCATTTCAATATCCAATACCCTGTGCTTTCTGTTTCAATTTTATGGTGTGATTTTCCTTCCCCTCACTGTATATGTCTGCTTCTCTTTCTTTGGTTTACTACCTGGATTCTTTTCCTTTCTTATTCTTCATTCCCTCTCCTCCTTGCCTCTTGCTTATTTCCCAGCTTTCCTCTGATCTAAGTATATATTGATATGGAACTGAAATTTGGCTCCTCTAGCAACACACAAACTTAAGCTGTTGCTCAAACTTGATTAGATATACCACTTATTACCGTTTCACTCTTTTTCATTCATACATTTTAGTAATTACATTTCTTCAACTATTATAATATGCTTGTGCTCATGTTTTAAACAATCATTCTCTCCTATGAATTTTTTATCCTCTGTCATTCTAGCCTTTGGCCTCTCTGTTTACTCTGTGCTTTGTTCTTTGATATTCACCACCACATCCATGACCAACATACTTCTAGTGAAGATTCTCAGAAACACTCTGGAAAAATTAATATCAGTAATGAGTTGCATAAAGATTTCCTACTCTGTGACCAAGAAGACACCCCAATTTCCAGTTTTGAAATCTATGAGAGTTAAAAATTGAAAAGTACATCATAGTGAGAACTGACATTATTGGAAAGATACACGTACACTCTCCAGATTATGCCAGACTCATATATTCATATGACTAGCAACACAGAAAACAAATGGATGATGTACGTAGCCCTACTTAGCATGCCTCACCAAAAAAATAAGGGGACATATTTTTAAAAATTTAGATAAATGTTTATAAATACACATGCTATAATACAGCATTAAACATTTAAAACTTTTTAACAAAAGACTTCACAATTGAAATTAGGTATTTTGCAAGAAAAAGGAGTTGGGATTATGTCATACTGATAAGAAATTTATTAAAATACTAGATTGAGAATCATAGGTATAGGCAAGGGCGTGAAGGTACAGGCTAATGTTGTATCAAACTTATTCAGTTAATTAAAGAAGAATATTACCCAGATCTTGGAAAAGATGCAGCTATCAAGTACATAAGGCATTTAGACCCCCTAATAGGTACAAGCACAAAAAGGAACTCTCCACTTCATGTTGCCTGAAATTTCCAAAAGTAGAAAACAAAGAAAGAACATTGAAAGCTCAAAGTGAGGAAGGTCACCTCACTTCTAAATGCAAAACCATCAGAACAGCAGCAGATTTCTCAGTAGAATATCTATAGGCCTGAAGAATATGCAGTAATATATTTAAAGTTCTGAAAAACAAATTCTGCCAACAACCCAGATAATTATATTTAGTAGTGTTATCCTTCAGATTCAAAGCAGAAATAAAAACTTTCTCCAAATGCATAAATTAAAAGAATTCATTAGCATTAAACCAGCATTAGAGTAATTAGAGGTATTCTACAGACAAAAGAGAAAGTGATACAAACATAACTGTGACAACATAGGAAAGAATAAATCTCATCAAAAGAGGTGAGAAAAAATGAAAATTCAGAAAGCATACAAAGTTGTTAATTCAATTATACCATCAAATGAATATGAGAAATAAGGGTGAATATATTATTCAAGAAAACCTGAAGATGGGCACAGTGATGCATACCTGTCATCTCAGCTACTAAATGAGACAGCACTTTGAGGCCATCCTCAACAATGTAGCAAGACCCTTTTCAAGTTAGTGAGACTCTGACTCAAAATTAAAATAAATAAAAAGGACTAGGGTGTGCCTCAGTGGTAAAACACTCCTGGGTTCAATCCCCAGTACCAAAAACAAACAAACAAACAAAGGAGTAAAAAAGTCAGAAGAGAAATGAAAAATTGACAGGAAGTAGTACTTACTGTTTAACAATCATCCTAAAGGTAAATATTCCTAATTTTCCCATCAGGAGACACATACAACTAATAGATCAAAAGACAAATAGATAGATCAAAAGACCTATCAATTTGTATCCTGCAAAAACTCACTGACACAGATATACAAACATACAGGAACTAAATGAATGAAGATGATATTACAAGCACATGGAATCTGAAAACAGACAACAGTAGATATATGCATCTCTAAATAAATAGAATTCAGGCTCAAATCAGACAAGAGAGATAAAGAAGGTTACTATATATTGATAAAAGTAGCAATCCATGAAGAAGATAAAAAAATTGTTAAGTATATAGGCACCAGACTTTGAAGTATCCAATTTCATAAATCAAACACCATACGAGATAAAGGAAAAAACAGACCCCAATAAAGTAAATACAGGTGTCTTCAATAGAACAGATGACTCATGAAAACAAAACAAAACAGTAACTAGCAACAGAGTTAAATTACAATATAGATAAATGAACTTAACAGACATCTATATAGAATAGTCCATGTGTTTTAGTCACCTTTTTCACTGCTGTGACTAAAAAGAAAATTTTAGAAGAGGAAGTTTATTTGGGGGGCTCACAGTTATAGAGATCTCAGTCCACAAATAACCAGCTCTTTTCTTTGGCCAAGGTGTGGCAGAACATTGTGGCAAAAGAATGTAGCAGTGCCAAGCAGCTCAGGAAATCACTTCAGGAAGCAGAGAGAGGGCTCCACTCATCAAGAACAAAGCATACCCCAAAGGCACACCCCCAGTGACCCACCTTCTCCAAACAAATACTACCAGCCTACAGTCACCACTCAGGTAATTCCTATCAGGGCACTAATTTACTGATTGCTTAAGGCTCTCATAACCCAATCATTTCACCTCTAAACCTTCTTGCATTGTCTCATACATGAACTTTTGGGGGATACCTCACATCTAAACTAGAACACCATCCCAAAACTACAGTATACACTCTTTTTATCAGTTTATGGATCTTTTTCTAACATATAACATATTTTAGGCCATAAAGCAAATCTTTACAAAATTCAATAAAATAAAATAAAATATTTCTTGCATCTGGTATGACCATAATAGAATGAAACTGAAAACAAATAAGAAAAAAAAAAATACACAAACTGTAAGATACCTGAAATTGAATGTTATACTTTTAAACAAAGAGAATGACATAGAACAAATTAGGAAGGATTACAAAATCCCAACAATTAAATGAAAACTCACATATACTGGAACCTTTAGGATACAGTAAAATTACTATTAAGAAGGGAGATTATGTCTGAATGCCTTCGGCATAAGATCAGAGATCAAAAATAAATGGACTAATGGTAATTTCAAGGTCTTAGAAAAGCAAGAAGAATGCAACCCCTAAACTAGTAAATGGAAGAAAATAGTAAATGTCAGAATGAACTAAATTAAGTAGACTAAAAGAACAATGCAAAGGATCAATGAGAAAAAGGGTTGGTTCTTTGAAAAGATAAAAAGGATTGACAAATCCTCAGTCATATTAACAAAAAGAAAGAGAAGACCTAAATTAAAACTATATTCAAAAAGAGCATTCAACAGATACCATTGAAATGCAGTTGATTATTAGGAATTATTTTGAAAAATTTTATTTCAGTAAGTTGGAAAATACAGAAGAAATGGAAAATTTTTAGACATTGTGACCCACCAAAATAGAACTAAGAGGCTTTAATAAAACCCCAAGAGATCAATAAAAAGCAGTGAGATTGAAGAAAAGTTAAAACCCCCAAACACACACACACATACACACAAGCACACACAAAATAGTACTGGATAGATTTACTACTGGATGCTTCAAGTCTTTTCAATTGGAACTAACACAATGGCTTTCAAAATACTGCATAAAATAAAAATGGAAGGAATGTTTCCAAACTCATTCAATAAAACCAGTATTACCATAATGAAAATCTAATGAGAACACACACACACACACACACACACACACAACAATACACTAGTCTGATATTGTTGATGAACATGGATGTAAAAATCCATAATAAAATAGTTACAAATTGAATTCAACAACACATTGAAAAGATCAGACACCATAATCAATTTGGTTTTATCCCAGGAATATAAGAATGGTTCAACATAAGGAAATCTAAATGTAATACAACACAGAAACAAAATCATGAATAAAAAAGTCACATCTGCATCTCAGGTGAAGAAAGAATCTTTGATATAATTTAACATTTGTTAATAATAAGAGCACCAAGATAATCAGATGTAGATATATTATTTTTCAACAAAATGAAGACTATTATGTAACAACATCCGAGGTTGTTCAGGGGAAAATTGAAAAGAATTTTGTTCAAAATCAGGAAAAGGAATAGAATAGCCACAATGAGTACACAATATGACACTTTAAATTTTAGGTAGAGCAATGAGGAAAGAGAAAGCAATATACGGGATACAAATAGGAAAGGAAGAAGTTAAATTATCCTTTTGCAGATTGTATAATTTTTATACTTTGAAGACCCTAAAGACTTTACCAAATGACTATTAGAACAAATTCAGCAGAGCAATAGGATACAAAAGTCAACTTACCGATATTGAAGACAGTTCAATGTGCGTGCTGAGCCCTTCACTCCGTGGTTTCTCAGTACTCTGTAATGATTCCTTAGTCAGCTTTCTTGTCTGTCCACGGGAATGAGGAAACAGTCTTTGCAGAAATAATGGGGGCTAAACAGGAACACGCAGAGGAAGGCATCCAGCCCGCACCAGAGGAGGCGACTCTCCAGGAGGCCAACGGGAGAGAAAGATGCTTGTGGGCACCTGTTGCCCAGCAGCGTGGAGCCTGGTTCCGAGGGCGGGTGAACAGAGTCGATAAAGCAAGATCAAAGGATCTTCCTACAGATGTAATTTCCTTCTTTTCATTCAGGAGATTCAAACTGAGCTCCCACTAGGATTGAGTCATGCTTCCCAGGTTTGGAACTGTCAGGATGCTTGAGAAAACAACAACACAAAAACTGTGACTGGTGGGCACAGGAACAACCGGGTTCTCACCGAGGCAGAAACAATGGCTGGTAGAGTAGGTTCCAGACCCCAGCGGCTGCACTCCCAAGAGCTCCAGTTCCTTCTGTGCATGGGCCCAGGGAGAGGAGCAGAGAGGAAGAGGCAGGCAGGGCTGAGCCCAGGGAGATGCGGGCGACACCTTCTGGCCATCCTCTCCCTAGCCTTGGATGAAAGAACAAATGGAGGCAAGCCGATTACCCTAACTCGGGTTGGCTATGCTTAGCTGTTGGTCCCCGGCAGCCCATCTCCAAAAATAAGGAGGAAACGCAGGAGCTGCCACGGCAAAGCTCTGTAGTGCTGGCGATTTATGGGCTGGGCCTCCAGCCCTGATTGTCACCTGCACGGCTCTGCAGCATCTCAACCTGACTTCCCAAAGCCACTGCAAGCCCGTCACAGGCCCTCAGTCGCATTAAACACAGGGCAACATCGAAGTCCAGGTCCACTGCTCTTGGAGCTTCCTGGACTCCCCAGCTCGGGCCCGCCCCTCACCGCCCTGCCCTGCCATGCTCTCCCGCCTTCCCCCTGCCAGACCTGCCTCCCCTGTCTCCATTCCTACCACCCTGCACAGTCCATTGCAAGTGTGTCCTTCAGGAACAACCCAGGCCCCATCACCCAGGAGGCCGCCGGACTGCCGGGCATCGCAGACATTCTGTCCTGCAGAGATCTCCTCCTGGGAGCTGCCCTCTTCCTGCCCTGGGCAGAAATTTCTAGCGGCTCCTTGGGGCTCCTGTTGAGAGGACAGGACGTGTCTGCACTTCTTAGGTCTGCATGGTGCCAGGCAGTGTTGTGCCCAGGGCCTGGCACCATGCATACGTAGGTTGGGAAGAACACAGGAGGCGCAGCTGTGGTGCTTCTGGAGGGGACAGGAGAAGCGCTGCCCCTCTGAACCTCTGCTCCGCATTTTGGAACCACGTGACCCAGGGCGGAATTGTGGCTGGGCAGCTTCCCAGGTCTGGTCAACCACTGAGATTCCCTTTGCCTCCTTGGGTTCCTCGTCTGTCAAATGAAGAGACTCCTCATCAAGTGGGGAGATGGATGCGACCCAGCAACCAGGGCACTCTGAAGATTGAGTGAATTGCGAGGAAAAGGGCAGAGAGAGGCCCAGACACCGCTGGTGTTTGACACGGATTGGTTTCCAGTGAACTGAATATTAAAAAGATATTACAGAGGGAAACAACCTTCCCGGTTGATTGTTTCTTCTCAAAATGGATGGGATGATGAGCGGGCGCCTTCATTTGCATATACAATCAGGCGAAGGCCCTCGCTGGGCGTGAGCATCGCATTGGATGGCATCCTGATTGATACACCTCCCTAGGGTTCGTCTACCTCCTAATTTCACCTCCTAATTTCACCTGCCGAATTTCTACCTACGTGCTCACATAGGTGCCCACGACCCAGACACAGACCTGGGGTATTCTGGACCCCCCAGGTGGGGCGGTTTTTTTTTTTTTTTTTTTTTTTTTTTTTTGCTAAATGTGGACCCTGAATAAACAAGCGTTTTGAAACTCTGCAGCAGATGATCTTCTAAACAAACACAGGGAAAAAGTGACAGAGAGAACAAAGAAAAGTTATGCTCTTAACAAGACTAGGGAAGAGGCAGATTAGTACCACCCCTTAGAAGCTGTGTGTTCCTAAAACTTCATCCCACCTCTTTGAGACTCCATTTCCCCATCTGCAAAACACTGACGACAATACCTGATTGACAGTACAGGCCCCGCGAGGTGGAAAGTGGTCCTTGCCGTGGCATGTGTGGGCAGAACCCCCAGTACCTGCCACAGCAAGCTCAGCCCCTGTGGTGGTGTCACCATGTGAGGACAGCAATGATACAGAGGTCAACTCAGCGGCCATGTTGACTGGACAGTTCCTAGGTAATGGATTTACTCATCAGAAGGAAATAAAATTCACCCAGTAAAAGAAACCTGTTGGTGACAAATGGTGGCACCTGAGGAGTTTATGGTGAATGTATTTCAAATTTAAAAATGTGCTGCAGAGACTACTGAAGGTACTGGGTTCTCCTGTCTCTCCTGTCTTCACATTTTTTTTTTTTAACTCTTTTCATCTGGATTTTTGTCATTTCTTGGGAACAGTGGACCTCACCCTCAACAGTTCACCATGAACATGTGAGATTTCAATTTATTTCCATGCACGAAGAAGTGCTCCTGAACTCAGGGGATTTTCTCTTTGTCACTTTCGATCTGACAATGAATGATCCCCATGTGAAGGACAATATTGTTCGTCAAGTTGGCTGGGTCAAGGTGCCCATGTATTTGGTCAAATATTATCCTGGATGTTTTTGTAAAGGTGATTTTGATGAGATTAAATTATAAATGGTGAACTTGGAGTAAGCCTCCATAATGTGGATGAGCCTGGTCTAATCAGTTGAAGGCATCACTGGAACAAAAGAATGACCTCCCCTAAGCAAGAGGGAATTCTGCAGCAGACACCATCAGACTGGAAATGTGGCATTGGCTTGTCCCCTGGTCTCTCGCCAGCCAATCCACCCTGTGGATTTTGGACCTACCTGGTTCGTGGTAACTACTGCCCAAATGTTGACCTCCCCTCTTCATTCTGAAGGCAAACTCCTGGGATTTGGGGTCTGTGCTTCAAATCTCTCCCTCTTTCAAACTCCAGAACATTCTCTCTGAAAAGCAGGCAAACAGAGAGGTAATGGAATGGATGATTGATGGTCTAATACCTTTTTCTTCCTTTATTCCAAGTTTTGGCCTTACCAATAAAAATCATCAGAAATCAAAAAAAAAAAAAAAAAAAAAAAAAAAAAGTCAACTTACCAAAATCAGTAGTTTTTTTTAACACACCAATAACAGATTTGCTCAGAATAAAATCAGGAAAACAATTTCATTCACAATAACCTCAAGAAAAGTAAAATGCCCAGGAATAGATATAGCCTTGTAGGTCAAATAACTCTGGAATAAAAACTAAAAAATAATAAAAACAAATTGAAGCAGTCACTGAGAGATGGAAAGACCTCCCTGGTGCATGAACTGACGGAATTAATATTCTTAAAATGGCCATATTACTGAAAGTAATCTACAGATTCAATGCAATCTCTATCAAAGTACTAGAAAAAGCAATTCTAAAGCTCATAGGAAGTAAATCATCCCCCAAGTCAAACTAATCCTGAGTAAGTGCAAGAAGCATTATTATACCTGAATTCAAAACATTCTACAGAGAAATAGTAACAAAAACAGAATGGTACTGACATGGAAATGGACATGTAGACCAATGGATTAACAGAGCAAACCCAGAAATAAATGTATGCACCTGCAGACATCTGACTCTCAACAAAAACCCCAAAAAATGTGTGTTGATGGGAAAAAAAGAGTCTCTTCAACAAATGCTCCTGGGAAAACTGAATATCTACATCTTCAAAATTGAAATGACTCCTATCTCTCCCTCTGTACAGAAATCATCTCAAAATAGATTAAAGGTTTTATTGTAGGACCTGTAACAGTGGAAGTACTGAAATAGTACACAGGGATATATGCAAAATATATGCAAACTTATTGGTTTCCTCAATAGACCTCAATTGTTCAATAATTAAAAGATGAAAAATTAGAAAGCTTCTGCAGAGAAAAGGAGAAAAATCTACAGATTGGGATAAAATTGTTGCTAGATATTCATCTGGTGGATGATAAATATGCAGCATATGTGAAGAACTCAAATGTAGTTAACATCAGAGAATAAGTATTTGAATCAATAAAGGGGAAAATGATCTAAATGGAAATTCCCCAAAGTAGAAATGGCCAATAAATATATTTTTGAGATGTTCTATATCTTTAACCATCAGGGAAATGCAAATTACATTGAGATTCCACCTAATCCCAGTCAGAATAGGTATTATTGGAAAAAAAAAAAAAACAAAAACAACAAACACTGGTGAGGATGTGGAGGAAGAGAAAACTTAGTACACTTTTTGTGGTAATGAAAATAGCACAGTCACTACGGAAATAGTATGGTTGCCTCTCAGAAAACTAAAAATAGAACTATCAAATGATACAGTCATACTACTCTTGAGTACATATCTGGACAATATGATGTCAACATACAAAGAGATAACTCCATTTCTATCTTTATTGTGGCACTATTTAACACAACCAAGGTATGCGATTAGCATAGGTATCCATCAATCAATTCATGGGTAAAAAATATATGGTGTATGTATACACAAGGGAATTTATTATTCAGTCAAAAGAAGAATGAAATTAAGTCACATATGGAATGCCTTTGTCTATTCTGGGTCTCCTATTCTTCCAAATTAATTTCAAAACTGTTGGTTTTTTCTATTTCTAATTCTGTGTAGAGTATCATTAGTATTTTAATGATGTCTGCATTGCATCTGTAGAGTGCTTGCAGTAGTATGGCCATTTTCAAAACACGTGTAATAATCCAAGAACATGGGAGGTCTTTTCATTTTTTTTAAGACTAAAGGTGGGTGCTTTAATATTTTCAAAATTTACAAATAAGTATCTATCAGAACCTACAGAAAATTGAAAAGAACAAATGCCTTTTTAAAAAATATACATAGACCTGCACGTTTATAAAGGAAACATGTTCACTTCTTTACCTATTGGTGAACACTGCTGCCACAATGGTGTTCACAGGACTAATTGCACATACACTTCCAGATCCTGTCAGTCATACAGTACCAGACAAGGTCCACGTAATTGTAAAGAAATCAAGTTGGTAGTATAGCCACCTTTTCATGTTCTCCGGCAGCAGTCCACCATATTTTGTTGCTGTTAAGTGATGATACATTTTAGGCGTTAATTTCCAAAGCAGATATGAGAATACCAATTAATTTATTACCTACCTAGCCAGACCACATCTTTATAAGCACAGTGTCACTTTGTCAGGGCTCAAGTCATCATCAGTGTCTGGGATTGTGGGCAAAAGAGCTGATCAAGTTAAGCCCCCAAATTTTTGAGGTGGCATGTCTTTTTTGGTGGCTGTGAATTTCCCTCCGATGTGACTCACATAGATCTTACACTGGGCAATCGTCCAGGAATACCCAGGAAACCAGCTGTGCTCCCTTGAAGGCCACCCCATCAGATTCAGGTTGCCAGCTTTGTACACAGTCAGTGTCTCATACACATACCCATGAGGATTCACATAAGCTGCCATCAGCCCACATAAGGATAAGCTGAAAATTTCATTTTTGGTTGTTATCTCTGTTTCTTGACACTGTTTACAGCAAAGCAAAGTACATTTGTTCATGATGTCCAATTCACACTGAAGCCATTGGAAGGCACTGCCAATTTTAAGGAGCTGAAATCTTAATATGTCATCAGTGGGAAGACAAGCAGCCATTCTGTAGGAAAAATCTATTGGATTTGAAGGAAGAGAATCATCTTTCAGATTTTCATCCCACTACCATAGCTGTTTCTTTTCTTTTCTTTTTTTTTAGTTTAAAAATATTTATTAAAGCAATGTATGTTTAATTAGTCTTGGGGAATGTACTCGACCACAGTGTTAACATATCTCCTCAATCTGTAAACTTTATACCTTTAAGATATCTACAAAGTTTTATTTACAAGTTTTACAAGAAATCATCACCTCACCACTATCGATGTCACTAAGCTAGAACATTGCCACCTTCTCTTCATTTCACACTATACTTGTAGAAAGAACACAGTGCTTGGGTAAAGTTCCATCCTAGTGCCAGTGACAGCCGGTAGAGCAGAATCAGTGGTGCAAAGGGGCAGAGAATCACTGTATTTTTCAAAAAGGGCAGTGCACTGTATCCTAGGAAGGTTACATATATGTAATAGCCAACTGCAATCAGCGGGGGTATTTCCAACTAAATATCCAATAAATGTGTCTGTTAGGATAACATGGTTGATGAAGAAAAGCTGGATAAAATGCAAAATGACTAGGAGTGGATGAAAAGCATTGAGATGCTCGTCGAAGGCATAGCCCCACTCCACGTCATAGTCTCTGCTGTCGTTTTACTAAATACTTGTTAGAGATGAACCACATTAAAGTTGATATCAGAAGACCAACGCCTACACAATCTATGAACACAACCCATAGGAGAAGTTTTATCATCTCAAAAAATCCCATGTCCAGCACAAAGCCAAATCCTATAGTGGATACACAGAGCCAGATACTCAACAGGACCAAGAAAGCAGGGTCATCTCTGGCCCACTGGTCCTTTGTTTCTGGTAATGAAAGTTCCTATAAACCCTCTGTGGGGACATGAACAGGTAGAGCATCTGCCAGGCAGCAAACTCAAAGTCCATCTGGCAAAATCGAAAAAGCCTCCTGAGGTATTTGTAGCGTTTTGCTCCAGCTGTGTGCCTTGCTGCATCCCTGGAATTCAAGACTCTGTTCCTCTGCACCAAGGAATTCACTGAAGTACTTGGTAACACCTTCCTAGATGGAAGAAAACAATTTCATTTACAAGGCGCAATATGGAGGAATATTTGGCTATCAGATCCTCTCTTCTGAGTTATTTGGCAAGGAGGGCACTTCACATTTTCTCTTCCACCCTTCAGAAGGGTCAGGGGTCAAAAACAAGTGAGTTGGTTCTAAGGCTTGTCTTGAGGCTGGAGAACTGCGGCCCCCTTCAGGCAAGGGCAACACTATGCGACTCAGAACCCTCTAAGGCTTATCCAGGGTCCACGCGGTTCCCACACTTCACTCCATCCTCAGGCAGCCCTCCCAGGGGGAGGTGAAGTGACCTCCCTGTGAGCACGAAGATAGTGATGGTGCCACGATTGGGACTTAAGCACCAAGCCCTTAAGGAAAAACCTTAGTTGAAGCCGATTAGACTGCAACATTACCGAGGAGGTAAAACTAATGGCTTTTTCACACAGGTTCATCAGCATATGGCCAGCAAGCTCCTTGTTCATCAGAATGCGACAAAAAAAAAAAAAAAAAAAAAGGAAGAAAATATCCAATCCCTAGCGATTCACTCCCAGGACAGTTCAGCAGGAGGAATGACAGCGTGAGAGACCAGTCGGATCAGGCCAAGGCTGGTGAGAGCAGGTCGCCCACCAACCCCCACATCCCCCACTACACTTCTTAGGCCTCCGGGACGCCGAAGGTGCCCCGCCCCGCCCAGCTGCTCTCCATTAGCCGGGGGCCTCGGGTATGGCTGCCAGGTTTAGCAAATGAAGATACAGACCGCCCAGTTACATCTGAATTTCGAGCAACGAACGAATTAGAGTCCCACGCAGGACGTCGGACATGCTTATAAAAAAAGTATTCCTTTATCTGAGATTCCCATGTAAGGGGCGTCTCTGATTTTCTCCAGCAACTCGACCGCGGGCCTGAGGCCCGAGAGGGGCAGGACGCAGGCATGGTCACTCCCTAGCCGCCGTGTCGCCGGCCACCAGCTGCCGGAAGACATGGCCCCCAGCGCGAACAACAGTCGCGCAGGCAGAGCAGTCCTGGGGACTCCCCTGGAGCTCTACTGCGGCCTCGGCCGGGAGCCGAGGTGCCCGCCACCTCCACTCAGCAGCCAATCCCAGCCGCTACCGCAGCGACTTCCCTTCCCACAACCCCCACTACCGTAGCGGTTTCTTAATTCTGTCCATTAAAGTTTCAGCGTCATACAAAGAATACAGCCAGTGAGGCCACGAAGTCAGATTTGCACAATAAAACTTTCTCTTCTGGTATTTCTGCCACCATTTACATGAATACTGGTCTTCCCGGGAGTCAGGTTTTGAAGGACATTTCTGGCACTTATTGAGGGATTCTAACTGAACTGCACACATTCAGGAAGAATCTGCACTTTAGCTTGCCGGATTCCATCTGACTGCATTCTGAGCTGGAGGACTTTGAACCCATGTCTCCCAATTGCTTTCACTTTCACTATTTGGATTCCAAAGTCCTGTTCTTCTCAGTAACCACATATCTCTGCCCATGTTCCAAACTGTGCTTCCCTTTCTTGTATATTACTATAGGCAAGAACCGCAAAGGTTCTTTCTGAATTAAATTCCGCACCATACTGACTTCTTCAGTGCGAAAAAGCCGTAGAGGTAAAGTCTGCCGAGGAATCAGGATCACCATCACCTGCGGAAGCACCGGGATCACCTGACAGCTGTCCTAATCTTGCAAAGTCCTGTGGTGGAACTCCTCAGTGCCCAGGTATGTGTTTGAGGTGGGCAGACTCGTGTCAAAATTTATGATGTTTAGTCTTTTTGGCTTCTTTGCTGTCCTGGTCTTCAACTTCCATTTCAATTTCATCTTCTTCACTTTCTGCTGCCAGGCAGGAGCGGCAGGTGGTTGCCCATGTTGTGCGCAGTGTCCTGTGGGTCTTCCTCTCCGACCATGCCTGTTTACCCGCAAGACTGGTCTTTTCATTTTCTAAGACCTTCAATTTCTTTCCTCAATGTTCTATATTTTTTTAATTGTAGAGATTTTTTAATTTCTTGGTTTTAATTCTTATGATTTTTTTGAGGTTATTGTGAATGGAATAGTTTTCCTGATTGCAACCACTGTTAGAATATAGGAAATATATTGATTTATGTATGTTAGTCTTATATCCTGCTAATTTGCTGAATTTATTTATCAGCTCTATCAGTCTTTTGTTGAAATTTTTTGGGTTCTCTAGATAACAGATTATGACATCATGTAAATAGAGATCACTTGACTTCTTGTTTTCACACCTTTAATATCCTACTCCCGACCAATTGCTCTAGCTAGACTTTCAAGAACTATGTTGAACTATGTTGAATAAAAGTGGTGAGAGCAGACAACTCTTATCTTGTTCTTGATTTTAGAGGAAATGATTTCAGGTTTTCGCCAGTTAGTATGATATTGGCTTTGCGTTTGTCAAATACAGGGTTTATAATGTTGAGGTAAGTGCCTTCTATCCCTAGATTCTCCAGCATTTTTTAACATGAATGCTGGGTTTTATCACCGACATTTTTGCATCAATTGATATGATCTGTTTTGTCTTGATATGATTCTTGTCTTTAATCCTATTGTTTTGATTTACATTCATTGATTTGCCTATGTTGAACCAATATTGCATCCCTTGGATGAGAACAACTTGATCCTGGGATATTATCTTCTTGATGTGTTTTTGAATGTAGTTGGCTAATATTTCTTAAGGATTTTTGCATTCTGAGTGTTCACCTGAGTTAGGGTTTCTCCAAATTGCCCTTGCTGGTCATAAAATTCCGGATTCAAAAGTCCTTCTGATTCAGCCTCCCTGGTAGCTGGAATTCAGGCACATGTAACTGCATGCATAAGCTTGTAATTAAGGAAGAAGAAATAAAATAATACAATCATGATTCAAAGGCAACACAGCTCAATACATTAACTAGATTAGTTCTACATAGTGCCGGGGTCCAGCCCTAGCAGGAGTCCATGGGTTCCACACAGGTAAACGGGACGCGGGGAGACAGCATCGGTGATGGATGGAGAATGAAAGACACAGACTCTAGTTCTGGTGCAATCAATCCCACTTTATTTTGGGGAAGGCTGGGTTTATATACATTTTTCTTCAGGCTATAATGGCAGTCTTGTGGTTAATATTAAAGAAGTTTCCAAAGCATAGGCAGAAAACAGCAACCTTACAGATTATCCTTACCTAATCACAATTGTTTTAAGAATATCTAACTACGTAGATGAGCTAATACAATGTTTATTTCCTTACTATCTAAACTCTATGTGACCTAAGACTATTCTTCCTATTCTCGCAGTTAAAGTGATAGACAAGTAATCTCATGTGACCATCTCTACTAGGTCCATCTGGTTGATATCTAAATTGCTGAGTTAAGGGCTACAGGAGGGCAGTGGTCCCAATGGTTATTGTGTACCAACGTTTATTATAGGGGTGACCTTACTCTTTGCAGGAAGGAAGGAATGTTGTGAAACCTTATTTTTTTTTTTTATCTCACCACCACACATAAACAAAACCATCATTGGAAATTAACCAGCCTGTTGGAGACACAGGCAGATCTATAACTATTTTCTCTAGAGGCTTTCAGGGACTCAATGCACGGTTGCAAAATTGTTTTTGACTTTGTTAGTGGTAAAGACCCATTGTTTTTCAGATTATAGGTAATATTTTCTGAAATTTTTGTTGTATTCCCCTCATCCCCTTAAGCGATCCGTTCAGACTGAAATGAGTAATATATTATCAGAAAAATACAGCAGAAAAAACACCATGCTCCGGAGCAAAACATCTGACAATTCCTTTTAGGATAAGCCTTTGCAAACATCCTCCAGAGGATCTTTGTCAAGCACTGGATGGAATTCCAGATGCCCCCGCAACATAGTAGCAATTATCATGAATTCAGAAGATGCTCCCTCTCTGAAACTAAGAGGTTTTGTTATGGAACAAGTTGTCCCTTTTAGACTCAAAGTCTCTCTAAAATAGAAGGATCATACTGCTTTAGTTTACCAGGTTGTTACGAAGATTTAATACTAAACCATGCTAAGAGAAATAGCAAAGCAATGAAATAACTTGTTCACTGCTGGAACTATACTGGAATTCCCTCAAAATGTAATGTGTGTATTTTCACAGTTCTAATTCTCAATGTGGCAATTGCCAGAAAATGTTCTGGAAACCTAGTTGTAGTTATCAGCTATTTGTACTTTAGATTTAAGGGCAAATCAGTTACTTATTATTGTTATTGTTATTGTTATACTTATGAAATTCAAAAATAAAATTGTCCCCTTTTGTGAAGCTTATCACACCAAGGGCAGGAAATTAGTAAATTCCAAAACTTGGCATGAACTACTATTATTCCTTCTCTATCATATCAAATGGAACCAACAGACCTTTGTTACAAGGATGCGTAATCTTCATGTTGTTTTCCAACTGATTTGGAAGATAGAATCCTCTCCTTTTTTTACATGGATACCAATGAGTCATATTTAACTTGCTTGTGGCAGGCGAGACCCGGGGCCCCGGGTTACGCCATGTGCATCTAAAGATGGCCACTGGCAGAGAGCAAACAGCATCCTAATTATGCCTGGAGAAAGGCAGGAAGCATTTACCATTGGCTGTATGATAATCAGTTCAGCCGCCTAGCGGGTGGACAGATATACTTTACATGTATGTTTGAGCTAGTGATCGCTTGACCTTTAACAGGATTGAATGGACATATCTGGTTACAATTGCGTATGCATGAGACTGCTTATATATTGAGGGTGTTATCTGAATAAACGGGAAGCTGCTTCATGAACTTCTGAAGAGGACGTGTCTTTTGTCCTGCTGGTCGGGCAGTAAGAGCAAGAAGCGGCAGCAAGCCGCTTGGAGCAACCTGGGCTGGGAGCGGCGGTAATCCGCACTTGCTCAAATCTAAAGAATCTACTTTAGATTTATAGCTTTTGGTTACCAGATTCCTTGTGAGGCAGGGTTTGAAAATATTTTGATAACTGGAGGCAGAGATGCAAATAGCTTGGGAAATTCACATCACTATGGAATTTTGGAGGAATATTAGAAGAGGAAATCATTAATGTGAGTTCAAGAATGAATGAGGGGCCTGGGACATGGCTCAGGAGAAGATTCATTCCTGTGGATAATCCAAGGACAACTCCCCCACCCCCCCAAAAAAAAGAAAAATGAATTTAAGTCCAAGAGAACAGGTTCTTCTTTCAAGGTCATCATATCTAAGTGGCACAACTGAAGAGGATCCAATCTGATTCTTCCTTCAATCCTTACATAATTATCATATATGTTTGTAATATTTGAAGATTTTAAAAAATACTGTGTATGTAGCACCAAAATACTAGACTAAGATATTAAGTAATCATTTAATAAAATATTAATGTAAACTGAAAGATTCATTGAATATTTCTTCGTGACTAATATCTTAGGAACAAGTTGACTCTTGGTATAGAAAAATGACATTGGGTGCATTAATCAGTAAGTAGTTGCACTTATTTTGTTCCAATTTAGACAGGAGATGAAACTAATTTCTTTAAAGAAGAGAAATTTGTGAAAAGTTATAATAGAAAATCCTTTCTTTTAATATACCATTGAGAATTCATAATTTTCTGTCCCTACTAGCCTAGATGGGTACAAGAATGACCAGGTACACAGAATGTATGGCAAATGACTGACTCATTCAACAACCCTAAACTAGAGGAAAGTCAGTCCACACACAAGGAATGACTCACAGTAAAAAGAAAAGATATCTAGTGACCAAGTAGAGATTAAGATCAAGTGATATAAATGAAGATGCTGTGCCAAACCAAGGTAATCTCTAAAATGAAAAACTTAACATTTACATTGTTCTGGTAGAGGTCAAATATTAAAATAATTTTCCATTCCTCCATGTATATTATTACTGTACAACCATCACAATCCCAGATAGCTAAAGTACTTTGAAAAGATCAGGTGGCACTTTATTCAATAAAAATTTAATACTATAAAACAACTCTATTATAAACCCTCTTGGTGATAAGTAAACAGTAATAAAATGAAAAAAAAAAGAAGTTTTGGGAAAGAGAAATAGAGAAAAAAACAAAAGATATATAAAAATAGGAAACAAATATGGAAAGCAAAAATGACTTTTTAAACATTATTTAATTGTTATCTTCGCTTAAAGATCTTACTATGTGGAGCAAAGCCATCATGATCTTTAAGTATAAAAGGGTTTAAGTATAAAAGGGTTCATGATGTGAGTCTCACACCAAGGACTCTGACAAAATATTCTCTCAATATATTATATCTAAGCATTACCACTAATTAAATGATCATGTGTAGCTTGGAAGCACAAACTTTAGTTTTATAGTTTTATAGCAAAATGGCCAAAACCATGGTATGCCTTAAAACCACAGAACACATGCTAACTGAATGGAAGGAAACATTGATAGGACTGCAAATGACCAGAATGCCAACTTTTATCCACCTATCACGTTTTGAGCATACACATTTAAGCAAATGTGCAAATTGGAAAGACTACAGCAAATGGACGTTAAGTCTCATCAAAAGTAAGCAAAGGCATAGGATGGATTCAGTACTCATTCTTCTCTTTCCTTTTTCTGCTTTGTAAGGCAATCGATAAGTATTTATCAGTGCATTTGTGTGGCTGTCAGAGATCAAGGATCAAATTCTCATCTTTGTGGGAAGTTCTCCTACAAATTTTAATCACCAAGTTTCAGGAGCAGCAAGAATAGGATGCAATACAGAGTAGGAGCTACTGCTGGGTTTATGGAAGGAGCATAAAAGTCAAAACAATTGGCCAAATACACAGTGAGCACTGGCTATGTCCCATACAATTTATTTCAAATCAAAAGGAGGCAAGTTAAACCCACCAATTTTTTTTAAATCCTTATAGTCAAGAATTATAATATTTTAAAATATATTTTTATTTTTATTAATACTATTGTCCACTTTTATTTTATTTCCTGTGCTTTCCATTTAGTATCCAAAAACTCATTGTCTATACTGATGCCTTAAAATGGCCTGTGATTACTTCTAGGAGTTTCATGAGTTTAGGTCTTATGTTTAGGTCTTTGATTATTTTGAATTGATTTTTTTACAGGTAAGAAAAAGGGCCAAGTTTCAGTCCTTTGTATGTGGCCATCCAGTTTTCCCAGCACCATATATTCAAGAGGCTGTTCTTTCTTTCTTTCTTTTTTTTTTTTTTTTTAAGGGAAACATTCTTTGGCACTTTAATAACTCTTGTAATGTTCATACAAACAATAACAAAACAGAATACTGATCCCAACTGCTCCCCTCATTTGATGAAAGAGGACTCAAATGAAAGATGCAATGAAAATCAAAACTTCTAATGTCTCAAGCACAATGACAGCCAGTGCTACACAACACACTGAAGCCAGAGGGGGATAAAGCTGGTGCTCTGAAATGATCAGGCATTAAGATCACTTCTGCAGAAATAGCTCATTTTCCTCCTCCAATTTTTTACTTTTGTACCTAGATGAAATGGTTTCTTTTAGAAGACTGTCTGAGATTTGTGACGTTGAAGCAGCCATAAAGGTAAATGCGACCATACTGATGGTTATGAAGGTAAGAACACGAGTTTTTTTTTTTTTTTTTTTTTTTTTTTTTTTTTTTTAAGGTGAGCTGATGACAGTGGTAGTGGAGAATCGCTACTGCCTTGTTTCCAATAATCGACAAGAAACTAGTTTAGATATAGAGTCATCTTGGTGAGCAGCAGCCCCTTATCATACTACATGGTTGCCAAGGAAAGCTGGTCCTCCACACTGTCACAGGGCAGATCCCCTACTCTCACAAATTCTGGGTAGGAGCAAAGCAAGAGTTTCATGGCAACAGCTTGCTGGGAGTATATTTCCAAGCACTTCGGTTCCTCCAGATGATAAACACGAGAGTTTTCCACCGTCTAATAGAGAAATAAATGGCCTCCTTCACCCACGAGGTGAGCTATCTCATCCTGAAGCATGTGCACTTCTGTTTCTGTTGTCAACTGGGCTCCCACATTTACAGGTTCTCCAGCCTCCCAGCGAATTGGGAGCCCATAAACACTTAATGCCCTCTCCCTATCAGTGAACACAGTGGGTAGAGAATCATGGATGAAGTCTTTGGCTCCCTGGTCAGCCACAGCATCAACAGGAGCAAAGTGTCCCAGACGGGCAACCAAGACCAGAGGACTGAAGAACAGTCAAAAACTGCCACACGGTGGTCGAGAAAGCCTGAGGGCAGAGGAGGCACGAGGAGCAGCCTGCCTAGTACAGGGACCAGGCAGCGGCGAGGAAGGCTTGGCCAGGAGGGTTCAGGGTCTGGCGCCGCCCGTTGACGTAGAACGCTGCATCAAGGTGCTGCCGGAACTGCACCTCCTCGTTTCGCAGTATGGAGTCCAGGTCTGCAGTTGAGAAAAGGCCCTGGTAGTAGGTGTGGTCCTGCAGCCGCACCAGCACCGCCTCCCGCTCCCAAAGACGCTGATAGAAAAGTTCCGGTGGCATAGGCTCCATGATCCACTCAAAGAGGCGCGCCTCCCGCCTTCAGCTGCTAGGGATGCTGCTCAGCTCAGCCAAGATGTGCTGCAGCGGTGAGTCCCAGAGCAACTTCTGACCGGTTAACCACCTGAGGCCCCATCAGCGTCGCAGGGGTCCTGGGCGGTGTGGCGGCCACCAAGTGCTGGGAAGCACACAGCCCAGTCGACGTGTCCACCGATCAGGTGAGTGCAGCAGTCACCTCTGTGAGGCGCGTGGGCGGCGCAGAAGCCGGCCCCAGGCGCGCGGGCGGGGTTTGTGCCTCCACCAAGTGGGCCGGTGGGGTCCACAGGGAGCGCGCGGCAGCGGGCAACACCAGCTCTACAGGCCCAAGGTGGCAATGTGATTATCTCCAGGACGCGTCTGGGCTGGTTCTGCTGCCGCCCCACCTGACAGCACGTCCTCCAGATCATGGGCAGTCAGCTCCACCCTGGAGTCCCCAGAATCCTCGCTTGGTAAGGGCTTGAGCCCTCAGCCTGGCCATGTGGGACACAGCATTTCTCCTCAGTTGCCATTGGATCTTCCTGTGCCTCAAGGGCAGGGCCAAAACTGATCCACTGTGTAGCTGGGGCTGGCGCCGGGCGCCTCAACCTCCCACCCATGCCTCAACAGTCCAGCGCTAGTCGGAGTCCATCCATGGCTGCATGGATCTCCAGGCCGCTGTTCTGCTCCGCTGGAACAGAGAAAAGACTGTTCTTTCTTTTATGTACGTTTTTGGCACGTTTAAGATTCAGTTGGAAGTGCATGCATTTATTTCTGTAACCTCTATTCTGTTCTGTACAGTTATGTATCTGTTTTTATGCCAGTGCCATTCTGTTTGGGGTATTATAGCTCTGTATTGTGTCTTCTAATAAGGTATTATGATGCCTCCAGTTTTGTTCTTTTTGTGCAAGATTCTTTTGTCTAGTCAGGGTCTTCTGTGTTTCCATAAGAATTTTAGGATATTTTTAATTAGTTCTGTGAATAACCTCATATGGTATTTCATGAATCTGTAAATCATTTGGAGTTGTATGAACATTTTAACACTTAATTATTCTAATTAATGAACATGGAAGGTCTTTTCCTTTTTTTGTCTTCAAATTCTTTAATCAGTTTTTATCATTTTATTTTAGAATTCTTTCACTCATTTGAGTAAATTTATTCCTAGGTATTTTTTTCAGTTATGAATGGGATTGCTTTCCCAATTTTTTTCCTTGGCAATTTGTTACTGAAGTATAAAAACATTTATGATTTTTCAAGGTACTACTGATTTTTGTATGATTTTATATCCTCAACTTTACAAAATGTATCAGTTCTAATAGATTTTGGAGGCCTCGTTAGGTATTTCTATATAGAGACTCATATCATCTGCAAACCAAGATAATTTGACTTCCTCCCTCTCTATTTTTATGCCTAATATTTCTTTCTCTTACCTATTTGTTCTGGGGAAATCTACCAGCACTATGTTAGGTAAGAGTGGTAAAAATGCACATCCTTGTATTAGTTCTTGCAGGGAAAGCTTTGTGCTTTTTTCCATTTAGTATGATGTTGGCTGTAGGTTTTTCACACACTGCCTTTATTAAGTTGAGGTACAATCCACCTAAACCTAATTTGTTCAGGACTTTTATCATAAATGAGTGTTGAATTTTATTGAATGCTTTCTTGGTATTGAGATGATCATGTGCTTTTTATCCTTTATTCTGTTGATGTGACATATTACATTTACTGATATATGTATGTTGAACCATCCTTGCATCCCTGGGATAAATCTACCTGGATCATGGTCAATCATCTTTTTGATGTGCCTTTGTATTTGATTTGCTGGGATTTCATTGAGAATGCTTTCATGTATTTTCAACAAGGATATTGGTCAATGATTTTCTTTTTGCATGTATTTCCTTGCCTGGTATTGGTATCAGGATAATGCTGCACTTCTAGAATGAATTTGGGAGGATTTCCTCTGTTTAAATTATTTGAAATAATTTCAAAAGAATTAGCATCACTTCTTCATTAAAAGTTAGATTAAATTCAGCAGTGAAGTCAATAATAAGTTACAGATTCCATCTAAGTATTTTCCATTGTTTGTTCAGGTTTTTATGTCCTCATAATTTAATTTAGCAGGTCAGATGTGTCCAGAAATCCGTCGATTTCTCATATAACTTTCAAATTCATTGGCAGATAATTTCTAAGAATATTCTCTACTAAGCATATAAAATTTTAGTGGACCCTGTTGCAATATATCCTTTTTTATCTGTAATTTTAATTATTTGCCTTCACTTGTTTTCTTGATTAAAGATTTTTCAAATTGGTTTATCTTTTCAAAAAAAAAAAAGCAACTCTTCTTTTAACTGATCTTTTGTATTAATTTATTTCTTTTTTTTATTGTAAACAAATGGGATACATGTTGTTTCTCTGTTTGTACATGGCGTAAAGGCATACCATTTGTGTAATCATAAATTTACATAGAGTAATGTTGTTTGATTCATTCTATTTTTTCCCTTCCCCCCACCCCTCCCACCCCTCTTTTCCCTCTATACAGCCCTTCCTTCCTCCATACTTGCCCCCCTCCCTAACCCTAATGCTAACCCTAACACTAACCCTTCCCTCCCCCCTTTATGTGTCATCCTCCACTTATTAGCGATATCATATTAATTTATTTCTGCTCGATCTTTGTTATTATTCTAATAATTTTGGATTTGGTTTGTCCTTGCTGGAAGGTTCTTGCTTAAAGGTCTTCGCATAAAGAATTGTAGTCTTGTTGGGAATTACTTTTCATCATTTAGTCATTTATCAATCAAATAGATTTTCAGTGACTGCCATATGTCAGACACTGAGCAAGGTGCTAAAACTTAAGTATTTTAATTCTCATTGCATTGACTCTAAGTAAGAAAGAAAAAAAGAAAGAGAAAGAGAGGAAGAGATAAAAACTAAGTGATCTTTTAGACACAAAAATCTAGGCATATTTATGAACTTTTATTCTTCCTTCTGTGATTCATTCTATTTCTTTGGGATAGCCTCTTCTCCAGGATCTAGCCCTAGATTTCTCTCCAGCCTATTTTACTTTGTGCTTTAGCCCTACTACTATCCCAATTAGTCTGAATATACTATGTATTTCCCCATTGCAGTGGAATATTTGCCATATCCTTCTCACCTTTCAAGACTTAGGTGGGCTTAACTGAATTTTTGAAGTACTTAAATAAAACCAGAATTAATCATTTATTATTTCTTCTGTGTGTTGTTTTATTCTGGAATTAACCTTCATAAAAGAAGGAATTCATCTGTTTTACTAAAGAATGAATCTTAAGGACCTATCACAGTGTTTAATGAATATGAAGTTGAATGAATACTGTGAAAAAATTAATAAGAAAAGAAAAAAATAAGACAGAACAACAAAATTCAGTAGTTGTGGAAGGTCAAGAATGATTCTTTTTCATTACTGTGCCTGAGGGACAATGACAAGAACTCTAATATTGTGAGACTAAGGCAGTTGGTTCATGTCCAAGAGGGGTTCTGATGATGAATGCAACAGAAGAGAGCGAAAGTAGATCAGTAAATATGGGAGGTACTTGTAGATATGAACTTAAAATTTCATAAAATTACAAACTGCAATAGAAGGAATTTGTGTGCTAATTTGAAAAATAAATAAGGGTCCTTAGGAGAGACTTCTATTATGCACTAACATTTCAGTGCTCACCTGAAAAAAAGAAAAGGCACCAACTATGCCAAGAGAAGCAATGAGCATTACAGGCACAGGGGACAATGATTACAAAAAGCCCAAAGGCAGGACAGTGGCTGGTGTTCTCGAAACCACTTGAAGGATGCCTTGGTATCCAGGAACAGGGTGAGGAAGGAGGCCAGTGCAGGGAAAGAGGTTGAGAAGTAAGTCTACAGGTGAGATCACCTGAAGCTTTGAAAGCTGTGGTATGATTTTGAAATTCAACAAGATGGAAAGTCACTGAAAAATTTTAAGCAGGGAGTGCACAATTTCATTTGCTTTATAAAGGTCATTTTGGTTGCTGTGTAGAAAGTGCACTCAAGGGGGAAACCCAGGTACAGGCTGCAGCAGAGTGATTGGAAATTGGAAAGAGGAACAATCGTTTTCCTCAATTTCTCTATGAGTACCATATAGTACCCTGAGGTAAGGGAAATTTTTCAATCTATGTTTTAGTATAAATATCTGCAGTGTTTATTTTGCTACAATAAAATTACACTGTGAATATCTCTACTTTTAATTGTTTATCTTTAAGGCATGCCAGAAGCAATGGACTTTAATCTGTAACTTTCTGATATACTGTTGGTTTTATACAGGAAATGAAAAGAAATGCCTTGGGTTGTCATCACAATGAGGTGAATACCCATCTGGTGTTAGCAAATCCAATGCCTTCTTCTATGTCTTTTTCTGAGGCATACAGGGTTAGAACTGTCTTAAGGGATGCTTTCATTTCTCATGTCATCACAGAAAAATATATAATCCAAGGAGAGTTACACCATGACAGTCTTCTAAGCTATGGTATGAATTCTTGTACAACTAGATTTATATTCTTCTTTCTTGTGTGTTTTCTATGACTCATTTTTAGGAACAAGAGACTATCAATACTGACACAAATACTGTGTGCTAAAGTCTTCCATGCATACTCAAGACCCACAAACACAGACTTCACCCACCACTCCAAGAGATAACAAGCATTTATACAAATATTCACATGCACATTTCCTTGCCTAGCATATAGGGAGTTTTATTAATAATTACATTGTCCCAAATGTAGCTTCTTATCTACAAATAACAAATGGTATTGTGGTTTTTTTTTTTTTTTCCATAGACTTTATAGGTAGAAAAAGAAGGAATAAAATGCAACAGACTACCAAAATTTCATGGGTGGTTTCCATTCTGCTTCTAATCATGTCACACTGATGTCTTTACTCCTTTACTTATTTTAATTTCAGCAAAGGTTGGAGGAAAGAGTAAAACATAAAATAAATGAAATGTTCCCATGGTGATGTTTTTATTTCAAAAAGACAATTTGTCAATTTAAGGTGGATATCTAAGAAATACTCATTCACAGAGTTGGAAAATGTGCTCTGCAATTTAAAAATGCATAGAGGGTCTCATTCTACTTGGTTCAAGTTACTGAGTAACTGTTTTATCACACGTGAGGGGACAGTGATATATTGCACCCAATAAGTCTGGAAAACTACTGTGAAATTGCTCGTTTAGTTTAGATTATTTGGAGTCAAAAGTTACAAGAATTTGCCAGGTATGGTGGCACATACTTGTAATCCCAGTGGCTCTGGAGGCTGAGGCAGGAGGATTACAAGTTCAAAGTCAGCCTCAGCAAAAGCAAGGCACTAAGTAATTTCATGAAACCCTGTCTCTAAATAAAATGCAATATAGGGCTGGGATGTGGCTCAGTGGTTGAGGGCCCTGAGTTCAATCCCTGGTATCCCCACCCCCAAAACAGTTGCAAGTGGCTTATTTAACATAGGTTCCAAATGTGAAATAGATGAGCTAAGTCAAAGGTCTGGGACCAGTGACAACCCAATTTGGTGATTGCATACAGGTTCCTTTCACCATTTATCAGGAATCAAATCTGTTCATTGCAGAAGAAGCTTGACACTGTGAATTCATTTTGAGAGAAGCCAAGGAGGCACAGGCCCACTGTAAGTGACCAGTGGCTCCAAGCTTTCCTGAAAATGAGGTTTGATGAGGGTAGAGGACAGAATACAAGGATCATGAGAACTTGTAATGAGAATCTAACTGAGCTCTAGAAGAGGAAGAAGGATACAAGAATGCAGTCAAGGACACCATCACCAATGTGATTAGTCTCTGATTCTGTTGGAGACCTGGTCTCAAAATAAATACACAAATAAATAAATAAGGGCTGGGAATGTGGCTTAGCAGCTGAGCACCCCTGGGTTCCATTTCTGATAGCAAAAATAAATAGGAGAAACCCTCTGGAAATTAGAAAAAAAAAGTTCAAAAAGCAGAAGTACCCCTACGTTGCCTTTTCTCTCTATCTGGGTAAAATTCTGGCAGTAGCTATACCTCTATATGACTATCACTCCTTTCTGATAGATTGAGTCCACAATACCAGAATTCCTTGGGCTCAGGTTATGTTTTCTTCAGATCTACCGGCAACAAGAGCTTTCATTAAACTTTCTTCGGTTGTTAGCAGGAGGTGTTTTTTTGTTTTCCACCAGTCATAAGACTGGAACAGAGGTAGGTACCACAAACCTACTGAACAAATTTATAAACAATACAATACATGAATAAATGAATGAATAAATAACCCTCACCCTCACAAATTATAGAAGCCCCTTTGATAGATTAGTCAAGTCAAAATTATATTAACTTAATTTTCAGCAACTTTCTGAATGGCAGTTTAACTGGAGCCTTCAGGGACAACCCAAAGATAAACTATCAAGGGTGAGAACAGTGTGGAAAGAGGACTTCAGTGGACACACAAGGGGAATTGATGCTGAGGCTGTTTCCTCTCTCTTGACATTTCTGGGATACCCATGGTTACATCAGGTTTTATACTCCCAATGGAAACCAAAGGAATCAGTCACAATCACAGTAAGAACTAAAATTTAGAGTCAAAGAGGATTAAACAAGGAGAGTTTAATGAAAATGATGTTGACAGAAAGGTAAGAAGTCTCACCGCCTTTAAATCTGCAGTTTGGCAAGAATTAGGAATCAGACAAGAACCACCACTAAGATGAATCCAAATCAGCTACTGGTAAAACCTTTAGTCAAGTGAGGGAAATAAATATTCCCAGTTCTCATTGATCCTGTCTAACAATAAATTGCCAACACCCCTGATAAGTCCAGCCTAATAAATGCAAAAGGATAAGAGAGATATAATCCAAGCCTCTCCCCAACTCCTACCCCTGGAATGTAGCAGGATAGAAACTGATTTGGAGTAGGGAGACATATGGAGGCTAGTCAGCATGACATGTTTAGAGCTTTTCCACGACAGATAGATGATAAAACTTGCTTAAGCACTCCCTAGTAAGAGCACTAATAATCAGAATTTTAACACAAATCTGTTGCTTTTGAAAGCAAATTTTGATACTAAGAAACATCCAATGAGGAAAGTTTTGTGAATTCTACATAATAGTTTAGATATCAGATGCATTAGATATTAATCAGATATTAATAAACTTTGTGTGATTAGTTCTCAACATTAGATAGGCATTAATCTGATTAACTGCAGTGCCCCTAGTGCCCCTCATGATACTCAAAGGCATCATTACTGGTTCAAAGGCTCAGAAGTCACCAGAAGTTTTCCTTTTATTATTGCATGTGGTACCCCTAATATACTCCCTGATCATACAACCTCTTTTCCTTTCTTTTTTTTATAATCCTAGCATAAGCTTCTGTTTACCCCATTTAAGTGACTCTGCCTTAAAGTCACTATTCTTAAGTTTTACCAGCCAGTAGCCGTTGGCTTAAAAATTATTAGAATTTCCCCTACAAGGAAATCTTTGATCACTAGAGTTTGATCCAGTGGTAAAAATATGTGTTTTCTTGCCCTGTTCTAACATTTTATCTTAATTAGGGCAAGAAAGACTGTCTTGGGAAGTTGATTCTTCACCTGCATGCATAATATCTGTGCTTTCTTTCTGCATTGCTATGCTCTGAGAAGGCACTCAGGGACTCATTGGTAGGAACTTGTTTTTGAGGTAATTGCAAAGGAAAAATGAAGCACAACTCAATAAAAACTCATTTTGATTCTATTCCCTACTCTCTTTCTCTCCTTTAATATCTAGCAGTCCTAACCTCTATTATTAATGGATTTTACTGCTGGAAAATGATCCAATAGAATGGTCCCAAGCAGTGTGAAGATATCCTGGCCACCCTGATTTCACTTGCCTAGTTTCCCCCTCTGCATGTGGGAGGCTGCTTTCAGAATCACCTGTCCTCAAGTCACTACCTTGATATGTAAACAATGTTGAAGAAGATCCATAGAGTTCCAAATGAAATGTGCACAGGATTAGCACAGAATACTGTCAGGTTTCCTAAAATGGTAACTGGTAAGATTAAGTTTGGGGAAAAAAACAAAGTGAAGTTATGTGTGAAGTCATGATTGAAGTACAAGAACAGAGAAGAAGATGAGATAAGAAACCAAATCCCTGAA
This sequence comes from Sciurus vulgaris, assembly GCF_902686455.1. Taxonomy (NCBI): domain Eukaryota; kingdom Metazoa; phylum Chordata; class Mammalia; order Rodentia; family Sciuridae; genus Sciurus; species Sciurus vulgaris. Next base: position 77,647,582 of record NC_136464.1, read on the forward strand.
TACCAAGAGTGGAAATTTGACACCAAAGTTTGGGAGAATTTAATATGGAACAACTTTATCCCAACAGGGGAATTGTGCTGACATTTCTAAAATTGGTATTTTTGTTATTAAGGAAAGGTGGAAGAGGGTGGCGTTTCTAATGCTTGTAATTCACATCACAAATGATAAAAATCCACTTCTTTGATGTCTGCATAAAAATAAAGGTTTGGATTGCAGATCTTTTGAATCTGACCCTTCCTAAGATTTCAGAGTTGAACCATGTCCACCACTACCTCTCAGAGTCACCTCTCAATAACCCCAAGTTCAAAGTCCTACGCAGCTTTCCAGACAACCTGACTTCCTATCCTATTTTTCATGTGATCGTGGCTGTTAAATTTTTTACCTCTTTTCCTGATCAAATTAAGATAGTCCATGATCAAATTCCAATTGAACAGAACTGCAGTGATGTTAATTTACCAGGAGACAAAGTCGTAGTCTTTTCTAAAATCTGGTATAGTGCAACAATGGAGCTGTAAGAAGAGGCTTTAGAAACTGTTGAAGTAAAAGGTTGAAAGTTCTGCCTTCTATCCAGAGAAAGACTAAGACTTTAGAAGGAACAAATGTTTTAATAAATTCTGTCTCCCCACCCAGAAATACACAGAGATCCCCCTACCTCATACATACTCAACCACAGAGCTAAATACATCCTCAAGTCAATAAGAATTTTTATTGTAAGAGCAGAATAGCAGAATACTGATCAGGAACTGCTAACACAAAGGAAAGACTCAGTCCTTAAATGCCAAGGTCTATAATTATAGCTAAAAGGAGGTGGAGAAAAACTGGTTAAGAGGATTGCATATTTCAAGTTTATAGATGATACTAAAACAGCACAGGATTTGCATTTTCATAGTGTAAATGAAGCATTTATTCTTATTAATAGATTGATTTTAATATTCTTGGCCAGATCTCTAAAACTTGAGGTCTTAAACTATAGAGCTTTTTATAATTGAAGAGAATTTTACTTTGTAACTAATACATAAAAACATAAAAAGTGTGCATATTAATGGGGATCCATGTGATGTTCCAATGCATGTATATATTGTACAATTGATCTCTGCAATTAGATGGAAACCAATTTAGAGGAACTCCAAACCAACCAGTGAAGTTTTTATACTACTCTAAATCCCCAGGTGGAAGTCATTTAGAGAGACATGGTACCTAGAACTTAACCAATAAAAATATCTCAACACATTGAGTCATGTCCCCAATGGTCTATGTTCCAGGTAGACAAGGGTTAAGGTGGTAAAGGCAGTACATGTCTTACTAAAAGTTCCCCTTCTCCCTACCACAATTACAAACATATCTCACCCCTGCACACACATGCACACTCAAAGAGAAAAAAAAATAAACTAAATATGCTTTTGCTTCAATGAGAATTTTCATTTTCAGAGGGGACTGTTGACCAAGAACTGTTAGCCCTAAGGAATGGTTCAATTCTAGAGTTTTAAGTTGGGTAAAACATGAAGAATCCTTTGTAAACACGCCTTAGTTTGAAAAATGGAGTTTCTACCTTGTCTTAAGTAATTCCTCTAACGTTTGATGTTTATCTGAGGAAAACAAACTTGTATTCCAATTTTTCTATATTTTTACACATCTATTTTGTCTTGTTCAGAGAGACACTTCAATATTACTTATTATTGGATCCTAAACTTGATGGTGTTTGGTTTTCAAAAGATACATTTTTCTTTCAAGATTCTTGTCTTTAAAGGTGAATGAGAGGCACTGCTCTGTTGTAAGCCAGAGTTAGGTAAGTGGAGAAATCACAACAGTTATTTCTTTTTTTTTTCTTTATTGTAAACAAATGGGATACATGTTGTTTGTCTGTTTGTACATGGGTTAAAGGCATACCATTTGTATAATCATAAATTTACATATGGTAATGTTGTTTGATTCATTCTATTTTTTCCCTTCCCCCCCACCCCTCCCACCTTTCTTTTCCCTCTAAACAGTCCTTTCTTCCTCCATTCTTGCCCCCCTCCCTAACCCTAACCCTAACCCTAACCCTAACACTAACTCCTCCCACCCTCCCCCTTATGTGTCATCATCCACTTATCAGCAAGATCATTCATCCTTTAGTTTTTTGAGATTGGCTTATCTCACTTAGCATGATGGTCTCCAATTTCATCCATTTGCCTGCAAATGCCATAATTTTATCATTCTTTATGGCAGAGTAATATTCCATTGTATATATATACCACAGTTTCTTTATCCACTCATCAATTGAAGGACATCTAGGTTGGTTCCACAATCTGGCTATTGTGAATTGAGCAGCTATGAACATTGATGTGGCTGTATCTCTGTGGTATGCTGATTTTAAGTCCTTTGGGTATAGGCCAGGGAGTGGGATAGCTGGGTCAAATGGCGGTTCCATTCCAAGTTTTCTAAGGAATCTCCACACTGTTTTCCAGAGTGGCTGCACTAATTTGCAGCCCCACCAGCAATGTATGAGTGTACCTTTCTCCCCACATCCTCGCCAACACCTGTTGCTTGTATTTTTGATAATCGCCATTCTAATTGGGGTGAGATGGAATCTTAGGGTGGTTTTGATTTGCATTTCTCTTATTACTAGAGATGTTGAACATTTTTTCATATGTTTGTTGATTGCTTGTACATCTTCTTCTGTGAAGTGTCTGTTCATTTCCTTAGCCCATTTGTCGATTGGATTATTTGTATTCTTGGTGTAGAGTTTTTTGAGTTCTTTATAGATTCTGGAGATTAGTGCTCTATCTGAAGTATGATTGGCAAAGATATTCTCCCACTCTGTAGGCTCTTTCTTCACATTACTGATAGTTTCCTTTGCTGAGAGAAAGCTTTTTAGTTTGAATCTATCCCAGGTATTGATTCTTGCTTTTATTTCTTGTGCTATGGGAGTCCTATTGAGGAAGTCTGGTCCTAGGCTGACATGTTGAAGATCGGGACCTACTTTTTCTTCTATAATCTGCAGAGTCTCTGGTCTGATTCCAAGGTCCTTAATCGATTTTGAGTTGAGCTTTGTGCAGGGTGAGAGATATGGGTTTAGTTTCATTCTGTTGCATATGGATTTCCAGTTCTCCCAGCACCATTTGTTGAAGAGGCTATCTTTTCTCCATTGCATATTTTTGGCACCTTTGTCTAGTATTAGAAAGTTGTATTTATTTGGGTTTGTGCCCATGTCCTCTATTCTGTACCATTGATCTACCTGTCTATTTTGGTACCAATACCTTGCCGTCTTTGTTACTATTGCTTTGTAATAAAACAGTTATTTCTAATTGCCACTGAAACCTTGTCTCTTTAGAAAGAGGAAGCCAGTTTAGTTGACAGAAGTGTATATCTGCTAAAAAGAAGAATTGCAATTAGTGGTTAGTTGAGAGGTGGGAAAGAGATTTTACTTAATAAAATCTGAGGGGAAAAAGGACTTGGAAATTATTTAAATTAGGAAAGATGTATGAAACAGTTCAGGGACCACTCCCCAAAGTCTTTCATAATAACCAAGTGAATTTCTCTTCCAAAATATATTTCCAAAATAAGTGAGTTTTGTTTTTGTATTATGAAATATATATACACTTATTACTCAGCTACAGAAAAGCTGGAGTTTTGTAATTAGGCAACTTCAAATGTGAGCCAGGCTTTGTCATTTATAAGTTATATGACTTTGTATATGTTGTTATACCTTCATAAACCTGTTTTCTTTAAAACTGATCATGATAAAATATTTTCAATAGTTGTTATAAAATTTAAATGAGATTATTCTGAAAATAATTATATTATTTATTCCATTCATATTTAGGTCTAGGTTCCTATTATCTGGGATACAAAGCAACTTATTTAAATCATAATCTGCAGAAAAGATATAAAATAATCAGTTTTCAGGTACAAACTAAGAATCAACTAAGTATAAATAAATATTTATTTATACATATATATTTATTATAAATTTATATGTTAAATATATAAGTATATTTACATATAGATATGTGTATTTATATTTATGAATAGAAATATAAAGATATTTATATATGCATGTCTGGTATATAGTAATTGTTTGAGCCAGCTGTTCATCATTTTCCTCCTCACTTTCTGATCTCCTTCTTTACTACTTCCTACTTTCCTTCACTATTGAGGAATAGTTAAAAAGTTGGGAAAAATAAAACTTGAATCTATGAATCCATTTAATATTTTTCTCCTATTTCCCCCAAGATGTGCTGTCTTGGCTACAGAGCCTGACAAAGTTGGGATAATTAAGTCACCAACTTCAAATCTGAAAATGTCAGAGGACAAATATGGGTGATTTTACATATCAGGTCATAGCACATCTGTTTCCAATCAGAAATCTAATAAAACAGTAAATCACTGGACTTTCCTTTTCTCTTCTACTTTTAACTTTCAATGTAAAGTGTCACTTTGACTCATTAAAGACAAAAAGCTATTCAGAAGATAAATTTAATCAACTACAAAGTTTGCCTTGCGTGTAGCATCTGAAGGAACCTGGTCCCATTACTCAGGAAGCTGAATGTGCATCAGAAAACACCCTGACCCTGAGGCTGGGAAAGAGCAGAGCCTTTCCTGGGGCCTCAGAAAAAAATAGCAGTCAGATAAGGAGCAATGCCTCCTATGCTTTCAGGGCCAGTTCCAGTATAATGAAAGTGCTTTGGAATTGAAGCAGAACTGTTGAAATACCTCTATTCTTCATGTGTAACCTGATGCTAGAATCTTCTGTGGAACTTCTCCTGCTTACATCAGTGTTTCCTTCCTACCTCTATGTTCTGGAGCATGCCTGGAAATATCTTACCAGTATGTACCCAGTAAGAAAGCGCAAGTTTCTCTCTCTCTCTTTTTTTTCTCTCATCTCTTAAAGACAGTCTAACCACAGTGCTAGGTACATAGTTACTATTTAAAAAGTCTTATGTTATTAATTATTTATATATTTAACATCCAAATTCCTAGAACACTAAAGAATTATTTTCTTTTTTAATTTTTTTAAATGACATAAAATATTATACATATTCGAGGGTATAGTGTGATCATTTAACACATGTGCACAATGTGCAATGTTCAAAATAGAGTAATCATCATTTCCATCTCAAATTACTTGAGAACTTTTTAAGTCACATAGAACAATCATTTTTCAAGTAGCACATAAAAATCTACAAATTGACATGATTTTAAAGAAAAAAGTAATGTATTAATTAACCTTTCCAGGGTAAAATTTCATATCAAATATACTCAAAATCTCGGGATCTTAAAATAATAAAGGTTTCTTGTCCTGTTCAGAAGTCTTTGAGCTGGCTGTGGCTCTACCCAGCTTGGTTATAGGTGTCAGACTTGCTTCAGATCTGCTCTATAGGTTTCCTTGATTTCCATGGGTCAGCAGCTGCCTGGACCATATTATTTTCCTCATGGATTATAGAAGCCTAAGAAGGTAAGGCAAAACTTGTACATAAATAGAATACACTTGAACCATATTAGCAATACATGTTTGACTAAGAGATTCACATGACTAAGATAGAAATCAGTAGTATAGGGAAATGAAAGCTATCAACATTGTGAGAAACTTCAAAATCATATAACAAAGTGTGCAGATGTTAAATTTTATAAAAGAAGGTGAATAAAGAATTGGAAACAAACAGAACATCCTCAATATGGTGGAATTAGTAGGTCCCCTGCTGATATCCTCCACGGCAAAAACTAAATGCATTAATTAATTAATTAATTAAGCCATCCAAGGACAAAAGTTTGTTTGTGGGAGATTGAGACATACCTGCCCATGTCAAAGCTGTAAAAGAATTTGTGTCTGTTTCAGCTTCTGTTGGCCAACACCATGGCCAATACTGTTTACACAGAGTGTAATCCAGAAGCAGCTCTACAGGGACCTCTGTGCCCCTGTTAATAGCCTATTTGTTTGCAGACCCTGAAGCTAACCTACTCCCAGCTCCACATCTATTGATCAAGTTCCTTAAGATAAGTAAAATCTACCTAGAAACCAGATGAGATAAAATCCTGCAGAACATTATCCATTTCAACCTCTGGTAATAGTCCACCAATTGGGGAACCCAATTTCACTTTACTCTGATACAGGGGCAAAGAATCAACCTAGATTTCCAAAATAAGAAGATCTTCACATACAAGAACCACTCTGTAAAGACTGGGGGAAAAAGTGTGTTCTTTCAAATATACAGACACTAATACAAAACTACATGAATAAGGAAAACCTAGGCAAACATAAGAACACTACAATAAATAAATAAATTAATAAAAATTCATAAATTAAAATCAAAACAAAAGGAATAATGCTCCAGTGATAAATCTCCAAGAAATGAAAACCTACAAACTGCCTAAAAGTAGAATGCAAAATGATCATTTCAAAGAAGTTCAGTGAATGCAAACTAATCAACAGAACTAGGAAAAAACAGACGTTTAGAATTTCCTTCAATAAACTGAGAGTACTCACATAAAACAAACAAAAAAAGGAAAAACAAAGGATGAACAAAATTAGAAACTTAAAAAAGGAATAGAAGAAATAATAAAGAACCAAACAGGAATCCTAGAATGGAAGAATACAACCACAGAACTGAAAAATTAGAGAGCTTCAACAACACAGTAAATTATGTGAAGAAAGAAAAATAATAATAAAGAGTAATAAATAAAAGGGATCTTAAGGACTCTATGAAATATATTAATACAGTAATTATGGAAGACCTAAAAGGAGATGACATGGCAAAATGATTAGAAAAATAATTTAAGGAAATATTGACCAAAAATTTCCACATCTTGGAAGGGATACAATCATCCAGATTTGTAGTATTTGAAAGACACCAAACATGATCAACTCAAAGAAGAAAAGGCTGAGGCATATTATAATCAAATTGTCTGATGTCAAAGACAAATAATCTTAAAATCAGCAAGAAAGAAACAGTACATCTAAATGTACTTACATAAGGGTATTTGTTGACATGTAATAAAAACCTTGCAAGCCAGGAGAAAGTAAGATTGTATATTCAAATACAAAAAGGAAAAAAAATCATACTAACAAAAAATATTACTCCCAGTAAAACTGTTTTATATATGAATAGATGTGGGGAAAAGGAGCACTCTTGCATTGTTGGTGGCATGCAAATTAGTATAATCATGTTGGAGAGCAATGGAGATTCCTCAAAAGACTAGAAATGGAAAACACCAAAAGACCCAGCTATCCCAATCCTTAGAATTTATCCTAAAGAAGTAGGGATATGGCCACAGCAATATTTATAGCAGCACAATTCTCAATAATTAAGTTATGGAACCAGCCTAGAAGACTGCCAACAGACAAATCAATAAGAAAATGTGGCATATATACACAATGGAGTTTTAATCAGCCATATAAGAATGAAATTATGGCACTTGCTGGTAAATGGATGGAGCTGAACACCATTATGCTAAGTGAAATAAAGCCAGCCTCAGAAAGTCAAGGATCTCTCAATGCAGAAGCTAGACCAAAATAAGGGAGCAAAATCAGGGCTGCGGTGGGAAGAATCCCATGAAAATAAAAAGTTGATTAATAGAGTAGAGGGTAAAAAGGGAGGGAGGAGGGACAGAAAAGGGCAGAAATGGTGGTGGAATAAATTTGACAAAATTTTGCTATGTACATGTAGGAATATACCACAGTGAATTATATATTTCTATAAAACACCAATTTAAAAAAAAAAAAAAACCTTTAAATATATAAAAGTAAGACCAGTAGAGTAGAGAAAGTGAACAAAGAATGGAGCGAAAGGGAAAGTACTGGAGATAGAAGTGGAGTCTTTATACTACATGCATGTGTAAATATATCAAAATAAACCCCAAAGTTATGTAATTATAATGTACTAATAAAAACATAAGAAAGAAGTGACTAGTGATAAAGACTTTCAAACTAACAAAAGTTGAGGGAGGTTTTCACTGTGAGAACTATCTTACAAGAAATGCAAGAGATTTCTCAGAGTCCAAATTAAAGGACACCAAATAACAACATGAAAAAATAAGAGTCTAAAATTCTTTGACAAAGGTTAAAATATAGGTATATTCAGAACACTTTAATACTGTAATGCTAGCTTATAAATATTTTCACTTCAGTATAAACATTATAAATAAAAATAGCTGTAACTACAATAATTTGGCAATAGATGCACACCCTCAAAATATGTAAAATGTGACATTGAGAGCATAAAATTGAGGAAAAGGATAAGTAAAAGTTTAGAGATTTTGTATGCAAAGAAGTTAAGTTGTCATCATACTGAAATAGAATGTTATCACTACAGTTATTTTATGTAAGCATCATGGAAATTGCACAGAAAAAAACTTCTGTGGATACACGAAAGATAAAGGAAAAATTTAAATGATACCACTATAAAAAATCAAAAAGGGAGAAAGCAATAGAAGAAAAAAAGGAACAAAAGAACTATAATAAAGGCAAAATCAATTCATAATTAACAAGTCCACAGCTACTTATTGTATTTTAAGTATAAATGGATTAAATTCTCCAGTCAAAAGGTACAAAGTGGCAGAAAAGAAAAAAATTAAAGCAGTAGCCAACAATACAATGCCTACAAGACACTCACTTTAGACTTAAGAATAGAAAACAGCCTGAAAGTAAATGATTGAAAGGAATATTCCATGAAAATAGTAGGAGAAAGGTATCAGGGGTGTCTAGTCTTACATCAGAAAACATAGATTTTCAGTCAAAATCTCTCAGGAGAGACAAAGATGATCATTAAATAATATTTTAATGATAGTCAATTCATCAAGAAAATGTAATTATGAAGATGCACACACCCGACTTTGGAGCATCTAAGTATATATTAACAGAACTAAAGGGAGAAATAGAAATACAATAGTGGGGTACTTCAAGACCCCATTTTCACAACAGATAAACCATCTAGATGATAAATCAATAAATAGTAGATTTAAATAACAAAGTCCAAATGTTCCTGACAGAAAAATATGGAACACTCCACCCCAAAGCAGTGGAATATGCATTCTTTTCAGGCCCACACAGAACATTCTCCAGGTGAGATTCATGTTGGTCCACAGAACAAGTCTTAAATTTTCAAGAATAAAATGACATCTAGTATATTTTCTGTTGACAATAGAAGTTCTAGTTTTAACTAGAAATCAACAAAATGAAGAATTTGGGAAACACAGCAAATATGTGGAAATCAAACAACACATTCCTGAATAAGCAATGAATAAAAGGAAAAATTCAATGTAAAATTAAAAATATATCTTGAGACAAATGAAAATGCAAAGACATATGAGGATGTATGGGATGCAGCAAAGGCAGTTATAACAGCAAAGTTAATTTCCACTATTCACTTAGTAAGGTGTACATGCTATAAAAATGATTTACCATAGTAAGAAATTATAATACATATCCTATTGACAAAACGTTTGGTGTATACTTTCTGTATTGTTACATCTACAAAGTAAAAATGTTCCAGGACTTCATTTGCCTTTGAAAAAATGAGAAAAATTTCTTGAAATAATGCTTATTATTTTAAAAAATAAAAAGAAGAAAGTCCTCAAATAATCCAATGATATCATGTCACAAAGAACAAGAAAAAGAACATGAAAATCCCAAAAACAGCAGAAACATTCAGCATTACAACAGAAATGACACAGAGAATAAAAGAATATAAGTGATTAATAAAACTAAGAGTTGGGTTTTTGAAAAGATAAATTGATCGACCTTTAGGCAGATAATCAACAAAATAAAAAAAAAAAGTAAAGAGGACTAAAATAAATAAAATCATCAATGAAATAACATGTTACAAGTGATACCACAGAAATACAGAGTATTATAAGAGAATAACATAAATAATTATATGCCAATAAATTGAAAATCTAGAAGAAATAGATAAATTTCTAGAAAAATAAAATCTTCTAATAACAAATCATGAAACCACAGAAAATCTGAATTGACCAATAATGATGAAGATTCAATCAGTAATCATAAGCCTCTATGAACAAGACAGCTTCATCCATAAATTCTTCAAAATATTTGAAGAACTTATATCAACACTTCTTCATCTTTTGTAAAAGTATTGAAGAGGAGTGAATCCTTCCAAACTAACTTCACATGGCCAACATTACTGTACTACTAAATCCAGAGACAGACTCTACAAGAAAGAAAATGACAGGTCAACATCACTGATAGAAATATATTTGAAAAAAATCCTCAACAAAACACTTGCACCATTTTCAACATCACATTTAAAATGTTATTCACTATGATCAAGGGAGATGCAAAGATGGACCAAGTCAGTTAATGTCATATACCACATTACCAGAATGAAGAATAAAAATCATATGATTATCTTGAAAGACACAGAAAAACAATTTGACAAAATTTGGCATTCTTTCACAAGGGAAAAATGGAAAGAGGTTGGTCACATTTTACACACTTTCAGTAATCAGGTGAATAACTTATGGTGATCTTATATACAGCATTCATGACTGAACATAATGTTGCAAAGCAAACAATCAACACATCATCTCCTGACTCGTGTTCTGTAGGACCTTCCTGGGTCATTGCCCCAACTCTTCTCTTTTCACACAGCAGCCCAGTAATCTTTTCCTAAAATGTAAATCACATCATGTCACTTCCCTACTTGGAAACCCCAATGGCTTCTGATCATGTTTTAAATAACGTTCAAACTCTTTATCCACATGGTCTGCTCTGCCTACTTCTTTGATCACATGTAGAACCAATCTCCTCTTCATGTCCCAAGTGCTTGCCTGTGGCTTTCTTCTTCCCTGACCAACAGGCCAGACTGATTTCAGGACTTTCACTTTGACTACAGTCTAAACAACACCTAACTGAAATTTAGTATTAATACTATTTAATATTTGCTTGCTTTGGATAATCATGTTTTGTCTCCTTAGGACAATGAAGCTCTAGAGAAGTAGGAATCTTGTCTGCTTTGATCAGGGCTGCAGCTCCTGCCCACCATCTACAACACTGCCCACCCATAGTTGGCAGCATGTCAGTATGTATTGAATAAGCAAAGGAATTACATAAAAACCAACATGGGAGATACAACCATTCTATCTCATATAATCCTCATGAAGAAAATTTCATCATGTGCATTCAAATTTTGAGGAGTAATAGGAAAACAAAGTTAAGTAAACACTCCAAATAATCACAAACATTGAAAATGTTTTGAAGTGGTCAACAACAATCCTTATTCTATTCTCGTAGGTCTGTGGTGGTTACCTTAAAGGCAAAATGATTCAAATGCCTAAACAAATATCTTAGTGAGAATTCACAAGTAAGTGTGTGTGTGTGTGTGTGTGTGTGTGTGTGTGTAGAAAGAGAGGGATCTTTTTCTTTAGAGAGATGTAATAAAAATAATTTTCCTCTGTGCTTTTGAAATGGTTTTGAAGACTTACACAGGAAATACTTACACAGGAAATATGAATGACTTCAAGGCTGCAAATCAACTTTACAATCATTTTCCTAAATTCTGCCTTCACTTTTACCATGTGCATCAATATATAATTTTTCACTATAATTTTCACTATAATTGTTTTCTCATTCTAGATAAAAACAGTCTAACTCTGATGACAAGAGATGGATTCAGAAATAATCATTTACTCATTTTCAGTTTACTAATCACTAGATGTAATTACTCATTCAACACACAATTATTCTTGAATTCCCCTTCTATAACAATGGAGAAAAGAAGAAATTAAAAATGGAACCTCATCCAGATTGTACTGATTGTATAATAAAGAAAGAAGGCTTAACTTTATAAACAAAGTAGCAAGCAGTATAAGATAAAATGTAAGTAGGTTTTTAAAAGTTTAAAAGTTTTAAAAGTGAGTAAAAGTTCAAAGAAAGGAGCAGAGTTATAGGAAAAGATGTCATTAAAGCAGCCAAAGACCTGGCATGACTGATACAGACAGAAAGCAAAGGTATTTATCAGAGCCAGGTAAACCAAGTAGGTTTCTAAATTAGAGAAAAGACATGCAGTTGTGCATTGTGTGCATGCATGTGTGCAGTTATGCACATATTAGAATACAGCAAATAGGAAAAAGGGAAACCTGCATGGTTGTCCTCACTTCCCCATTCTTCAGTTAGCATCCATTTCCATTTGGACTTACACAACAGACCTACTTCACAGGCATAAATTATCCCCTCAGAAAAAGAGGTTATTCAGCTTATATGTGTGGAGTTGCATTTTCAAGAAAGCAAGAAAAGTGCAATTTCTTTCTTTTCCCCAACTTCAGAGTTGCAACAGCTGATGCCCATCTTGGAAGTGCTCCTTTTCATAAGCAAAAGATTACTATCAATATTTTTACCCCCTCTCATATGGATTACCATTCAATTCACAGAGGGAAGAAATCATTCCTTATTCAGGAAATGGAAGCCACTTTTGTTCATTTCACATAATGGCCAATTTAAGTTAGAAATCTTACCCATTTCCTACTTAAGTTACCTGTTTCACAAGCTCAGCACATTCCTAGATGCCTATTTTATGAAACCAGCAAGGATATTTAGAAAAATTGTCTATCACGTATTTCACATCCCTGGACTGCCATGCTCATCAGAAAGACAAAACTGGATGGATTCCAATCCAGGCAACTGTTAGTAGTGCGATAGATCAGTAGACACTTGAGGATCACTTACCAACCTTGAATTCAAATTACTCCTGTATCAGTGCAAAGACACTTTAGTTAAAATATGTGTACCATGTTAGCTATTCAGAAGAAATCAGATGTATTAATAACTGAGAATACAACAAACATCTGAAAAAATATTTTTCATTTGTATCTATAAATATGTATATCTGTTCCAATAATTATACTCCCTCAAATTTTACTGGAACAACTTCTATAAATGTGTACTTGGAGGTGTTTAGAAAATGTATAAGAAAGAAGTTGCATGCTTTTTCTTCAAACCTTATGTTTGATCCCTAAATCTTAGTAAGAGATGAGACCATGTATAAGTACTGGGTATAGAAATTGACAATGATATGCAGCTAATTCATGGTATCAGGAATTCTATTTCATCTCACACTAAAAAAGTAAAATAAAGAAGCAAGGAAAGAAGAGACAGCATAGAATCTAAAAAGAATTTCTAAACAGAAGACCCAGAAGAGATTTACATAACAAGATTATATTCATAGATTATAAATTGAGTGTGTTTCTTTTGATGAAGAAACTGATCTTTCAGATATTTAAATTCTGCTTTGTCTCTGGAAAATTAAATGTCATTTATGTTTACACATGTGTTACTTATTGGAATTCCTACAAAATATGTTACACTGGGGAATACATCACAATTTTTTCTTATTAATTTCTATGTAGTAATTAAGAAGTAACACAGTCTTATTTTGACAAGAATAAAACAGTGTTGTAATTCTAATTAGGAAAAATTCCTCTAAAATAAATTAAAATGTAGAAATTCAAAGACAGTAGATAACTCTCAATCATTTCTCCTTAAGAACTATATAGATAAACTAAAATAAGAAAAGTCATAAATAACAGCACTTTTCAGTATGTTTCTTATGCTGTCCTCATTAATGGCTTGAAAGCATGAAACTCCACATGGGAGGAAATGCTAACTCTTTACCTAAAAGCAGTGTCATCCTTTTTCACTGCTATAGAAACTTGGTTTTGTTTCAATAATTCTTAGAATTATGTTAAATAAGATGTATTCCACCTGATAATAAATATTATAATTAATCCAGGTCATGAATTTTAGAAGTTTGAATGTGGCTCTTGAGACTTATAAAGTTAGCTTCTGGGTATAGTTTATTCCGTGATGAAGGAGACAGCATGAGGAGAAATCCTGCCCCTCTCCACTATTATTGGATCTTGTGGTATGAGTATGTGGACTCAAAGATTTGACAGCTGTAATGTGGTCTGAAGAAGAAAACTGAAATTTCATGGAGTGTTCCTTATGCACATGAGCATTGCTGAACTGTTGTATTAGTCAGATCTGAAAATTCCTACTCTCTGAAATATCTCATGCAAACTTATCTCCATTTTTTAAATCCAATTTAAGGCAAATGCCAAATGAAGCCATTACCTTTAATCAAATGTTTGCTAGGTGAAGTCTACTATGTTATGCATATGGAACAACAGTGGAACAGCCCTAGCCCACAAAAGGCTTCTATTTAATAACTTACATCTAATATTCTTGTTAATGCATTCACTAGTATTAGCTCTTTCTAGAACCATAAAGCTTTTACTAAGCACTGACAATCCTTAAACACTTACTAGTTGCTATGGGGAATAAAATTATTAATAATTCATATATCTGTATCATTGAGTCTCAGAAGAACTTAAGATATCTTCTGAATTTTCAGAGGGAATATTTATTTATTTGTTCTTCTTCTTTTTATTTATTTATGTGTGTGTGTGTGTGTGTGTGTGTGTGTGTGTGTGTGTGCAGAGTGTGTACCTGCAGAAGGCCCGCAGACAGGAGAGTGCGCAGAGGGAGACCCAGGGGTGGCGCGGGACAGGAAAGGGAGACCACTGAGCAGGGAGAACATGGCAAGGAAAGAGGAAGGTGCAGGGGAGACGAGCAGCGTGCAAACTCCGCAGCCCTCGCCACCAAGGGGCTTGGCTCTAGGGCTCCGAGAAGCAGGGAGGCCGCGTGTCGGGTGGCTGCAGTGTTGGCGGCCAATACCGGCATGGTCCTCACGCAGTCCCTGGGCGACGCGGCTCACACCTGCCCCACAGGGACAAGACCCGCCTTGTGGGCAGAATGCTGGGGCTTGGAGAGCCACTTGCCCAAGGCCACATGACCAGTTGGTGGCGGTGCCAGGATTTGAGCCATGGCTCCCTCCAGAGCCCCTGTCTGTGTCCACGGGCTGCCCGCTTCCAGGGCAGAGGGAGGCTATTTGTCACCCTGAGCCCTGTCCACCAACATGTGGGTGGCCTGGAGGGCAGGCCAGTGTTGGCGGTGGGCCCAGTGGCCAGACCCTGGCACAGCAAGCGCTGCCAGCTCTCTGCTTCCTTCCTCTTCCCTCCTACTCCTCCGTTTTTCTTGGCCTGGGGATTGAACCCAGGTGCTCCATCACTGAGCCACGTTCCCAGCCCTTTTTATTTTTTGAAACAGGGACTCACTGAGTTGCTCAGGCCCTTGCTTACTGGCCGAGGCTGGCTTTGAACCTGCGATCCTCCTGCCTCAGCCTCCTGTGTTGCTGGGATCACAGGCTGTGCCACCTCGCTGGGATGAACAGCTATTTCTGAGGAGCACCACCCAGGCCTGGCTTTCCCTGTACAGCACCATAGCCATCGCTGCAGACCTGTGTGGTCGGCCTGCCACCCCCCACCCAGGGCTGAGGCGTGGAGAAATTCTGCCCCCACCATGGCCGCAGGCGACTGGCCAGGTGGGGCTCAGCGGGCAGCCAGAGTGCATGGGGGAGGGGCGGGGTGTTGGCCAGGACCCCAGGCCTGTCACTGCAGCCAGGATGCTGCTGCTGGCCCCCCTGGGGTCCTCCTCCTCGGGCCCGCCTCCCCGAGCCTGGATCCCGAGGGCCCGGGCAGGTAGACAGAGGCAGGGAGGAGCGGCTCGGGCCTGTTCCCAGGCAGCCTGGCCGCTCCCCGCTCGCCAAGGCCCTGCCTCCAGAGTCGGGATGACACATCTTTCATGATTTCCCTCGTCCCCTTTGGCTCTCCAGTGGCCCAGACAGAGATTTATTCCCAGCCTGATGCTCGTGGCTTCCAGAGCCGGCAGGGCTGGGGAGGTGCTGACGGCTGGTAATGGATAAGACCGCAGCTCCCCCAGGGCCTGTGCCTGGGCCCATCCATCAGGCGCTGCTGGGTGCCGAGGTCAGCACTAACCAGGCCGCTGGCCGCTCCCCCGGGTCTCCGCGGTGGCGCACACTGGAGCTCCACTTTTGATTTTCCGGAGCTGGGCTTCGCCCGCCTCCAGGGGAGAGTA
The DNA here is from genome assembly GCF_902686455.1 of Sciurus vulgaris. NCBI lineage: Eukaryota > Metazoa > Chordata > Mammalia > Rodentia > Sciuridae > Sciurus > Sciurus vulgaris. The sequence continues at coordinate 77,663,510 of NC_136464.1, forward strand.
GGAGCCACCCTGTGCCTCTCCCCAGCTCCACCAGGGTGGGGGTTGCTGGGGCCGGGTCACTAGCTCCTCTGGTGAAATAGTGGCCTCCTGTGACACAGGGCACAGCCGTATTACCGTGAGCCGGCCTGTGCCCCTGAAGCCCCAGGAAGAGCCAGGCTTCAGCTCCAGTGTCTGCCCGCCGCCTGCTGCGGGGCAGGCCCGGTGCGGAGTACGGAGAGCCAATGGCTCAGCCAGGATCCTGCCCCACGGAGGTCAGGAGGTGCTGTCCATGCTGCCCCGGAGTCCTGCTTCGTGCTGACCCATGACCACACCAGCCCCCACTTTTCCATTTCCAGGGGCTGATGCCGGGCTGGGTGCCCCTGTGCACCGCCTCACGGAACCCCAGGACTGCCGTGGGCACCGAGTCTCTTAGCTCCGTGTCACAGACGGGGACGAAGGCCGGGAGACACGAGCCCGCAGCCAGGCAGCCAGACAGTGCTTGTGTGGGAAGTTCATCCCAAAACCCATGGGTGCCTCTGCCCTGTGTCATCGGCTGGCCTCACACCAGATACTTGGGACACGGAGGAGGGTAAGGGCCACGTGGGTGCCTCTGGGTGGCAGAGGAGGTCAGGGGCTCCACCCTATGCGAGGCCTCCCTTGGCCCCCTGAACCCTCAACATGGTCCTCCTGCCTCTGGCCTCACCCCGCTTTTCCTTCGGCTGGGGATGCAGTTCCCTGTCTGACCCTTGCCGGGCCCCCGTGGGTTCCTAGTGGATGCACGTGGCCAACTGCATGGGAAGGAGCAGCAGCTGTGTCCACCACCCCTGCCCGCAGAGCAGGCCAAGCCTGGGCCCAAGAGCACCCAGGTGGCCACCTCTCCGGGGGTCAGACTCTTGTTGGACTCAGTCACCGGGGCCTTTGATAATTGCTGTTTATTGGTTTCTGTGGCTTTTGGAACTAATTGCCTCAAACTCAGTGGCTTAAAACAGCAGGAGTCTCTTGACCTGGTATGGAGCCCGCAAGCCGGAGATGGAGGGGCCGTGGGCACAGCCCTCGGGAGGCCCTCGCCGGGAGCCTTCCCCCCACTCCCAGCTCCTGCTGGCTCCAGGTGCCCCTCGGCTGTGCCACCTGGCTCCAGCCTCTGCCTCGGTTTCCATGTGGCCTCTCCTGTGTCTGTGTCTCCTGTGTGAGGATGCTTTTGCCACTTCGGGCCACTCAGACCCTCTGGGGCTGCCTCACCTCAGGAACCTTCACTACCTGGACAAGACTCGTTCCCGGATAAGGTCCCATTCCCCTATTCTGGGTCTGTCTTTTGGGAGCTAACATCTGACCCACTGAGAGAATAGCATCGCCTTGACCTGAACCGAGTCGGTCGCGCAGTCTGAGGAAGGGGCCGAGCCGGGCCTCACTGCCTCCTGCCCAGTGTTGCTGCGAGCAGTGTGAAGCAGTCTGTCGACAGGCAGGGGTTTTAACCAGCTAGAAGCGGGGGCCCAACGCTGGAAGCCAGGTTTTACACCTCCTCCGTGTTGATGGGGAACTTTCCAAACACAAAGTTCAGAAGTTGGTGACTAACTCCCGTTGGAGCCACCTCTCAGATCCCACAGCTGCGACCATCTGGTGGCATTTGCTTCCCATTCTTTCTTTTGTTATTTTTTTTTAAATTTTTTTAAATTTATTTTTATTGTAAACAAATGGGATACATGTTGTTTTAGTTTGTACATGGAGTAACAGCATACCATTTGCGTAATCATACATTTACATAGGGTAATGATGTTTGATTCATTCCGTTATTTTTTTCCTTCCCCCTCACCCCTCCCACCTCTCTTTTCCCACTATACAGTCCCTCCATCCTCCATTCTTGTCTCCCTCCCACCCCCCATTAAGTGTCATCATCCACTTATCAGTGAGATCATTCCTCTTTTGGATTTTTGAGATTGGCTTATCTCACATAACATGATATTCTCCAATTTCATCCATTTGCCTACAAATGCCATAATTTTATTATTCTTTATGGCTGAGTAATATTCCATTGCATATATATCAGAGTTTCTTTATCCATTCATCAATTGAAGGACATCTAGTTTGGTTCCACAATCTGGCTATTGTGAATTGAGCAGCTATGAACATTGATGTGGCTGTATCTCTTTAGTATGCTAATTTTAAGTCCTTTGGGTATAGGCCAAGTAGTGGGATAGCTGGGTCAAATGGTGGTTCTAAAGCCTTTATTTTTATCTACTTTTAATTTGGTTTCAAAGGAAAATATAATTCTGCATATTTAATTAAAAGTCCATAGTATCATCTCACAAAAGGCATTTAGTTTTATAATAGTAAAATGTTGCTATGTGATATGACACAGCTGAGAAAATGAGGAAATATTCAAAATCAAGACACATAAATATGTGGAGGATTGAATGTTAGGTAACTACAGCATTTAGGATAAGAAATAAATACTTATTTTCAATGTTCCTCTCATTTCAGACATTCACTTTACATTTTTATGCTTTTATGGGCTTTGCAATAACCTTTTTAAATAAATTTGCTACAACACGAGCTGCTTTAATAATAGTATAGCTGTAACATTACCAAGAAAGGACCACAAGTTGTAACTAGTGGCTTTCTTCTTTTCCAAGTTAATAAAGCATTGAATTGTCAAATTAGATACATGTGAATTAGAGATCTTCCCCCATATCAAATTTCTTTTAATAATTTTAAGAATGTAAATAAACAAGTGACACAGAAGAGACAGGAAGAGGTCTACTACAATGTGCATGGCTCCCCAGCTCATCCTTCCTTCATTGATTGTGTATTTTCTGGTCTGAAAAATAGCTAAAGTCTTGAAGTTAGAGTCTTGAATTAGCTCACAAAGCAAATAGTGTTTAATTACGAGGCATCTCTATTTTATGAGCTTAAGAGTAGTATAGCTTATGTGAGATTCACCAAGGAGCAATGCTAAGTTCAATCTGTACAAATTAGTTTAGTTTACCCTAAGTAGGTGCAGAACAGATATCTTCCTCAAAGCACTCTATAGATGGGAAATCACCTCTTAAGAAATGCCATTAGGGGCGCAGATCGGCCTGAGGCGAGCGTCGACGCCAGGGAGGACGCCATGGCGGCAGCGGGCGGTAGCCGGAGAGCTCCGGGCGGCTGGGCCTGCCCCTGGCCGCGCGCCTGCCCGCGGGGTCCGGCCGAGAGAGCGGCGGGGAGGACGGCCTCGGCGAGAAGACGTCTGGCAGTAATGACTGGTTTCAGAGTTCCAGGGTCCCCAGTTTTGCTCAGATGCTGAAGAAGAATTTGCCGGTTCAGCCATCAGCCCAGACGGTGACCGCGCCCACAGGATTCTCCTTGGAGAGCTGCAGCTTGTCCAGCATGGCTTCCAAGGTTACACAAGTGACCGGTAATTTTCCAGAACCATTGCTTTCTAAAGGTCTTTCATCTCTTTCACATCCTGTCCTGCCTCCAAAGAAAATACCTAAGGAATTCATAATGAAATACATACGTGGAGAGATAAATCCTGTGTCAGCCTTGCACCAATTTGCACAAATGCAGCGGGTTCAGCTTGACCTTAAGGAGACTGTAACAACAGGTAATGTTATGGGACCATATTTTGCTTTTTGTGCTGTTGTGGATGGTATTCAATATAAGACTGGACTGGGACAAAACAAAAAGGAGTCTAGATCCAATGCTGCAAAATTAGCTCTTGATGAGCTTTTACAATTGGATGAACCCGAACCAAGAATGTTAGAACCATCAGGTCCTCCTCCTATCCCTGCAGAACCTGTTGTTACACCTGAACCAGCTTATGTTTCAAAAGTACATTATGGTAGGAAAGTCCTTTATGATGTTTTTTCTTAGAAGATTAACCCAATTAAAATTATAATTAATATGCAGAGGTATGAAAATGTACACTAAAATTGCATCATTCAAACCTATTGCCGCCTCTGTAAAATAAAAGAAAAATTTTCTTCTGTGCTAAAAATGAGAGAAATAAGAAGAAAGATTAAAGGAAGGAGTTTCCTCTTGTAAGGAAGATAGTTCATCAGTTTTATATAACTCCTTTTTTGGAGAATTCTTTGTTTTGGTGGTCTTGTTATTAATGTAAACCAGTGACTTTCTGGTGCTCAATGGTCATTTGGCATATTCATTTCAAGTAATATATTCACTTTCTTTTAATGCCAGTTACCAATCACTGAAGCCCAGGAAAGTTAGAACTTAGTTGACATAACTAGTTGTGTGTTCTACTACCAATTACTTCTCTGCATACTTTAATTTCATCATTTGTAAAATGGCCATTACAGTAATTACCTTAGAGTTATTGTGCAGATTAAATGAACTCATACATGTTAAATACTCATATTAGTGCCTGACACAATAGGTGCTCACTAAATAGTAACCTTTATTTTATTAAAATTCCTCATCACATTCAATATTGTAGTTATTATATCCTTTTCCTGTTAGACTGTTAATCTCCTTGAAAGCAGAAAATTATTCTTGAATTTCTCCATTGACAACATTTCATGCTACAGATTTTAAAGTTTGTAATGTGAAAAAAGAAAATCATTCTTGCTTTCATTTTCCAAGCCTGGAAGTCAGGATTGAAATTTTTGATGTAACCTTTGTCTTCCATTGTCTTTCTCTGAGGCAAAGAAAAAGGCTTCACACATTTGTATGCTTGCAATGGAGTAAAACAAAAACCAGGCCAAGGAAAATAAACACATTCGAAGGGCAAAATTCACTAGTAGTTAGGTATGGTCACTTGACAGTCATAAGAAGTGATGAGCAGAAGAGTCGTGAAGGATCAGTTCTACAGCAGTGATTTCTTAGTATGGGAAGAGGCTCTTGCCTTTCAGGCTCTGAGACTAGACATTTTTAATGACTAATGGGATAATTCTCAAGGATTGGCAATAACAGATTGCATTACCATGGGAAAAGAGGTCATAATCTATGAAGAAGGAATATGTAGTTTTAATAAACAGTATGGTTTAAAAGGCTCAGGTGTCAGGAGTCAAGTGTCAGGAAAGGGAGAGCAAAACATCACCCTTCAAACTTAGGGGTAAAACGGGAGATGTGTTAGTTTTGAATAAAAAGGATTTGAGAATGAAAAAATTCTTAACACTCTTTGGTCCAGTTATAGAAATAGGCACTTCCACAACCTATCTACCTTGCTGTGTAAATCTAACCGGACTGTAGCTTTATTAAGAATAGATGGATTTTGGGTTCTGAAAAGAGGTTCAAGTCACCCATGATGAGTGACCCTTGAAATTAGCAACTTGTAGGAAAAAAAGTGTTAACTGACATATGTGTCATCTTGTTACCTCCTCCTTCATTCCCAATGATTTGTGCGACTGTTTTACTCCCTCAACAGTCAGCACACATGCATAGGGAAAACAGTATTGTACTTCCTTCACACGTATGCTAAGAAGAGAGATATCGAGTAATTATATTCGGGGCATTTGTTATTTCTTTTAATATTAACATCAAGAGGTATACTGGTGTATTGTTTGTGTGTTGTGGGGGGGTAGTGTTATTTGCAATGCTGGAGTCAAACCCTGGGCCTTAAACATGCTAGGCAAGCACTCTACCATTGAGCTGTATCCTCATCCCTATCCCCTGTTAGTATATTGATTCCCAAATATTCTTTGATATTTCTAAACATTTTCTTGCCACATGCATAATTCTCAGTCTGTTAGTACTAATCATAGTGTATTTTTCTGTATCATAAACTAATTACTAACTGCATAGGATATGGTTAAATAAATTACAGTACATTTCATTTTGTGGAACCACTAAAAAGAATGAAATAACACTAATGTCTCTTTGATGTCCAAGATAAAGTAATGTGAAGAGTGGGGTTTAGCATACCCCAGTTATTTTTTTTAATGATGCATGTTTATATTTACATGTAGTTTCTCAAAATACCTTTAAGAAACTGGTAGTAGTGGTTTTGTATCTGGAAAGGGAAACTTGTGAATGAATGTATATACCTTGTTTCATAAAAAGAATAAAAAAATTAATTTTTTTTAAAAAAGAACATTAAGTGGAAACTGCATCTCCTGTATCATAAGTTTTGTAATAAAGAGTAATAGTTCATTCTGCCTTCTCAGAAAAAAAAAAAAAAAAAAAAAGAAATGCCATTAGACTACTTATCCAGAGACTCAGTACACCAGAGGAGTAGACCAGTTGCCTGCATTGTTTCCTTTCCGCCTTGCATGCAGAATATTTTGTGTCTGCTCAAATTCATGTGATGAAGCTTTAACTCTCAATGTGATGCTATTTGAAAACCAAAATTGGACATTTGAGAGATAATTAGGTCATGAGAATAGGGTCCTGATCTGATGGGATTTTTATCCTTATTAGAAGTGACACCAGATGTTCCCACCCCCCCACACCCAACATATCACATAGGGTGTCTGCAGGAAGGTGACAGTCTAGAATCCAGGAAGAGCCCTCACCAGAACTCAACCATGCTGGCACCCTGGATCTTAGTCTTCCAGACTGACGAACTATGAGAAAATATATTTGTTGTTCAAGTAGCAAGTTTTTAACATTTTCTAATGACATCCTGAGCAGACTGAGAAAACTCCCTGAACCACCTTAGGAGAAACAGATCATAGGCCTGTGGCTTTCAGTTCTACTCCTGCCCATATTCTCTCCCATAAATTTTCTGACAAATTTGCTTTGAAATATTAAGAATATTTGAAGATTTTGTTGAAAGATATTACTAATTCTACCAGAACAATAACTAAAGTAGAATTTGAATTTAAATTCTCTTATGATCGTATCATAATCCTTGTTTTGTTTTTTGTATTAATTTTTATTAATTAATTTATTTACATGATAAATATGTTTATTGGGGAAATTACAAAGTATAATTAAAACTTTAATAACTGCTGCTAATATAGTCTTATGTATTATTTCAACATTGCTTGTATGTCTACACATTAGAGATTTATAAACATTAGATTTTTTTTGTCACATAATATGTTTTTTAAAAGTAATGTATCGTGAATTCATTCACAATCTATTACATATTCTTTTTTTTTTTTTTTTTGGTACCAGGGATTAAACTCAGGGTCATTCAATCACTGAACCTCATCCCCAGCCCTATTTTCGATTTTATTTAATTTAGAAACAGGATCCCCCTGAGTTGCTTAGCACCTCATTTTTGCTGAGGCTGACTTTGAACTCTTGATCCTCCTGCCTCAGGCTCCTCACTCTTATAATCAATTACCTTCAGTGGTAGAAACTTCTATACATCCATCAATGTCTCTTTTCCCACAGCAAGAGAATATACCTTGATTCAAAGAGTAGTCAATTTAACTAAGTTCTTACAATATTTTTTAAAGAGAAAATGATGCCTGCATTTCTATACAATTATATGTACTCATCCTTCTTCTCCATTGCATTCCTACACATTTTATATACTCATCCCTCTTCTCCATAAGCAGGAAATCAAGTTTGATGGTATCTTAGTTTTAGTGAAAACAGATAACAAAAAGGCCCTTGATGAAATAACTTAGAAGAAACATAGGTTCTTGGATGGCTGATCCAACCATTCACTTTTAGCTATTACATTGTTGGATCCATCTTGTCTTACCCTGATACACTGTCTTCCTAGTGAAGTGAGGATTATCTGAAGCAAATTGCCACTCCTATGTAGCTTCACCTCCAATGATACATATTTGAACTTTGTTTTTCTGATATTATTAAGTGTATGCTTTAGGAACATCACCATTTTACCTTCCATTTCTAAATCCTGGAAACCATATAGACAGATGGGGAATCCTCATTTTATCCACAGGGTCAAGAGGGCTCTCAAATTTTTTTCTATTTCTAAGATTACTGAAACATGATTGAAATAGGTAGTATCCACCTGCTCCCCAGTCCTCCCCAACTTGCTCAACTGATTTCTCAGATATCTCCTCCGGCATTCACTAATAGGTAATAACAACCTCACTCATATATTTCCAGTAAAAGGAAGCTCAGTGCCACACATTTGTCTGCCATTCGTTTTTCACTCAACTAAACTTGTTTCAAAAACTAGTGGTATTTGCCTCTCAATAACTTTATGTTTTGATTTTAGTTCTACCCAGTGGAGTTATCTAGATTAAAGTTTACATTTCCATGTTATATACCTGAAAACACTGTTTCCTGGCATCTCTTCTATGTTTTTTGTCCCTCTTGCTATCACTCCTAAGGCCTGGTTTTCAGAAACATTTATAATCTTATTTCCATTTATAAGGAAACTTCACTTGCTTATACCTCATTGAACAGATGACAACTACAGAGACAACTTCTAGAAAAGTAGTGTAAGGCACTCTGAACTCTCTCCCCAGAGAAATGGCCCTAACTGGCAAAAATTATTAAAACATTGCATACAACTTTCAACTGTTTCAAATCCCAGTAGTTTCAAAACTCAAGTGTTTAAGGGAAGAAAATTACAGTTTTCAGGTAAAATAAAAATACACTGAGTCATAAAAGATAACTATAAATGAGATAGGTTATTTCTACACTGAGTGCAGTATCTTAAATTTGTAAAGAACAAACCATCACAGGTTGGATCAACAGAGGAGGTCCAGACTAAATGTTAAACACCCCATTAATTCAAAAACCATTAAAAAAGTATTAACCACACCACTATTATGAGTACATCAAAATTATAAGCTAATTTAATTTTTTTAAAAAGTAAGTTAAAATTAAAACAGAACTTTGGGCTCACTCAAATTATGTGCCATAATTGCAAGACCTTAGTTCCTTCCCTTTTAACATGAAATACTTGCTCATGAAAATTTCAGAGGTCACACAAATTGTTTATCACTCAGAGTTGTAAGATCAGCTGAGGAAATTAATATGATAATCAATATAATAATGATAAAATTATGAATAACATCTGTTGAGTCCTAAAAATACATCAGGGTCTAAATTTTATGCATACAGTATCATGTTTAATCCTCCAAACTTAGGTACTTTTAATTCCATTCCTTAGGACAAAAGGGCACTGAAAGTTTTGAAGTTCAAAAACTAAAGAGAAATGTCCTAAGCAGTATGAGGAGGAAACTTCAGTAATTTAGTCAGCCTTTTTGCTGCTGTGACTAAATGATCTGACCAGAACAATAATAGAGAGGAAAAGTTTATTTGGAAGCTTACAGTTTCAGAGGTCTTGGTCCATAGACAGCTAGGTCCATTCCTTGGAGCTCAAGGTAAGGCTGAACAACATGGTGGAAGAGTGTGGTAGAGGGAAGCAGCTCACATGGTGATCTGGGAGCAGAGAGAGATTCCACTGCCAGATACAAACATATGCCCCAAAGTCACACCCCCAATTTTCCTCCAGCCTCCTCCAGCCACACCCTATACCTTCAGTTGTCACTCAGTTAAATACTTATTAGTGGATTACTTCACTGATTGGGTTAATACTCTCAAGGGACTATGCTTTTTCTTAAAAGCAACAAACTTGGAAAGTCCTTGTACGTGACATCAGTGATGCTCAATGGAGCAGTGAAGGCCATTTTTTTTTTTTTTTTTAATGATTAAAACAAAGTTCGTGGTGACATGGAAGGTACCTGGGCAAAAAGATAGGGTTTGAATTCCAGTTATGCCCCTTGCCAATCATGTGCAATTTTGGCTGGTTATGTAACATTTCTGAATCATGTGTCCTAAGCCAAAAAAAGTTAGAATAATACTGGATTATTTTCCAGGGCTGCCATAACAAAATAACAGAGACAAACAATGACTCAAACAAAAATTTGTTTTTTCACAATTATGGAAGTTAGTAGTTCAAGATAAAGGTGTTATAGGTTTAGTTTCTTCTGAGCTCTCTAGCTTTGGCTTGCAAATAACTGCCTTCTGTGTCCATACCTGGTTGCCCCTTGTTCTGTATTGTCTATGTCCTAATCTCTTCTTCTAATGAAGACATGAGTCATATTGCATTAGGGCTCATCCTATAGACCCCATTTTACTTTAACAACCTCTTTAAAGGCCCTATATTTAAATATAGTCACATTCTGAGATATTTGGACGTTGGAACTTTGACTTCTGAATTGTTATGGGACACAAATCAATCTATAACATTTATCTTTCAGATTCATAGAAAAGTTATGGAAACATGAACAATTTATGTGACAATAAAGGGTTAAAGTATGGATGGTTTTGATTCTCAGAAGAATGAGAACTATTTAAATTCAGCTATTTTAGGTTATCTTTCAATTTTTTTAAAAGACATCAAAGGAAATAGAAAGGAAATACATACCCTTACTGATGACAAATGCTTACTTTTGCATGCACTTTAAATTACAGTGTATGCAGCTCAAAGAAACTTTGGTCTGACACACAACCCACACTTATTTTGCAGATGAGGAGAGCAAGCCTGGTCACTTGTCCCAGGTCACACACATGGTTAATTCCTAGAATAGAAAGTTCCAATTGCTAGTTAACTGTTTTTGTTCCCCTATGCTTTGCTGTCTCTTGTGATTTTTTTTCAGGATCATGGACTTAACAGTTTCCAGGAGTGATTATTTTTGAAATAATGCTTATTTCACATCTAGAGTGTTCCACAAGTAGCTGCAATTCCAAATTGGCTTCTTATTTCAATCTGAGTTCAATTTAAGCTAAAAACAATTTTTTTTAAATCTATGACTTCATCTTGCAAAAGATTAACCCCCCAAATTCTCAGAAGTACCCACGAACATTTCATCCTTCAAAGCTGAAGCACACAGTAAGACACATATTAACCTAACAACTGAGACTTATTATATTTCAAATGATGTAGTACATGCACACATTTTCCTACTAGTGTTTCTCAAATGTTGCCTGAACAGAGCCCAAATAAATCTTTCAAAATGCTTAAACACTTTTTTGCATGCTTGTCTTAACAATAATGAGTAAAAGGAAGAACAATTCCATTAAAACTGTGTTGGGAACTGTTTAGGGCTACCTTAATTTAAGAAAAACACATTTAAACAGTCGAGCACTGTAACAACTTTTTTCCAAAATTCCAGGCATTTCTTTTTCTTCCAATAAGAAAATAGCACAGAAATAATGTCACCTTCAGGAGAAGCAGTGAAACGATCCAGTCATATTTCCTCTCTTCTAGACTCTAGCAATAGACTCAATCCTTTTCTTCTTCTTTTTTTTTTTTCTTGTGGTACTGAGAATTTAACCCTGAGTGCTCCACCACTGGGCTATGCCCCATTCCTTTATTATTTTTATTTTGAGACATAGTCTCACCAAGTTGCCAAGGCTGGCCTTGAACTTGCAGTTCTCCTGCCTTTGAATCCTGTGTGACTGGGGTTACAATCATGTACCTCGGCAGAAGACCAGACTCAATCTTTGAAGTAAGAATGGAAACATTAAACTCCTATCTATTCTGATGGAGAATAGAAAGAACACAGGCTTTGAATTTAAAGACAGACATTCATATTCAGTTGACCATTCACTATTGGGACCTAAAGCATAAGAACAAAGATAATGGACCTACTTGTTGGCTTATTGTAAAGAAAGAATGAGGTAGTGTATGAAAAGCATCGCAACCATATGCTCAATGTGACATGGCATCGCTTATTTTCCTGGAAACAATTAGGGGACAAAATTATAAGCAAAAGATGGAGGGTGGTGATGACTCATCACTTTCCAAACAGAATGAAATGTATGGTGGCCCAGAGGAAATGTTTCTAATCTGAATTAGGCACACAACAACTAAAGCTCCCACTTGCAGCCTTAGAATTTTTTTAAAAGAAGTAACCTTAAAAGTGGTGACAGCAAGATGCCCAGTTCACATTTCATCTCCTCAGTTTGGATCTGGAGCTGCCCAAAAGACTGGAAGGTATACAGCATTTTAGTCTAAGTGGTAAGAAAGAGAGGACACCAATATGTGAAATAAGGATAGAAAAGAGACCCTCTGGCAAGACTATAGGAAAAGAGGGATTACTGGAACCAATGGTGAAAACAGTTTTATCCTCATTCACCTTCTCCAGATTTTAAGCGTGGCCAGCTACAATTTGAAAGAGTAAAGCATCACACTGCTGGTTTCGTAGCACATCTATTTGTCTTTGCCTAAACAGTACACTGCCTTTAGGGATTATGGGGAGGGTGTCAAAAGCCCCCATAATATGAAGCTGAACCTTAAAATGAAATTATAACTTTGAGTGATCTAATTAACTTCTGTCAACCTCACTTTTCCCCAGCCTCATAAAGAGGATGCTATATAAAATGCCTACTTGAATAAGGTGAGGGCTAAATAAATGCTTGTATATAGTATTACTACCCATACACTATATTTTTATAGTAATGTATAAAAAAAGATTGTGAAAGTACCTAATATCTGATCTGAAGAAGACACAATTATTTTCATTTTTGTAATTTCTTAGTTATTAAATCATAAAATATGTTCACTGAAATTAGGACTGCATGCTGCATTTTAAATGGTTGTAAGAAATAAATACATAAATTGCAGGACAAACTTCTTGGATGGGTGCCATGAAGATTTTGGATAAATGAATTGATGCTGGGAACATCTAAAATTCTCTCCTAGTGGTAATTAGAATCATCTATGTTGATAAAAGTTTTGAGACATTCTTATAAATTAATTGTGTATTTGATCAACTTACTGTGGTTTTATCACATGATTAGATGTAAATAGTCTCAATATACACAGAGGAAATGGGGTAGAAGATAATACTGATACTCCTTAGTGCTAATTTGATTACACCTAACACCAAATATTTGCCATTTTTTTCTTTCTAAAGAAAGAAAATTTACTGAAATTTTGAATTTGAAATTCAAAGCCGTGAAGTTATAAGTAAAGAGAAAAATTATACCATGCTTGAAATTTTACTAAACACATCCAATTTGAATTCAATTTCATTTTGAATTTACAAAAGAAAAGACATTTGTGAGAAAATGTGTGATTTTCTTTTATTCTAAATGGGAAAAACATTAAAAGAACAGTGGCAAAAAATAACATATTTCTGCATTCTTTTGTCCCCTCAAATTTTCTTACTGGGTGGTAAAGGTTAGTGTGGGAAGAGGGAGAGATGCCTGATAATCTACTGAAAAGGAGACCATTCTTTGGTTCATGCCAGTGCCTCTCACTACTGATCAACAAGATGCTCAGCTGCAAGTGACAGAAAAATAAGTATTCAGGCTATTTCACCCAAGAAGAAACTATAACACATACAATGGCAAAGAGAAAATAATAGCAAGTGAATATTTGTTGCAAAAGAATGCTTATCAAAAGATTTACCATATGCTGCTTTTCAAAGTAGAATGCTACATGAAATTTTTAATTTTAGATGTATCTATTCTGTAAATTTTGTCTAAATTAACACATAAGCTTATTTGATATATTTATAACATATTTAATGTTTATATTTATGTTTATGTATTATATAAATAATTGTTTATGCATTTATGTATTTTATAAATATATGTAGTTTATTTTTATGCATGTGTATATTCTATTAATGTCTGTATATTTATGTACATTGTTTAAATTCATGTGTATACATATACATAAGGACACAGAGTGTCCCATAATTGAATCCAGCTTTTTCTTCTAGATATTTTTCATCTTATATGTCCTTACTATGGATATTTGGAATAAAAAAGATCAAAACTTCACACACTCAAATTTGTATTACTTAACTTTTCTTCAAATGCTTTATATGACCCTCTCAATATGCTCTAGGAGTTTTCCATCGAAAGGTCATAAGCTAACTTCAGTCTGAAAGTCCAACCCATTATTCTTCTCCAGATTCATTTATACCTTCTTTCCACCTTTCTCTCCTTGACTTGAGAGACTGGCTGAGGGAAAATGGATCATAATTAGCAGATGGCTGGTCATCAAAATGCATTCTCAGAACCTATGATTAAGGATATTGAAAGGAAAATCAAATGGCAACCCCTTGCCTGAAAAAGTTGGGGAATTCACTCTCTATAATCTCCCTTGCCACCTTGTTTGGTGTCACTGACATAACTCTTCTCTTTCTGTTCCTGTTGCCTCTCACTTTATGAGTGTGAATCACAGTTGCTCCCTAGACAAACTGTAAGACAAAATTAATGAAAGTTCCATTTTTTTTTATACACTAAGTCCTTTTCTCCCTTAGGGAACTGGTCCCTGACAGTTTCAAGAGAATAATTGTTGTGAATAATGCTTTGTACTGAGAGAAAATTTATCCATAATTCTCAACTAAAAAGTGGGCCTTATGACCATTTCTAAATATTCAAACTCTATAGTGGCTAATATTCTCACACAGTTTTACCTTATGTAAGAAAGTATTCAGACAGCAGTATGAATTAGTATTTGGTTTTATCCAGGATAATTTCCATTGTCCATTACATGGATTTTTCCATTCTAAAGATGAGACATACCTAACCCACCCACAACACCAGTTTTTATAGTACTGCTCTGGCTTATGTCCAATAAATTCTGTTCAATTTTAGAACTAAAAGACTCATCTTTTTACAAGTAACTTGGACAATACCATCATTTTCTTTTCCAAATTGGTGTGATCAATTGGTATGACATTTCTGGCAAACTGATTTCACTGGCTGTCTTTCACATTCATCCAAACTGCTCTGACCACAAAAAGGTATGAATGGTACAATACTGATGCTCAGAAATTACATCGCTGTGCAGACTTCATCCTTTCATGTGACCTGGTAGGATGAGAACCAGTGTTGTCCTTTAAAAGAAAAAGATAGGATCACAGAAAATGACTAAAGAATCACTTACACATCCTAACTTAACATCTTTGAGGCAGAGCCTGTGCCTTATCCCATTCTGCCTTCTCTAGCCCTCAACACATTTGGCTCTCACTGAAAGTCTGTAGAAGTGATAGAGTTACTGAAACTCTGAATCACTTGATTTCTATACTTTGAACACTTCAACACTTAAAACAAAATTTTTGGCAGGATTGGAAATTGAAACCAGGGGTGATTTCCACTGAACTACACACCAAGTCCTTTTCTCGAATTTTTAAAATTTTGGAACAAGGTTTCACTAAGTTGCCTACACTAGCTTCGAGCTTGCCATCCTGCTACATCACAGCCTCCTGAGTTACTATGATCATAGGTGTGTCACCGCACCCAGTCACCATTTAAAATTAATAAAAACATTTACACTGACACTTTATCAATTGTATTGCAGGCTTACATAAAATGGAAGTTTTAACTTGAAAAAGTTGAGAATTCTTTAGGCTAGAAACAAATATAAACAAGTACTATATCTTAACTTCAGCTTAAAGTGACTTAAAGTGACTGCTGGCCAACAGTTGGCTACCAATAAGAGTGAAACTAAAGCTGCCTGTGCATAATCTCCTGTTAATTTTACCACATAGTCTGCTAAACTATCCACATTTCCTTGCCTACACCAAGAATACCATTATAACAAGAGGCAACAGTAACAATAACACATTATAATGGACTAATATTTAAAAAGCACTTATTATATACTAAATAATCTGTTACATGATTATTCCCTCATATAATATGTGCAACAACAGTATCAAGTACAATTTCCCCCATTTTATTGATGAGAAAACTTAGGCTGAGATAAGAAATTTATTAAAATTTACACTTATGAAATAAATTGTTTTTAGAGAATGAATAATCTGTACCTTTGACCATTATGTCACACTTTTCCCATTTTGATTTTATTCTTTCATCCACGGTAGCTAAGGTACCCACCATCAGAATACATTCTAAATCCTCCTCAGGAATTACACTACTTCAACCAACAAGCAATATCTTCATACCTGTGGAACCACCCCCAAATACAATAGGAAATTATCATATAAACCAATCCTGGTGAAAGTTTTTGCTGAATACCTCACTTACAAGTCAAAAGAAAGGAATTTAGTGTTGGCTAGCACAAGGTGTTTGACATAACATCAGTTAGAAATTGCTCCATAAACCAATTATATTTGAACCTAAAAAAAACATTTCTTAAAAGTCATAACAATGATGAAAGCCCACATTCAATAATGTGAAATTCATTTCCTTGGTAATATCATTCAGTAATGCAAACATCTTTATCTTACACATGTAAATTAGTATTTCTTTAAAGACATAAAACACATCTCAAAATGGTCAGAGGAAGGAGGATGTTGTAAGGTCTCCAGATTAGCAGAGGGTGGGAGTGGTAAGATGTGGGGGAAGGGGACATGCTGTGAAGTCACTTTTTGGTGAGAAAGGTAATTCATGAGGAAATATTTCTCTAAATATTAACATCCATGGTATAGTAGCCTAGATATTAAAATTTTTAAAGAGTACTTCTTGAACTGTTATTGAGTCCTACTACTTAATGGACTGTTCTTCAAGAGCTACCTGGCACTTCCTTGAATCATTCAATTCTACTCCACATTTACATAGACCATTTATAGGCAAATGTGGTCCCTGTTTTTAAAATTTAGACTTAACAGTCTTATATGAAAAAGCAATGTCTTTCTGAGCATGGTTGTGCACGCCTATCATCCCAGTAGCTCAGGAGACCAAGGCAGGAGGATTATAAATTCAAAGCTGCCTCAGTGTATTAGGGTTCTCTAGAGGAACAGAACCATCAGGAGGTATGATTATAAAAAAGGGTATTTATTAGGTTGACTTACACAACCAGAAGCTGGATAGTCCACAATGACCATCTGCAGGCTGGAGAACTAAGATGCTGAAGCCTCAGAACAAGAGGGATCGATGAAGCTGTCCCAGTCTGAGACCAAAGGCTTCTGGAAAGTCCCTGGAGAATCACTGGCAGAGTCCACTTTGGAAGAGTACAGAAGCAAGAGTCTGATGTCCTCAGGCAATTGCAGCAGCAATCAAGAACCCATTCAAGAAGAACTAAGCTTGCCTTTGCTGCTGCTTCATTGTTCTTCCAACTTATTCCATCCAAGTCTCCAACCTATTAGTTGGTGCTGCCCACACTTAAGGAGGGTCTCCGCTTCAGTTTGCTATCCCACATGACAATCATTCCTAGACATACCCTTGTTGACACACCCAGAGCCTCTTAAAGTTCAACATCTCTTAATCCAATCAAGTTGACAATTCAAATCAAACATTGCACTTAGCAACTTATAGAGGCCCTAAGGAATTTAGTGAGACACTCTCTCAAAATAAAATAAAAAGTTCAGGGATGTGGCTCAGTAATTAGGTGCCCCTGGGTTCAATTCCCAGTACCAAAAAAAGTAAAGTCCATAAAACATTTCAGAATATCTCATAAACATTCCTTTACATGCATTACATAAAAATCTGTGCTGTTAATAGTTGTGTGTAAAAAAACTGCCTGAGAAAATAACTCAGACTGGAGATATTTAGGCAAAAACAATCATAGACGTTCAGCTTTTGATTGCCATTTAGAGGTCATCAAGTCCAATCCCCTACTGGGTTCCAGACACTTACCATACAATCACCATTTGAATATTTGAGACACCTGGTTCATTTCATTGTTCATTAGTCTTAATTGTTAGAGACCTTTTCCTCATTATGGTGGGGAATCCTTGGGAATATTCTCTTCATGGGTCATATGACAGAAAGGAACTGATTTTTTTCTCATGAGAACCAGACAAAGATTATTTCCTGTGACTTTTGAACAAAACACATAAAAATGTATGTGCCCAGAGCCTAAATCACATGTATACAACTAGTGAGAGAAGACAGAATGTATGAAAATCCTTTGCTTCAAGCATATTTGTTTGGAGATTATGTATGCTTTATTTTTCCAATTCCAGTGTCCCATGTAACAAATTGGAGTTGGGCTTAAATATCATCTCACAGGTACAATTTCCACTCAGAGAAGAGATTCAAGGCTTCAGCACTTTCCACCCCTGCCCCTCCTAAAATGATTGACTCTTCACTACTGACACAGGTCCAGTTATAGTTATTGGGCCCACAATAAGTCTTCTGTCTGCACCGTAAGCTATGCTCGGTGTACCAAAAGAGGTTAGTTAGACCATTAAAAAACATATATTTCATTGTCAGGCATGGCAAAAATGGGTGATTGAAGCATTAGGAATAGAGAAGCATTCAAGAATAGAGAAGTTGGGGATGGCAAGGTTCATTGAACTATATTTAGTCTCCTTGGACAGCAACATTTTTGTGACCACTGGATAAACCTATGCCTTACTTGACTGGACTCTCCCAACATTAAGACAGGGAATGAGACTGCAGACCTGAATTTTATGAACAATTTTCCTGTCTCTTTGTAGTCTATTTGGAACTGCAAGGGCTTATGTAATCTCCTTCACAAAAGATCATGTCTTTCCAAGTAACTTCAATTTGAGTTCCCAAGGGGCATGGTCACCCATATCTGGCTCAGAATAAACTGTTTTTCTTATTTTCTCCAAGCAGAGCTATTATTTTTCATTGACAATTGACCATTTTCCTGTACTAATCTATTGACCAAAAAAAAAAAAAAAAAAAAAGTTCAATATAGGTCATAAAATATTGATTCTAAGCCACTCTCAGCCATACCTGCTATACCAATTCCTTGGGAGACTGAGTCAAGAGGGTCACAAATTTAAAGCCAGCTTCATCAAGATAGGGGAATTGCCCATGTTTATTCTGAGGCCTGACTAAAAAAAATATTCAAAATAAAGGGTTGAATTTGAAGTGCAGTGGTAGAGGCCCCAGGCCCTCAAAAATAAATAAATAAGAAAACAAATTTTAAAACAAAGTATATTAACTTCCTCACCCAGCTGTGAGTCTTCAGCATACCATCTATATAGTTATGGATGTCATTTGCATAAGTATTGGATCATTTCAATATAAAGGGCCACATTCAAAAGCACCTCACATGAAGGTTTACTCCTGGAGGATATAGTTGCTTTCATTAGCTTACATTGGCATTCTCCCTTCTGTTTGTCAGTGCTATACTTGTACTTGTCTTTGTTCCCCTTCCTAACATGATATCATTTCTCCTCTTGTATCAGTATCACTTTCTTTCCAAAAACAAAAAGTCCCTAAAAGTCCTCTTTTCCTAAAGTCACATTTATCTCCCAACTCACTGGCTTCTACTTAAGATACTGTCTTTAGGTGTTTTTTTTTTTTTTTTTTCCTAAATTCCTATGCCTAAAATACATTTTAATACAAATACTTTTACTACAAATCTATCAAAAAAGGTGTCAGGAAAGAAGTTAAAACTCTTTGAAACTCTTTCTTCGTCATATTGTCCCCTCAAAAATGGTCTGATTTGCTGAGTGTTCTTCAATTTACTACCATTCTAGGATGACTTGATTCTTTGACTTTTGCTAGACCTTTCCTCCCATGGAGTTCAAAGAATTTCACTGATAGAATTATAGTGATTTGTGGAAGAAACCAAAGCCTGAAGAAATTATGGTGTTTTCTACATTGATATCCATAGCCCAATCTGGAACTAGGAAGATAACATCAAATATTCATAGTCCCTCTGAAAAATAGCAATCTTTCCCCTTGCCAGGTATTAAAATGGCCAATGTGCCACCTAGTAGTAATAATTCTTTAACCTTGGCTAATGCCTTCTATGGATTCATTGCATTGGCTGTTAGCTGTAGAAGGGCAAGTACATCCAAAAATATAATGAGGTTAACTGTGCAATAATTCAGTAAAGTGTGTTCTAATAAATATTATTGAGACCACAGAAAAAACCCACAGATGTCATACTCATGAATATATCATAGATGTTTAGGCAGATAAAAATAACTACAGCCAACAAGCTACCCATGTGTGAAATATTTGTCCCAGATAGCTACTGCCCTTAAATTAAGCCCCCAAACTGCCACTCAATATCCCAGAGCAGTGTTTGCACAGTCACCCCTATTCCTTCATTCAGGTCATATAAAATCACATAATATGCCAGAACAGTCTCCCATTTAAAGTATCCAAAAGCAATTTAGAGTTACACTTTTATACATCCAAAACAAGTTTATCAGTTTTACATTGCCTTATTAAAGAGTACAGAATATACCTTGTAAGTAGGAGAATTATGAGACTTTAAGTATATTTCAAAACATGTTCCTTAAAAAAAAATTAAAAGTTATAAATAAATCCCTGTCCAGTACTATTATTAGTATCTCCAGATAAAGTAAGACTTGTTTCCAGAAAAAGTTTAATCATTATTTTTATGCCTTCTTATCTCACCTTCTACAAGCATTCCTTATAAAAATTATATTCAAGGGCAATATATAGGCTTGCACTAAGGGATTTTCTTTTAAAAAGTAATAAACACGATCAAAATATTTGGCAATTTATTTTTTTTTAATTTCTATGCCCAAGTCCTGGTAATCTCTATTTTATTCCGCTTATGTAAGTCTAACTATGGTCTTGATCTATTCCAAAAGGGGGTTCTCCTCAAGAAGCAAGATTCAGCTGAGTATTGACTTTTGTTATTGTGTTACTTTTTGTTTTGTGTTTGTTTTTAGCAGATTTTCTTTGGGAACCTCTGATTTAGAAACCAAGAACAACATAAAACAAGTCAATCATTGAACTTAATCAGCCAGCAAGTAGTGGCTACTGTGGATCAGAAACATCAAAATACAAGCAAAATCTCTCAGAATGAACTCTGAAAACTAAAATTTATAGCAATCAAGTTAATGCTTAATCAAGAGCAAAGTGACATCAACTTGAAAAAAAACTTTTGATTATTTTTAGTTTGCCCCTTCATGGATCTGTGGTGGTCTTAAGACAAAAGCTCACATTACCAGTGTGGGTCTCTGGTTCCAGAGGGAGGAGAACCGACTTTGTACTACTAGAATTGTGTTTGTCTGTTTTAACCTGCTGGGAGTTCCCTAAGGAAAGATGCAAGACACTTCCTTTTGTTTTCCCTAACCCAGAGGCCTCTCAAGGTAGAAAACTGGCTGAGTGTATTCTTCTCTAACACTGAAAAGAAAATAAATGCACTACTACCAGCTGCCTTAAAAGGTTACAGTTGGGAAATATGATCGACTCTAAACTCTAGGAGGAAAAGCTGGAGAAAACCTCTGGGAAGCAATGACTTTGGAAAGCTCCTAAATATGAAGATGAATCTATAAATGTCTTCCACATACCCAAGGCAGGGTGTACACTCAGAACAGACTTGAGGGGACCCAAAGTTTTCAGCTCAGGTTGATTTCCATAGGCTCATGTTTCCTTCCTCTATTTAGACTCAGGGCAAGTAGAAAGTGAAGGCCAAGGCAAAGTTTTAGACAGCATAGCTCAACAGGAGTAAGCAAACATTGAGCCAATATGCAAGTTTTCTGTTACTGTGAAAAAAAAATCTGAGCTAATCAACATAAAAGAATAAAGAATTACTTGGGCTTATGGTTCACAGATTTCAGTCCATGGTCATTTTAACACAGTGCTTTGGGCTGGTGGCAGCACATGATGCAAAAGAGCATGTGGCAGAAGAGCTTACTCATCTTTTTGTGTCCAGGAAAAAAATAAAAAAGAAAGAAAGATAGGAGGGGCCGGAGTTTCAGGATCTTCTTCAAGGGCACACCTCCAGGGACCTACCTTTCTTCTACTAGGCTCCACCTGCCAACAGCCCTAATGGACTAGAGATCAAGAATTCAACTCATGGACCATTGGGGGACATTCAAGATCCAAAGTTGCACTGAGCATTATTTCAGTTTGTTTTCATTTGATTCTAGGCATTTAAGGGATGCTCTGTCTAGTCAATATCCTACCACAAACTAAAGAAATATAGAATTCAGAAGCCATACATGACAAATGATGCAGTATTTACAAAAATGTTTAGATAAGTCATTCATCAAACAGCATTAAACAGATTAAAAATGTGATCAAAATACATATTTCCTATAAGAAACTCACTTGAATAGAAAATCCAAATAGGTTGAAAGTGAAAAGATGTAAAAACATACTGCATGCAAAAAGTAACCAAAATAATTCGGGTGGCTATACAAACTTGGTTAATAGAAATTTTTTTTAATTTATTTTTATTGTAAGCAAATGGGATACATGTTGTTTCTCTGTACATGAAGTAAAGGCATACCATTTGTGTAATCATACATTTACATAGAGTAATGGCGTTTGATTCATTCTGTTATTTTTTCCTCCCCCCCAACCCCTCCCACTCCTCTTTTCCCTCTATGCGGTCCCTCCTTCCTCCATTCTTGCCCCCCTCCCACTCCCCATTATGTGTCACCATCCACTTATCAGCGAGATCATTCGATTTTTGGTTTTTTGAGATTGACTTTTCTCACTTAGCATGACATTCTCTGATGGAACCCAGTGCCTGAGCTATCTCCCCAGCCCCGGTTAACAGAAATTTAATTCAGAAATTAATACTAGAGTCAAGCAAAGTGGCCTCCACCTATGTTCCCAGGTAATTGGGAGGCTGAGGCAGGAGGATTGTAAGTTCAAGATTAGCCTGGGAAAAATAGCAAGACTGTTTTAAAATTAGAGCTGGTTGCACTTTGCTAGCAAGTGCTAAGCACTGGATTCAACCCCCAGTACTGAAAAACAATTTTGATAACAAAGAAAAGGTATTCTACTCATTAGTTACAGGGTCAATATATCAAGAAGATATAATAATTATAAAGAGTTAAACAATTCCCAAAACACATGAAGCAAAAAGTTAAAAGATGCAAATGGAGAAATACAAAGTTTTAAAATAATAGTTGGAGAATTTAAAACCCCACTTTCAATAATGGATAGAACAAACATAAAAGATTAATAAAGAAATAGAGGATTTAAACACTATAAATTAAACAGACTTAGCAGACAAACAGAGAACCTTCCATTTAAAAACAGTAAAATATATGTTCTTCACAAGTGCACATGAAATATTCTCCAGAAATAACCATATATTTAGCCACAAAGGAAGTCCAAATCAGTTTTAAAAGATCAAAGTCATATGGTAAATCTTTTCCAACAACACAAAAATGAGGCTGGTAGCCCAAAGGAGAAAATAAAAGCTGAAAAATTCACAAGCATATGGAAATTAAACAAGACACCCTTAAACAATATATCAGTAAAAGAATAAACCACAAGGGATATTATACTCCAAAATGAATGAAAACAAATTTACAACAAGCCCAAACTTATGGGATAAGTGTTCAGAAAAAAATTTGTAACTATAAACACTTATATTAAAAAATAAGGAGTGCTGGGTATATGGCTCAGTGGTAAAGCATTTGCTTGGTATGCTTAAGGCTCTGGGTTGCAGCTCTGCACCATAAAAGAGAAAAAAAGAAATATTTCAAACCTAACTTTGTACTTTAAGAACTAGAGAAAGAAATAAGAGCAAACTAAAACTAAAGCTACCTGAGGAAGGACATAATAAAGGTCAGAGCAACTGTAAATCAAATAAAATACATAAACCCAATAGAAAAAAATCAGTGAAATCAGAAGTCATGTCTTTGAAAAGATCAAAAAGATTGACAAGTTTTGAAAGAAAATTTTATTTGTGAAGGAATTTCATGTGACAGAATTAAAATTTAAATGTAATGTTATAAAGATGAAAGGAAGGTTGCACTGGTTCCCAAAGCCTTCTAATTCAGATGTACAAAAGCTCTCTTGGATATAAGACTTAAAGGGGTTAAATCTTGAATGGACACAAATGTTCCTCAGTTTTATTTTTCTTTTCTTTAAAAAATGACTTGTTAAAAATACTTTCTGCTAGACCCTAGCCTTTGAATGGCTTCAAAATTTAATATAGTTTTTTAAAAGTGCAATGAAATAAGATTGTCCTATTTGTAGATTAAACGCATGTTTCTGTTTCACTCACAGTTGTCATTTAATGGAATAAAGGTCACAACACACACACACACACACACACACACACACACACACACAAAAGAGTAAGTGACAAACTAGACTGATTGAGAAAAATACAACCAAGTTACCAAATGAATTATGGACATGAATCTATGAAATATTACTATAGCTCTTACTTACAGGAAAAACTTAAGGATTTTATGAGGATATTATGAACAATTTTATGAAAACAAATTGGATAGTTTAGAAAATGTGTCTATCCAGGAAGTTATTCAAGAAGTAGTCATTTCTTTAAAAATAACAAAACTGGAGACCAGAAACAAAGAGATTTTATCTTTAATTAAAACCTCTCAACAAAGACAAGCCCAGGACCAGATGGCTTCAGTGGTGAATTCCATCAAACACTGAAAAAAGAAAATTAATCTTTCTTATATTCCTTCAAAAAATAGATGTTGTTTTAGTCAGCTTTTTTGCTGCTGCTGTGACTAAAGGACCAAACCAAAATAACTTTAGGGAAGAAAAGTTTATTTGAAGACTTGTGGTTTCAGAGGTCTTAGTCCATAGAAGCTTATCTCCATTCTTTGGTGCTTGAGGTGAGGCAGAACATCATGGCAGAAGAGTGTGGCTGAGGGCTTACTGTGGTGATCAGGAGGCAGAGACTCCACTGCCAAATACAAATACATGCCCAAAGTCATGTTCCAATTTCAACCTCCTCCAGTCACACCCTAGCACTTCAGTTATCACTCAGTTAATCCCTATCAGGGGATTAGATCACTGATTGGGTTAAGACGCTTACAACCCAATTATTTCTCCTCTGAACCTTCTTACATTGTCTCACATGTGAGCTTTGGGGGACACCTCATATCCAAACCATAACAAAGATGAAGGAACCACTGTGAACCCATCCTATGAAACTATCCTTTTCTTGATAGGAAACACATAGAAATATACCAGAAGAAAAAAATCTACTTTCTAATATACAGAAGCATACAGATCTCAACCAATCCAACAGCATTTTAAAGATTCTACACCATGACTTAATGCAATTTATGCCATGGATACAAGAGTGGTTCAATATATGAAAGTATTCAGTTTAATATGCCATATTAATAGAAAGAAGGGGGAAATAGCAAATAATTATTTCAACTGATGCAGAAAAAGTATTTGAGAAAACCCAGTACCCTTTCATGATAAAAAACAAAAAAGTAACTAACTGAATAGAATGGAACTTTCTGATAAAGAAATGTACTTTCTGATAAAGTACATTTGTGAAAAAAACTCCACATACATTATTTATTACCCACTGGCTAAAGACTGGATGTTTAATCCTTAAGAGCAAGAACAAGGCAAGGGTGCCTGATTTCCCCATTTTTTTTTGGGGGGGGGGGTTGTTAACATTGTGCTGGAAGCTGTAGTTGGAGAATTAAGCAAGAAAACTAATTAAATAAATCCAAATAGGAAAGTAAAAAGGGGAAAAAAAAAATCTCTACTCATAGATAACATACTATATGTAGAAAATCCTGAAGAAGAGAAAAGAGATATCTACACTTATAAAGAGATCAGCAACATTTTAGCATATGTGATTAACACACGATAGTAGTTGTATGTCCCTATATTAATAATGAACAATATAAAATTGATATTACAAGCATAATTTCATTTTGTAATGACATAAAAAATACAAATTATTTGGGAATATATTTAACCAAAGAAACATAAGTTTCTATGGTGAAAACTACAAAGCATTGCTGAATGAAATTGAAGGAGGTCCAAATAAATGGAAACCGCAACCTGTGTTCCTCTATTGCAGAGCATGATATTGTTAAGATGACAGTACTCCCCAGAGCTATATACAGATTCAATGTAATGCCTGTCAAAAATCACCAACACTGATTTGTAGAAATGGAGAAGCCCATCTTAAAAATCATTATGGAATTGCAAAAGGCCCCAAATAGCAGAAGCAATTGGAAAATGAACAAAGTTGGAGCACTCACATTTCCTGAGTTCAAAACTAGATATGAGTATCACCGGTGTGTTAGTACTGGCATAAAGTACTAGTTTCTCAAAAAGTCAAACATAGAGTTACCATATGACCCAGCAAACCCATTCCTCAGTGTATACTATCCAAAGGAATCAAAAACAAGTCTTCAAATACTTGTACACCAAATGTTCATGATATCACTATTCACAATAGCCAAAAGGGGAAAAACAACCCAAATTCGTGAAAGGGTGAGCAGGTAAACAAAATGGGGTATGTAATAAAAGGAACAAAGTACTCTATGCTAACTGAATGAAGCCAAAGATTAAATATTTTATGGTTTATATGAAATACACAAATATGGTAAAACCAGAGAGACAGGGAATGGGGGAAGATGATATAAGGAATGATTGCTTAACAGGGATGGGATTTCCACTGGGGAATGCTGGAAATATCTTGGAAAGAGACAGAGGTGGTGGTTTCTCAACATGTTGAATGTAGTAAGTGCCACTGAATTACACAGTGTAAAATGTTTAATTTTATGTATGACTTTTAGCAATAACAAAAAACGTATGACATGACATGAAGTAATCTAAAATGCATCTTGCAAGAAGACTAACTCACATAATCAGCAAACTATATAAGAAAAACATTTTTTTGAAAAACTTTACATATTTGTATAGTTTGGAAAAGAGAAAGAATAATCAGAACTTGAGTTCATACTGAGTATTTATGAAAAAAGCAAATATTGATTTGCTACTAGTTATGCTGTAGTTAAAAATAAATAATACCTCTATGGCTTAAAATGACAATATTTTTTGCTCACGTATACACCAGCTGATAGTTCACTTAAAGTTGACTCTATATCATTTTTATTCCAGGACTTAGGCTTCTTTTTTCATCTCCCGGCAGAGGAAACTGAAATGGTGGCATCAATGTAGGCTTTTAAACTTCTCATCCTTCATGGCATATATCACACCCACTCATATTCTCCTGGCCAAAGCAAGCCATATAATCAATAGTGATGTCAAGGGGGTGAGAAGTTCACTCTCTCTGGGAGAGGCACTACACCACACATCAGTGAGTGAGGATGTATGATCCTATTACAAGGACACATACTAACCATACTTTAAAGTGCAAGTGTGGGAAAAACAAACTGGAACTTTCTGACAATATATACAAGAAGTACCCCGGAGCTGGCGCTGTGGCTCAGTGATAGAGTACTTGCCTAACATGTGTGAGGCACTGGGTTCAATTCTCAGCACCACATAAAAACAAACCAAAAAAAAAAAAAATAAAAATAAAATAAAGAAAAGAAAAAAAAAAAAGTACTCTACGTCCAAAGATGTGGACTTTTTTTTTTTTTTTTTTTTTTTTTTTTTTTACATTCTGGTAAATATTCCTAAAATGTCCTCTACAAATAATTTATTTTTCCAATAGAAAAGCATGTGAAGACAATGCTTTCCAACAATGACATGAACAAACTTGTTAAATGCAGTCCATTTGATTAGTAGAAAAAGTATAATCCTATCATTCTTCTCATTCTTTTTTTCTTTTTTTATTAGAAAAAAATTGAATATTTGATGCTTGCTGACTTTTTCCTAATCTGTGCACAACATGATTAGGCAATGCAGGAAGAATAAAATTTTAGTAAAATCAGAGATACGAAACAAACTTATAATTCTTTGTTATCTGTTCAAAACCAGATTTGAGGTTCAGCTAATGTGGCTAAGGCCATAAGCTAAGTAAAACAAAAGGATTCTCCATGGAGGTATTATGCTTGATACAGCAAATACCACAATTTATTCTGTATATACTTTTGTGGGGGGCACTGGGGATTGAACTCAACCCAGCCCTATTTTGTATTTTATTTAGAGACAGGTTCTCACTGAGTTGCTTAGCACCTCACTAAGTTGCTGAGACTGGCTTTGAACTCACGATTCTCCTGCCTCATATTCTGTATCTTTAAAATATTTCTAAGTATCGTCCCAGAAAAGATCTGTCTACTAGAAATGGAAAGAATTTATCCTGGGGGAAACACTAGGTACTACAGACTTTTAAATACTAAATCATGGGCAGTATAATGACTAAACCCTGAAAGAGGTTAAAAAAAAACAAAAACAAAAACAAAAATAACTCATGGTCTTGGGCTAATGCAATACACATTTCTTATCTAAAAGTCATTCCTCTGCATTTTCTCCAACATTCTTTCATGCTCTTTCCTCTGCTACACTTCCTGAACTTATATATTTCCTTTTATATAATGCCTGAATCAACAAATAGCAGTAGGAATCAGGAAAAAGAATGCTCATGCTTCAGAGGAGTAAGCAAATCTTACTTCAAGTTCTCCCTTGAACACCAGTCTGAGAAACTTCTGATTCTTTTGCATTGAATTTTACCACAATGCTGGTCCTAATTTGTCCAAATGCAGTGTTAAACATATTTATCTCTTCTGTCTCCTATGAGGTACTAGAAGGAAAAAATAATACTCTATTTCTTATCTTCCATGTTCATCTTATTATACTCACAGGCAATTTTTCTGTGCACACTTTTGAGTAACAAATAAACTTGCTGGAAGATTTCAGGAGGGGAAGTTAGTTCTCATTTTGTTGTAAGTAAGGCTGAGATGTATTCTCCAAGAGTATGGTTCAATTTCCCTTTATTTAGAATCAAGGTAGTATTAAAACTAATATCTATTTACTTGATATTAATAACAACTTCATGGGAATTCTCATGTAAAATACAGAATTGCTCTCCCTGGTGCTATTGCTGATATGACTGACAGTGTTAAAAAAGAGCAAATGAGGTTTGTTCTTAAAGAAATAAAGAAACCCCATAGAAGGAGCAACCTATCAAAATCCTAATGCTGTCTATAAAAGCATGTTAACCTAGGAGTTTTCCACCTCTTACCATGATGGAGATTGTTAGATACCTGACACTTTGGGATAACCATGTTACCCAGAACAAACAGGACAATTATATTTTGTAATCTTATCAGAAAGTCTGTAAAAGGCAAATTAATTTTAATACAGGATTTTAATCCTTTCATATTAAAAATATCTGGGTAAGTGAATTTTTCATTTAAATATTATGTTACAAGAAAAATTCAAGTCACATCTACTGTTGCAGCCTAGAAAGCTATCTGCTTAATAGCTCTCAAAAGTCCCCAAAGGTAAAGATGTCCTGCTTAAAACATTGATGATTATCTACTTCAAAAATGTGGATTGAATGAATTTTAATTTGAATGTACGCTTTTATCAATTCCAGGAAAAAAGTAAGTTTTTTCCTGAGGGGGAAAAATAGTGCATAGTTTTTGTTTGTTTGTTTGTTTTGGCAGTACTGGGAATTGAACCCAGGGCCAGGCACATGCTGTGCAAGTCATCTACCACTGAGTTATATTCCTCAACTTTTTATTTTTTATTTTGAGACAGTGTCTCAATAGTTGCCAAACCTGGCCTCGAAGTTGTGATATTACTGCTTCAGCTCCTAAATCACTTGGATTACAGAAATGCATCATTGTGCTTGGCTACACATAGCTTTGACCCTTAATCAATCAGTCTTGCTTCAGTTTTAGAATACTAACAGGAATGTTTTCTTTATAGGACACATTCTGTCATTTTTGCTCTTTCAATATTTTGGCCTCTCTTCATCCTCTTCATTGACAGTATCTCTTGAATTAGAGCCCCACTCAAGTCTGCCTCAGTCACAGCATGTAATGCCATGTGCTAGGGAGAGTCTTGGTGGTGATCACTGTGCATTGTAGGCATCTTCTTCTGCCTCTGCCTCCCTGCCTTTTCTTCCTCCTTCCTATACAAATGAACCAATATCTTTCTAAGCACTGATTCATTTGTTATTCGTTTATGCTTTGTGACTAATGTGACACATAGTATAAAAATAAATGAATAAATAAGTAAATGAGATGCAAGAACTAAAAGAGTCTCTAAATGAATGACTCTTCAATTGAAATCGTGATCTAAGCAGGCCTCAAAATCACAGGAAAAATAAAATACCCCAAACTGTAAAACACCTTGCCTCTCTTGGCATTAAAATTTTCAAACCAATCCCACCTGAGCATTTGATCAGTAGTACTACTGAAAGGTGTTATCATGTAAGAACATGTACTTCTTTCACTATGGGGGACTCATGAATCCCTAGAAGGTACTGTTGAGAAATCAAGACTTAGTGGGCTTCTGAGGATTACAAATTTATAATGTTTATAATATTCATTAAGTTACATGGATGAAGTCATTTCCAGAGATGACCTGCCTGGAGATTCATACTGATATCTGCACTCCAGTTCTTGTCTTTGCAGAGGCTCTGTGACTTCACTCTGTGTGTGTGTGTGTATGTGTGTGTGTGAGAGAGAGATAGAAAGACAATGACTTCACTACTAAAATTTCAGTATTATGGCCATATTAGAGAAATCAATGAAAAAAATTCTTGTGGTTGTTGCACTGATGTCTATCAGAGAAATAGGTAGTATGTGGCTCATGGCTCAAGTCAAAAAATTCAGTAATTCACTTACTGAATTTTGAGACATGACAATGACCACCAGATCAACAAGAGACACATAAGGAAGTAGAATATATTCCCAGCTCTTGGTGGGCAGTGTCAATACTTACTATAAGAGAAGCCCCTCTGAGCATGAGGACCTGCTCTTGCTCATTCTTATAACCCAAATGTCCAGAAAATTCTCAACACATAACACTCAAAATAAATCTAATGAGTAAATCAATGAATGGACAAATAAGAATATGATTTTATTGAGTAAAATGTGAACTTCCTAATTAAAAAAGAAGTGGAGAGGTTATGTTTCTATAGGAGACATTAAATTTTGCCTAGGAAAAACAAACAGCCTGAGGCAGAGACCCCAGAGGACCACCTTGAAGTACATGTTATCAACAGTATTTCAAGGAATTTGAGTCATGAACATGTATACCTGAATTTCCTCCACTTCTCTCAAAATGATTTTTATCTGGAAGTGAAAAAGAAAAGAAAATTTTCAGAAGCCTCACCCATTTGCTTTCCCAGATCTGAGAAAGAGCAGATCTGGAGGCGTCAAGTGGATCCCTCCCTACCATTCTGCCACCCAGATTAAGTAGAAGGGAATGTCTATTTGGACAGACCAGAGTCCTTTCTCTCACTATCTTCAAATAACAGTGTGACGGGATGGGCTACAGCACATTTAAAACACAAGGTTTCTCTGACTATCTTTCATTTGTTTTTAAACATATATGGAATCAAGTTTGAAGCCTTCCATAAACTACTTTAACCTAACCAATCAGTATTTATATAAATAAAACAGAGAAGACTGCTAATACTAATCACATCAGAATGTTGAAAGGTTACATAAATGCTCAATGGAATTTCCTTAATACAATATTCCTAGCATGAAATAGTGCCCATTATTAATAGCTAATTTTTATTTAAATAATCTCAAATTTCTTTTGAAAGGTTGAAAATAAATTGATAAGGAAAAGAAAAATATCTTTGTTAGTTTTCTATCTCTGCATAATAAATTACATTTCTGTGGTGTCACTAGTCCTAATGGCCACTTTTTTATGAAGTCATCAGTCCTTTTATATTAGAGGCTTACCCAATTCAACTGTGACCTCAGATTAACAATTTACATTTGCAAAAAACCTATTGACAAATAAAGTCACATTCCCCATTAATCAGAATAAGTGACATTTTGCCATGTAATTTCTTCTTCCTCTTCAAAGAGGAGGCTGTAGCCAATGCAATTATATTGCAAAAAATAGAAACACGATGATTACTAAAATAATAATCATTCCCATTTATTGACTACTAGCTATATGTCAGAAACTGAGATAAGCACTTTTTATGAATTGCTTCACTATTCTCACGATAGCCCTATGATCTATGCTTTATTATATTCTCACTTTACAGGGGCTTAATGAGCTAAATGACTTACCCAAAGTCACACTGCTAACAAGCAGAAGAGTTAAGATTCAAAGAGAATTTCTTTTTTTATTATTATTACTTTTTTATTTTTTACAGATTGCATTTTGATTCATTGTACACAAATGAGGTACATCAATTCATTTCTATAGTTGTGCACAATGTAGATTCATATTGTTTGTATAATCATACATGAACATAGTGTACTGGTCTGTCTCATTCCACATACCCCTGCTCTCTCTCATCTCCCTCTATGTAATCTAAAATTCCTCCATTCTTTTGACACCAAACACCACACCATTTTGTAATCAGTATGCTGAAGGGAATGAGGGAAGATCCTTGAATGGATGTCATGGCTTATGAATACAGATACCATCTCTGTGTCTACAGTATGCTATTATGTAGGACATATTCAATAAGTATGGAATGAACACATTACTTTCTTTAAAAATTTATGCTTTTCAATTAGTACATATGTTGCATGATTATGTTTTTACAATGTCAACTTCCTTATTTTTTTCCACAGGTAGTACAAGATGTATTGAGGGGAAAAATAAGAATATAACTCAAATATTCAGTTCATTCAATTTCTATTTTGTATGGAAAGGTTGGAGGAATGCTCTTAGTTTGGAAATAGTTAATTGAACCAATTAATTGAGTTAATTAATTAATTGAGGTCACTCCCAAAGACCCATCTCTTCTAGCCACAGCCTACTTGCCTACCTTTACCATCCAATCTATCAGCATATCAATGCTCTGATTATTTTAGGTTCTCATACCCAGTCATTTCACCCCAAAACTGCCTTGCATTGCCTCACACTTAAGCCTTTGGGATACCTCATATCTAAACTATAATAAGCCCCTACATTTTTGTGGCAGTTCATGAACCAAAACCAAAAGAAATGCCTATAAATTATATTGCTATCCAAATCACCAATGA
The DNA here is from genome assembly GCF_902686455.1 of Sciurus vulgaris. Classification (NCBI taxonomy): domain Eukaryota; kingdom Metazoa; phylum Chordata; class Mammalia; order Rodentia; family Sciuridae; genus Sciurus; species Sciurus vulgaris. The sequence goes on from NC_136464.1 coordinate 77,695,999, forward strand.
TAGGTGAAATGTCCTTCACTATCCTGAAAATGTTTGCTTATCTTTTATCCATTCCTCAGGACACAATTTGGTCAGTAGTGAAACCATGAACATAAAAAATATAAAATTATTACAGAAAACCAATGCAACTTTGATTTTAGCTGCAAGTTGTTTCAATGCTCTCTTTACCTCATATGAGGGAACTGGGAAAAAAGGAAATGATTTGATGTAGATTTTTCAGAGTTAAAATATTCCACATGCTAATTAAGTGCTCTGTTAGGAGGCTGACTTTCAATGGCAAGGTACAAGCTTAAATTCCTTTGCTTTTTGCCTCTCTGAAAAGATAAGATGTTATCTTACTTAACAGTTAATAAGAAATTATTTTGCCTCAGTACTTTAGTGTTACCTGTGTACCATGTACATGAGATTCTAAATTAATACATAACTGACAGTTTGCCTCTCCACTCCAAATATTAGATTTAACTTTTTTTCTTTAAGTTTCCTTAATAAAGTTTTAAATCTTGGCTTTATGAAGATTTAATTTGTTTTATTTAACTAAGAAAATTTTTTACATAATTTAGGTAAATAATTACTTAGGTTATAAACTGGATGATCAAGAGCCTTAACCTTGACTCTAACAAAAAACAAGGGTTAAATAACCACCTTTAATGAAAACATCAAAAAATATTGAAGCTAGCAAAGAAAAAAAAGAGACATTAGCAAATGCACAACAACTGTGATTAAGTAACTATAGGCATGATGCTCCACCAATAGACTTCTGAGAATCACCTACATCAGAATCACCTGTGCTGATTTTTTTCATAAATGCATATCTGGACCCACCCTCCATTTCTTGCATATCTGTCAGAGTAATCTACATTTTATAAATTTCCCTGAAATTAAAAAACAAAAACACAGTTTTCAAAACCACTATTACAAAAGGAACAGAGGGAATTACTTCCTTAGCTACCCAATTTTATTCAATATTTATTCCTAGAAAAGAATTTTGATCTTGGAGAAAATTCATTTTATCCAATTTCTTCACAAAATCATTATGTAGAAAATAAATCAATAACTGTTTTTAAGTTTAAAAGGAATTTTTAAATAATTTCTAATGTATCATCTTCATTTATTTAGCAATAGTAAACAGTTACAAAAAAAGAAAGGAAAGGGTAAAAGGCAGAAATTCACATCTTTACAAAAGTCACTAGGCCTCTGGACACATGTCTTTAGAGGATCGCTTGGAGCAATATCATCTTTAATACAGAAAAACAGTTGTATGAATGTAATAAATATTCCTAGTAGTCTCAGGTAACTACAAATCATTTATCCTAGTACTTAATATGAAGTAGTTTTGTTATGAGGAAATATGGAGAAATCTGTGTTGGAATACCAGGGGAGATGAAATGCCCAGCATGCACCCACTCCTCTGGAGTCCCACAGAGCTAATCATAACTGCAGTTGTGAACAGCCTGCTCTGCTAATGTGCTTCTGGTAAGTGCTTGTTTTGCTGAGTTTCAGGTTTGAAATATGTTCCGTGAAAGGGCAGACCCAAAATGAAATGTGTTGTGCTTCAAGAGATTGATTTTGGATTCTCAGTAGATCCTTATACTCACTTCCTGTTTTGGACAAACATATATGATGTTATTTAAAAAAAGAGGTAGTTTTTTAAAATGAATATTTATAAAATAATGATAGAAAAATTATAGTAACATTAAGAATTCATTGACATAAAAGCACAAGTTTTTTTACTTCTTTACTGTGATGGTTAACAAAATTAATTTTGCATTCATAGCAAGAGGTAATGAAATAAACACAATTTTCATGTTATTTTATGTGTGATTTTTATAGTCAGATAGCTGGTAGTATTACATATATCTGCCTTATTGATTTCAGACCCAAATAACAAGGTTTTGCTTATGTTCATTAAATGCATGAGTACATATGCCAAATTAATATTTTATAACAATCATTTTTATTTTTTTGACCAATCAAGAATTAAAGTATAATTTTTCCTCAGTCAAACACAAATTTAAATTGATTATTTACTCATTTGGAAAGGGACACACAGCAAGAATTCACCTACTTAAATGGATAAATCTTATTGCTTGATATAAACTGCAAATTATTTTGCCTGAACATCCCTGAAAACTTTCACGATAGGAAAAATTTTACATAGAAAATTTACTTTTCACAGAGGTTCTTTTAGAGAGTAGGCAGGAGAGGGTAAGTTAAAAATGGAAAGAAATAGAAAAGAAGAAAGTCTATCATTATGGCAATGGCCTCCCAGGTTTACCAGTGGTGAAAAGAAGCTGTTCTAGTAGGCTCTGTGTCAGTAAGAAATGATATACTGATTTCTCCTGCCTTATCCACTGGTATTGCAGCACACTTAGGTTCTCCATATAAGATTCAATTTTCCACTTTAACAGTGGCATAATCCACTGAGCATTTGAACCTAACTTAATTGGTTTTAGCAATTTTGGAGTTAATTTCTCAATTGGGTAAGAATCAGACATTAGTGTATCTAGGAGACTTTGAACTCTACTAAAGCAGATGACTTACGACAAATCAGTGGATAAGTCATATCCCTCTAGGCAATTCATTTTGCTTGCATAGTACCTGATTTTAACAACCAGAAATGAATTCTTGTCATTTAAAAATAAATTTTAAAGGCACATGTCATTTACTGGGGAGTTATGGTACAGAAATGAAATGGTTCCATTTTTAAAGGTAGAGAAGCCAAAAGATATCCAAAGTGCAATAGATTTTCACTTGATCTCTTCAGGATATACATTTATATATATATATATATATATATATATATATATATATGGTTTAACACTGAAATGTTTACCATGCAAATAGCATAACCATGCAAATAGCATAACAGATTATTCTATTTTCCAACCTTACATATTTGGTGATGAGCAGATTATTCTTGCAATTTATTATGACAATTGCTCTATAAAATTTAACACAAAGTAAAAATTCATTTTCTGAGATTTGATTAGAATTTTAAATAAGATTTAGCCATTCTTAAAAAGCAGTAAAGGGAACTAACTGGATGGATGATTTTTATAAATTCTAAATGGTCTATACTAAAGAAGCATATAAACAAACACTGTTAAATAAACTAACTCTCAGCCTTTTATTTTCTACTATTGTGCCATTTTTTTCATAGTCACATTCTGTTGAATGAGATTCAACTCAGATCCTAAGTGAAAATGAACATCAGCAAAAGGAAAGGGTATAGAAGAAAGCATGCAATCAAGCCTCAATGTATCCTGACTCACTGACCTTTCTCTTCCCCATCACCACCACTCTGTTTTAGCATTCCAGTACCCAGCAGTCAGACTTGGGATGCCAGAAGTGTTGACTGGCTTAGGAATGCTGTGTGTGGGAAATAGACTTTTAAATTCACTCAGGCTTGTAGGAAACCCTCAGTAATGAAATTACATTGTTTAATATTGATTATTTGTGTCCAATAGAGGGTAGGTATCTAGACAGTCCCCAGACATCAGGGGGATAAAAAAGATCACATGAAAACAGAAGAAGCTCTTACCACCATTAAAGAAACTTAATATGGACTCACAATCAATTTCTTATCTACAATTCCAAAGCTGGAAAACCAAAGGTTGTTTACAAATTTTGCACTTGATAGCAACATGTGACCTTAGGGATGTGGCATCTTTGTTTGTCTCACTTAATGTGAATATTTTTTTTTGTTGTTGTAAACAAATGGGATACAGGTTGTTTCTCTGTTTGCACATGGAGTAAAGGCATACCATTTGTGTAATCATAAATTTACATACGGTAATGTTGTTTGATTCATTGTTATTTTTCCCTTCCCCCACCCCTCCCACCCCTCTTTTCCCTCTATACAGTCCTTCCTTCCTCCATTATTGCCCCCCTCCCTGACCCTAACACTAACCCCTCCCACCCCCCATTATGTGTCATCATCCACTTATCAGCGAGGTCTTTTGACCTTTGGTTTTTTGAGATTGGCTTATCTCACTTAGCATGATATTCTCCACTTTCATACATTTGCCTGCAAATGCCATAATTTTATCATTCTTTATGGCTGAGTAATATTCCATTGTGTATATATACCACAGTTTCTTTATCCATTCATCAACTTAATGTGAATATTTAAGATTTCCATGAAGAAATATTAAGTTTGATTATGGGGTATTGTTCTAGCCTCACATAGCACCACCATATAAAATAATGTAGAAGTATCATGATATCATTTACAATATTAAATTGGAATAAACTCAATTAAATTCTGAAATATTTCTAGCTCCAAAAGTTTTGAATCAAGAATTGTGAACCTGTATCTATACCTGGAGCCATTGCTATGGACCAAATCATCATCCTGATAAGAGGTTCACTCTCATACTCCAATGGTGGGGTGGGCTAACTTGATTACAAAGAGTAATAGTTATGATGATTTCAAAGAGTGATAATGGTGACAGAAAGCACTGAAGTCTCCCAATAGGATGCTCAGAGACAGCTTCTCTGAAATAACATTTAAGGTGAAACTTGAATTGAGAGGTCAAAACACTTCTCCAAATGCAGGGGCATAAGCATTTTTAGCAGAGAGAACAGCAAGCGTGGGTACAAAGATGGGAAAAAATCTCACAGATGTGGGAACATGAAGCTCATGGAGCATGGTGAGTGGGATGGAGGGAGGTAGGAAGACAGATCCAGATCTAAGAAATAGGCAGGGATGGTCCTGCACCAGCTAATCTGGGTGAATAAGTTGTGTGTGTCTATGTGTGTGTTACTGGGGATTGATCTCTAGGGTGTTGTGTATCCCTAATCCTGTTTATATTATATCTGGATGCAGGGTTTCACTTGATTCTCCTCCTTCAGCCTCTAGAGTAGCTGGGTTTACAAGCTGGTGCTACTGTACTCTGAAGGAGGTTGGATTTTTATGCTAAGAGAATTGAGAACAATAATGGAAGACTTTAAGTAGGAGAAAAGCATGACCTGACTTATAACTTTAATGGATGAGCTTGGCTGATGTAGCAAATGAACTGCAAGGGGACAAAGGTACAAAGAGAAAGACTAGTTTGAGTCCTTTTCTGTAGACAGGTGAGAAAGGATACTAATTGAACTGAGATTTTATAGTAAGAATAAAAATCAGCATTTTTTGAAGCTTAATAAACAAGATATATTAAAGGCAATATGTGAAGGGACAGGCACCATGGGATAGAGATAATGAAGGGGTGTTCAGGACGGAATCATGAATTCTACTTTGGTTCTTATAAATTTGATATGTAGGCAATGTACAAGATGACTTAAAAAGGAGTATAAATAGAGAAATGAGGTTGCCCGGATCAAGCCCTGGTTGGCTCCAAAACCTTAAGGTCAACCAAGGGTTAATTAGAAAGGGTAGTCAATAAGGTATGAGGATAAAAAAGAGAGTGGTGTGGTGGAAACAAAGAGAAAACTACTGCACAAAGGCCAGCTCTGAATTCTGCAGTCAGGAGGCCAGTGAAGGGTTGAAAGGCTTTAACCACCTTTGTTATCTATCATTCTGGATTTGCTGGAAAATTCATGGAAAGAAGGAAGTACAATTAATTTTACCACAATTATAAGCTGCTATCTACTCAATTGGTAAACATCAGAGAATTCAGAGAAAATTCATAAGACAATCATCTACTCTGAAACCAACACTGTCCATATAGCATCTCCTATACTCCTCTCAGTCTCAGCATGAGTAGCCTCTGAGAAGTCTGTGCTGATGAATTAGAGGCCAGTGAGCCTCCTATTACCTGCCTTCTTAGGAGACTAGACTTCTCCTGTCTGTCACTGCCTTTAATTTGTATGTCCAATTAGCTGTAGTATTCTCCTTCTAAGTCTCAATTCAATGTGAGGCAAGTAGAAACAGAGATCTCTGTACCCACTATCTCCACCACTAGAAATATAATTGCTACTCAACAAATTTCTTTAAAGAATAGATCGGCGTTTCAAGATGGCGGACTAGAGGGTGACTGCCTTTCATGTTGCTCCAGGACTCAGGATTCAAGAAGAGGAGATATTGAGAGACTTGGGACCAACTCAAAGCCACGAAGTGAGTCTCTCCCATTGAGGAGGTGTCCTGGATGGGGCGGTAGTCCCGGAAATCAGGAAACTTTGTGAAGTAGAGTTGCCCAACGAGACACCCCTCCACCCACTGGAGCAGTGAATTCGGACAACTGGTAGCATTGTAGAAGACGCCACTCAGCACAGTGCTTGGACTCGGAGCAACCCACCGGGGCTCTGGGGGGCTGCCCAGAGGAGGAGCTGCACGGCGAGCTGTTTGGACACAGAGTGACTGCTTCTGAACACCATGGGGCTGCCTGGAGAAGGAGGAAGAGCACGGCAGGTCACTTGGACTCAGAGTGGCCACATCAGGGCTACAGGCAGCTGCCCAGAGGAGGAGCTGTGCGGTGAGCTGTTTGGACTCAGAGCGACCACTCTGAACACTGGGGGGCTGCCCGGAGGAGGAGGAAGAGTGCGGTGGGTCGCTTGGTCTCCGAGCGGCTGCACCACAGCTCTGGGCGGCTTCCCAGAGGAGGAGGTGTGTGCCGGGTCACTTGGACTCAGAGTGACTGCTCCTGAATACCCGGGGAGGCTGCCCAGAGGAGGAGGAGGAGTGCAGCAGGACACTTGGATGCAGAGTGACTGCACCAGGGCTACAGGCGGTTGTCGGAAGGAAGAGGTACACAGTGAGTGATTGGACTCATAGCAACTGCACTGGAACACTGGGTGGCTGCCCAGAGGAAGAGGAGTGCAACAGGTCACTGGGACTCGGAGTGACTGTACGGGGCTCCAGGTGGCTGCTCAAAGGAGGGGCCGCATAGCCAGGCGATTAGGTGCAGAGCAGGATCCCAGGACCTAGGTGGCTTCTTGGTGGAAGAGCCACACAGAGACAAGCTGAGGGGTGAAGCGAAGGTTCCAGGACTGTGGGCAGATTCTCTGAGGAAGGGCAGCCTAAGAAGACTTGTCTATGAAGGGTGAGGCTTCCAGATCCAGGAGGTAGGTCCGGGCCACTGGGAACATTGCAGAGGATAGCAGCCAGGCCCAGGTGGTAGTTGTGGATTGAGGGGAACCTCTAGGATGGAAACTGACCAGCTAGACCTCCCCACTGGGTGAGTCTTTCCCGCTGGGTGAGGTTTTTGCACACGGATGGTAAAACCAGAGACACAGGCCCAAACAGGCCTTGCCTTGGCCCACAGCCTAGTTCCCCTTTGGATGACCATTGGTCAACAAGTGGAGGCACCTCTGCCCACTAGCAGAGAATATACCGCACCTGAAGGCCACCACCCCTAGAGAGGCAGCTTTCTTGTGGAGCACCGCATTATCAACTTCCTCCAAGACTTCAGGCTACTGAAGGCTAAGAGTGGATATATTAAAAATCTTCAGGGACATTGTAAGTCAATAGAGGAAATCTGTAATATCTCAGCAGTTCACTCATACCTGAACAATATGAGAAAACAAGGGAAAAAATTCCCCAAACAAATCTAGATGTTACATCAATAAAACCCAATGACAGCATGGCAGAAGAAATGACAGAAAAGGAGTTCAGAATGTACATAATTAAAATGATCAGGGAAGCAAATGATGAGATGAAAGAGCAAATGCAAGCATTGAATGATGAGATGAAAGAGCAAATGCAGGCATTGAATGATCACACCAGTCAACAGTTAAAAGAGCAAAGACAGGAAGCAAAAGATCATTTCAATAAAGAGTTAGAGATATTGAAAAAAAAAAACAAAACAGAAATCCTTGAAATGAAGGAAACAATAAACCAAATTAAGAACTCCATAGAAAGCACAACCAATAGGATAGAACACCTGGAAGATAGAACCTCAGATATTGAAGACAAAATATTTAACCTTGAAAATAAAGTGGACAAAACAGAGAAGATGAAATCATGAACAGAATCTCCAAAAACTATGGGATATCATGAAAAGGCCAAATGTAAGAATTATCCGGATTGAGGAAGGCTCAGAGAAACAAACCAAAGGAATGAACAATCTATTCAATGAAATAATATCAAAAAATTTCCCAAATCTGAACAATGAAATGGAAAATCAAGTTCAAGAGGCTTATAGGACTCCAAATACAAAAAATTACAACAGACCCACACCAAGGCACATTATAATGAAAATAACTAACATACAAAATAAAGACAGAATTTTAAAGGCTGTGAGAGAAAAGAATCAAATTACATTCAGGGGGAAACCAAATACGGATATCAGCAGATTTTTCAATCCAGACCCTAAAAGCTAGAAGGGCCTGGAACAACATTTTTCAAGCTCTGAAAGAAAATGAATGCCAACCAAGAATCTTATAACCGGCAAAACTTACTTTCAGATGTGACAATGAAATAAAATCCTTCCATGATAAACAAAAGCTAAAAGAATTTACAAAAAGAAAGCCAGCATTACAGAACATTCTCAGCAAAATATTCCATGAGGAAGAGATGAAAAACAAAGAAGCAAATCAGCAAAGGGAGGAATTATCCTAAAGGAATTGTCAAATAAAGGAGGAACCAAGTCGTGCCAAAAAAATTTAAAAAATAAAATTTTTAAAAAATGAGCCAAATGACCGGGAATACAAATCATATCTCAATAATAACCCTGAATGTTAATGGTCTGAACTCATCAATCAAAAGACATAGACTGGCAGATTGGATTAAAAAGAAAGATCCAACAATATGTTGCCTGCAAGAGACTCATCTCATAGAAATAGATACCAATAGACTAAAGGTGAAAGGATGGGGAAAAACATACCATGCACATGGACACAGCAAAAAAGCTGGGGTATCCATCCTCATTTCAGATAATGTGGAATTCAAGCCAAAATTAGTCAGGATGGATAAAGAAGGACATTTCATACTGCTTAAGGGAAGCATAAATCAGCAAGACATAACAATCATAAATGGTGGCTCATCCATGTATGTCAAACAAATCCTTCTCAATTTCAGAAACCAAATAGACAATAAAACAATAATAATAGGTGATCTTAACACACCTCTCTCACCACAGGACAGATCTTCCAAACAAAAATTGGACAAAGAAACCATAGATCTCAGTAACACAATCAATATTCTAGACTTAATGGACATTTATAGAATATACCATCAAACCAGAGCGAATACACTTTCTTCTCAGCAGCACATGGATCCTTCTCTAAAATAGACCATATATTATGCGACAAAGCTGATGTTAGCAAGTACAAGAAGATAGAGACACTACCTTGCATTCTATCAGATCATAATGGATTGAAATTAGAAATAAATGAAAGAGTAAAAACCAGAAACTATTCCAACACCTGGAGATTAAACAATATGCTATTATATGATGAATGGATAACAGAAGATATTAGGAAGGAAATTAAAAAATTCTCAGAGGTAAATGAGAACAAAGAAACATCATATCAAAATCTCTGGGACACTATGAAAGCAGTACTTAGAGGAAAATTTATTTCATGGAGTGCATTCAATAAAAGAAGTAAAACTCAACAAATAAATGACCTGACACTACAGCACAAAGGCCTAGAAAAAGAAGAACAGACCAACACCAAAAGTAATAGAAGACAGGAAATAGTTAAACACAGAGCTGAAATCAACAAAATTGAAACAAAAGAAACAATCGAAAAATTGACAAAATAAATAGTTGGTTCTTCGAAAAAATAAACAAAATTGATAAACCTTTAGCCACACTAACAAAGAGAAGACGAGAGAAAACCCAAATCACAAAATTCAGAATGAACAAGGAAATATCACAACAGGCACGTTTGAAATACAAAACATAATTAGAAGCTATTTTGAAAATTTATATTCCAAAAAAATAGAAAATTTTGAAGATATCAACAGGTTTCTAGAGACATATGAATTGCCTAAACTGAACGAGGAGGACATAAACAATTTAAATAGACCAATTTCAAGTAATGAAATAGAAGAAGTCATCAAGAGCCTACCAACAAAGAAAAGTCTGGGACCAGATGGGTTCTCAGCCAGTGCTACAAAACCTTTAAAGAAGAGCTCATTCCAATACTCCTCAAAGTATTCCATGAAATAGAAGAGGAGGGAACCCTCCCAAACTCATTCTATGAAGCCAATATTACCCTGATACCTAAACCAGACAGAGACACATCGAGGAAAGAAAATTTCAGACCAATATCCTTAATGAATATTGACGCAAAAATTCTCAACAAAATTTTAGCAAATCGCATACAAAAATATATTAAAAAGATAGTGCACCATGATCAAGTGGGTTTCATCCCAGGGATGCAAGGTTGGTTCAACGTCTGGAAATCAATAAATGTAATTCACCATATCTATAGATTGAAAGTCAAGAATCACATGATTATTTCAATAGATGCAGAAAAAGCATTTGACAAAATACAGCACCCCTTCATGCTCAAAACACTAGAAAAAATAGGAATAGTGGGAACATTCCTTAACATTGTAAAGGCCATTTATGCTAAGCCCATGGCTAATGTCATTCTAAATGGTGAAAAACTGAAAGCATTCTCCCTAAAAACTGGAACAAGGCAGGGATGCCCTCTTTCACCACTTCCATTCAATATCGTCCTTGAAACTCTAGCCAGAGCAATTAGACAGACCAAAGAAATTAAAGGGATACAAATAGGAAAAGAAGAACTCAAACTATCCCTATTTGCTGATGATACGATTATATACTTAGAGGAACCAGGAAATTCCACCAGAAAACTTTTAAAACTCATAGGTGAATTCAGTAAAGTAGCGGGATATAAGATCAATGCACATAAATCCAATGCATTTTTATACATAAGTGATGACTCTTTTGAAAGAATAATTAGGAAAATTACCCCATTCACAATAGCCTTGAAAAAAATAAAATACTTGGGAATCAATCTCACAAAAGAGGTGAAAGACCTCTACAATGAGAACTACAGAACACTAAAGAAAGAAATTAAAGAAAATCTTAGAAGATGGAAAGATCTCCCATGTTCTTTGATAGGAAGAATTAATATTGTCAAAATGGCCATACTGCCAAAATTGCTATACAGATTCAATGCAATTCCAATTAAAATCCCAATGACATACCTTACAGAAATAGAGCAAGCAACTATGGAATTCATCTGGAAGAATAAGAAACCCAGATTAGCTAAAGCAATCCTTAGCAGAAAGAGTGAAGCAGGGGGTATCCCAATACCAGATCTTCAACTCTACTACAAAGCAATAGTAACAAAAACAGCATGGTATTGGTACCAAAATAGAAAGGTAGATCAATGGTACAGAATAGAGGACACGGACACAAACCCAAATAAATACAATTCTCTCATACTAGACAAAGGGGCCACAAATATGCAATGGAGAAAAGATAGCCTCTTCAACAGATGGTGCTGGGAAAACTGGTGATCCATATGCAACAGAATGAAACTAAACCCATATCTCTCACCATGCACGAAACTAAACTCAAAATGGATTAAGGACCTCGGAATCAGACCAGAGACCCTGCAGATTATAGAAGAAAAAGTAGGTCCAGATCTTCAACATGTTGGTTTAGGACCAGACTTCCTCAACAGGACTCCCATAGCACAAGAAATAAGAGCAAGAATCAATAACTGGGATAGATTCAAACTAAAAAGCTTTCTCTCAGAAAAGGAAACTATCAGCAATGTGAAGAAAGAGACTACAGAGTGGGAGAAAATCTTTGCCAATCATACTTCAGATAGAGCACTAATCTCCAGAATCTATAAAGAACTCAAAAAACTCTACACCAAGAATACAAATAATCCAATCGACAAATGGGCTAAGGAAATGAATAGACACTTCACAGAAGAAGATCTACAAGCAATCAACAAACATATGGAAAAATATTCAACTTCTCTAGTAATAAGAGAATTGCAAATCAAAACCACCCTAAGATTACATCTCGCCCTAATTAGAATGGCGATTATCAAGAATACAAGCAACAACAGGTGTTGGCGAGGATGTGGGGAAAGAGGTACACTCATACATTGCTGGTGGGGTTGCAAATTATTGCAGCCACTCTGGAAAGCAGTGTGGAGATTCCTTAGAAAACCATTTGACCCAGCTATCCCACTGCTTGGCCTATACCCAAAGGACTTAAAATCAGCATACTACAGAGATACAGCCACATCAATGTTCATAGCTGCTCAATTCACAATAGCCAGATTGTGGAATCAACCTAGATGTCCTTCAATTGATGAATGGATAAACAAACTGTGATATATGTATACACACACACACACACACACACACACACACACACACACAATGGAATATTACTCAGCCATAAAGAATGATAAAATTATGGCATTTGCAGGCAAATGAATGAAATTGGAGAATATCATGCTAAGTAAGATAAGCCAATCTCAAAAACCAAAGGACAAATGATATCACTGATAAGTGGATCATGACACATAATGGGGGGGGTGGGGGGGTTAATGTTAGGGTTAGAGCTAGGGTTACGGAGGGGGGCAAGAATGGATGAAGGACTGTATAGAGGGAAAAGAGGGGTGGGAGGGGTGGGGGGAAGGGACAAATAACAGAATGAATCAAACAACATTACCCTATGTAAATTTATGATTACACAAATGGTACACCTTTACTCCATGTACAAACAGAGAAACAACATGTATCCCATTTGTTTATAATAAGAAAAAGAATAGATCATTCTATTAATATGTGACAACTTTGCTGTGGATGAATGTGGGTGGAATTTGTTGTTAAATCAGAACAAAATAATCGTGGCATCATTGACTTATTTTATGATGAAGAAAAATTTTAGATTTAAAATCTTAGATTGTCTAGTTTATATATGATTTTAGTTGAAAAATGATAAGACCAGCTGCCTAAAAATATTTCCCACCTTAACATAGGATTAAAATTTTTCCTAATGTTAATACCTTCTGTTTTAATATTCCTCAACTTGTATAAATAGTCCCTTAGAGGGATCACATATTCAGTCATTATTTACCATGTAACCTTTGTTGAAATTAGAATAGTTAAATCAGAGTCCAGCAGTCACGTGACAACATGACCCAGGACCCATAAATTTTGGAGCAAGGTGTAAAACTTCTGGCTTTCAGCACCTTCCCCCTTTTGCAACCAGGGTCATAGAGTTCTACAATAAAATAAAGATAGAAAAAGTAAAGGCCATTTTTCTTTCTTACATTGTAGGGATTAAGCAATGTCATAAAGCATTGCATGCTCCAAAATGTGTAATTTCTCCCTCCCTATAATGAACCTAGTTGCTAATAAGTGATACAGTCAGGATTGACAACACAGACTAGTTGATATGAAAGTCTTTTCCACACTTGCATCAAATCCTAAAAATCTACTCAGAAAAACACCAACTAAGAAAGCATACCTCTTTTGTTCAAAATGCACACCCCAGCTTGGTGATCTAATAGTTCTTGATTTCAAAAAAACTGTACATGTCATAGCCAAAGGTTAATATTCTTGGTATTTTATGTATTCAAACTAAGAATGTCGGTGTGCTGTGCCAAAGACCTGAGCACCAACACATTCTTTCTTGTTTAGTTTAAAAAAAAAAAAAATCACATCAATACAATGCCTACTATGGGTCACTCACTTTTTAATTATATGTATTATCACATTTATCACAGCAACATAAAGATGGTATGTTATTTTCATACATTTTTAAGGTGAGAATATTAAGATTCAAAGAGAAGTAAGAATTTAAGTAAGTTTGAACAGGTAGGTGGTAACAGATTTATTTTCCTCTGTGCAACCAAAACAATAGGGTGATCATTCCTTTCTGCCTGTAAACCTAAACTCAACAATTTTTTAAAATGTGTTGAACTCCAGTTTATACTTTTTCCAGAACACTCTAAATTGTCAAAAAATTTAATACTTGCTCCTGTGTTCACTCTCAACTGCATTCAGAAGCTCCAGGATCAATATTTCTTCAAGCATCAAAATGGCTCAGGGCCAACTAGAGAGAAAACAAACCTTTTCCTCCCAATCCAGCTCATCAGCAGTGAGCTATGTCAATGGGGCACAAATATACTCTTGATGCAAACTAAAACCATCAAAATCCAGAGTTTTAAGCAACATGAAATCAAATGACCAATGTGATTGTCTTTTTACAGGCCAGTAGCAACACGGAATTGTGTGGATCCTGTGACCTCTAGTAAATGCAATCCATGTGAGTTTGGACATTTGCTATAGGTGAAAATAAGCTCTGTACATCATAGAATAGGCTGTCAGCTCTCTGTGGAATCCATGACATACTAATAAATGCCAACACAGATTATAATGTTACTTTCCTCTCCTCCGTCACTCATCAAATGAGCTGCATAACTCCTTCTAACTTCCATTTTGGTCTAGTTAAATCTCTTCGTTCCTGAAACATGTGATTTTCCTGAGACAACAAGGAAGAGGATTGTATTCTAGACAAATGACCCTTCATTAACCTCAAGATGTTGATAACAGTCAGTACACCCCTGATTAATTTAAAGCCTGCACTAATACAATTTTAAAAACTCAGGGAGACAGAGAAGCCAATATTTAAAGTTTAATTAAAATAATAACACTTCTATTTGTATGAGTTAACTGACACTGGCATTTCTTTCATGACTATATTGTACCATTTTTCATTAGAATCCTATTTCATATCTACTAAGAACCCTACTGAGTAGACATTGAGTCGACAGAAACTCAGCACCAAATGACACTGTCAGATTTGCTCAGCTTCTAATTGACAGGTTCTAATGCTAGAACCTGAACCAAATCTTCCTCCACCAAACCTTTGGCTCTTTCTACAAAGACCTAGAAGATCAGAGACTCTGGGTCCTACCCAGTTCAAATTAAAGGAGAAGGAAAAGACGACCAATTTCATCTTATTCCCTGACAAGTCACTGAGAATCTCCATATTTTAATCTTTCCACCAAACACGAGAACAGCCCGGACAATCCCCTGGAACAGTAAAGCATCTTCTGTCTCCTCTTCTTGCTATCCACAATTCACTCCTCAATTCACAGCCAGAATAATACTATACTCCTACTCACACTCTCCCTCTCCAGTGCTTTCATAGTCTACATTGAATTAAATAATTAAAAAAAAAAAAAACATTTTATTGTAATTTACAAGACTCAAATATTCCAGTCTGTTTGCTCTTTCATTTTGTCTCATATCACTTCCTATTCAGTCCTGGTACCAAAGACACACTTTCCTTTTTCTGTTCCTCAAGTTCACTTTTGCTTAGTGGTTCTTAGTCTTGCTGACCAACAGCCTGAGATACTCTCCCAGTTCATACCCAGTCCTTTTTTATTTTTCAGGTCTGAGCTTGAAATTTACCTCCACAGAGGACTTCTGTGTTCCTTTTATACTAAGAAGTTTACCTGTGTCCTTCCTACCATCTTGACCCATTACCTACTTCTTTATCTTTATAGAACTTCTCCAAAAATTGTCTTATTTGCTTTTTGACTTTCACTTATTTTCCCTCTACCCATTCTCTACTCCATAACTTCAATACATCTTCCATGAAAGCAGAAACAGTGTCTGTCTTATCCACCATTCCCTCTCAAGCCCTGTCATGTCCCTAATGCCTAACAATGCTGTCTCATATATGGCAGACACTCAAAAACTTTGTTAAATAACATCCATATAAGTCACCTGCAAAAAGTCATATAAATAAAATAGAGATCATCATTGTGAATTCCAATCTCAGATTTGTAACCATTTTCTTTTAATTGAGGCCAAGGCCTATTTTCCATTGTTCAAAAAAAAAAAATAGTATTGTCATGAAAACTTTAAAAGAAAAGATGAACATTTTAGAAAACTTTTTAAATATTAAAGCATCTTCCAAAGTCAAATACACTATCTGAGGGAAACCAGTACATCTCAAAATTGACATGAAATACATAGGACCTCTGATTGTTGATAGTGCTTAGTTGAAAGATAAAACTTTAAGGCAAGAATAAGAAGGTATTCCTAACTTATATTAACTATGGATATTTATTAATAGATATTTATTCAACATGTTCTAAGTCCTATGCTTTGAGAGATATAATAATCCTTATTCAATGATGCTTAAAACCTAACCGTGGTTATAAAATTAAGTCAATGAACATGCTACAATTTTAAATTTACTTTAAATTGATAGATAATACATAATTTTTCTCATTCCTCTAAATCAGATTTGATTCATTTATGGCACCTACAGGTAACAGAAATCTGCCATTACAATCTCCCCATCATACTCACTCCTCCTTAGCTATTTCTCCCCCAAAACTCTTCAAGATTTTGAATCAGTTACTGTCTTATCTTGGTAAAGAGATTAGAAGACTCATCTCCCAAAGAAAAAGTCTCCTTTCCTTCTGAAGGTGAAAAGGAAACCACTGATCTTGATATGTTGAGTTACCCAGTATGGTTCCTACTAGAGGAGACTCTTTTCTTTAAGTTCCACACTTGCAGTCAGGGCCAGTCAAGGAGTTTGTGATTCTGCCTAAAGCACAGGACTTGGAACATGTATAATAAATATTAATAAATCCCCATCAATTAACATAAATTGAGAATCTTATTATTCTTGCATTTTTATTATTTCCCAGGTTTTCTGTAAGTTATTTTAGACTTAGAAAGAGAAGAACAAATACTAGCACATGAAATTCTAAAGTGCAAAAAATTTTTTTTTAAATTAAAAACCTGCTTTCTATTTAGCTTATAAAACTGAACATGAGTTGATGTAAATGTGTTTACACACATTTCAGTGTTTTTATTTTCAAGTTCACTTAACAAATGTTGGTCTCACTTTATCTTTCACAAAGACATTTTCCTGAAGTTTAAGTTAATTCGTTCACTATTTTAATATTCATTTTCGGTTAATATTTTCCATAAGAAGTTCCTGATTTTATACCCAGTAAACAACTCAGAGAATAACAATCAGAAAAGAGATGTGAGATGTTTTAGTCAGCTTTTTCACTAGTGTGACTGAAAGATCCAACCAGAACAATTATAGAGGAGGGAAGGTTTATTTAGGGGGTCATAGTTTCAGATGTCTCAATTCATAGACAGCAGGCTCCATTCCTTGGGGCTCTAGGTAAGGCAGAACATCATGGCAGAAGAGATAGAGGGAACCAGCTCACATGATCAGAAAGCAAAAAGAGAGAGACTCCACTCTCCAGATACAAAATACCCCATAGCCATGCCCATGAACCACTTTCTCCAGCCACACCCCACCTGCCTCCAGTCACCACTCAGTTAATCCTGTCAGGGATTAATTACTAGATCAAGGCTATAATCCAATCATTTCTCCTCTAAACCTTTTTGCATTGTCTCATACGAGAGTTTTTGGGAGACACCTCACATTCAAATCATAACATGAGAGTATAGCAATGGGTTGAGGAAAGGAAAGAAATACTTGGGCAATATAATGCATTATTATTTTTTATGAATGAATTCCTTGGGGTTCTTATTAATCAAATCATAGGAGCTAAGGAAATATTAACAAGAATTCCTTCCTCTATCCTTCCGTTTCCCCAGTGTGAGTCACTGAGCAAGGTGATATATTATTCCTTTTCTCAGAGGAAGTTCCCCAGGTAAGGAATTCTCTTAATTTAAACACACTCCCTCCCTTACCTTATTTTGCATATTTAATGAAACTCTTGAGGAGATCATCTCTATTAACCTGAAAAAAGAAATGTTTTGACCTCAAATGCATTGTTTTCCAAGAACCACCTGTGAACTAGGACATACCAAGAAGCTAAAACTCCCTTTAACAGGAGCAGTCCAGAACTCTCAGTTTTTAACTGCTTTCATTTCTACTGCCAGACTAAGCATTGTAATTGACAATAGCCATAGACAAAACCTCAAAGATGACTTGGGAAATTGAATCAAATATCATTTCAATATAGTTTTTAACCTTCTTTTAACAATGAAACCATTTAATTAGCTCAAATTAAAAATATGTTCTTCAATCCTGTTTTCCTTTTGGATACTCACAGAAAAATATCATCTTTTTCTCAATTAGCTGCCCTCTACAGCTATATTCACAGAACAACTATCTTTTATCTATCATTAAAAAAATAAAGTATCCTTCGATACTTACATGGCTGCACATGAAGTTGCCTGTGGAAAAGCCCCTCAATGGCAAATCATAACTTCATTTATAACATCTGATCCTGTGACCCTTGGTTTGGGTTTCTGGTTTTTTTGTTTTCTGTTGTTAATTTTCTCTGCCCAGGCAGATGTCTCCAAGTGGTGATCACACAGAATTCCAGTTGGCTCTCAGCTACAGCTGATCTAGAGGATGACAATCTAATGCTGATAGATGTCCCAGGTTCCTCCCAAGAGAAATACTTAAAACTTTGTTTTAATAAATGCTGTTCAATTCCAGTTCCTTAAATTGCTACCATTTGTTCCCTAGGTTTTCTCCACTAACTCCTTTTTTTTTTTTTTTCAGATTTTCAGATTTACCATAAATATCACAAGAAACCAATTCAGACTTCATCTTTCAAGTCATGTGAAAGACTAGTGCTTATTCAACTTGATATCCCTAGAAATCAGAATGAGAAAAGTGGAAAACATTGGTGTCCAGAACATTTGTATAGTGAATTACAATGAAATCATGTTGAGTCCCTCATGAATACCTATGACTTCAAAACAAAAGAATTTGTGCTGCAACAGATACATACATAGTCATGAAATTCATTTCCTGAAACTGAAATTATTATTTCATTTCATAAGTTCTTGGCTTCTGTGTTGAACAGATGTCTGTGACAACTTCTTTCAAAGAATCCATCTTATTATATTTAGGGGACATTAATAGCTAATCTAATGTATTGTCAATAAGTTGCTATTCCCTTTTTTGGTTCAACTTGCTGATTGGTTAACCACATAGTATCAAGTTTTTCATTACAATCACATGAAACTAGTTCAGAAGCACCTGTCAAGAAGGAAGCTTGGGTAACCTCCAGCTCCCTGGTTGCAAACATTTAATAAATATTGTATGCAAATTTTAAAATAAATATTTTAAACCTATGTAAAGCTCAAAAGCAAGAAAGAGAACTCTCTGGGTAGCAGAAATGGGAAATGGAAACCACAACTATGAACGTGAGTTGAAGTGCAACTTGGGGAGCTGGGGCTGGGACTCAGTGGTAGAGCACTTGGCTGGCCTGTGTGAGGCCCTGCATTCGATCCTCAGAACCACATATAAATACATTAATTCAATAAATGTCCATTGACTACTAAAAAAAAAAAAAAAAAAAAAAAAAATGGGCAATACTTGAATTCCAGTTGAGCATTCATTCTTCAGCACTCAAACTACATTCTCCATCACTATAACAAAATATCTGAGGCAATTAATTTATAAAGTTAAAAGGTTTATTTAGGCTCACAGTTCTGGAGCTTCCATTCCAGGACTGAGTATTTCCATTGCTTTGAGCATCTCACAAAAGAGTACTTCTTAATGGGAGAACATGGCAGAGTAAACCAGTTACCTCTTGATCCATGAAGCAAAAAGCTAGTCAGGAAGGGACATGGGTCCCACAAACCCCTTCAGGGATACACCTCCAGTGACTTAAATACTTCCCATCAGGCCCCATCTCTGAAATATTCCACCTTTCCCCAAAACAGACTATACACAATAGCTATACTAATAAATGCCAGATAAATTGTAATGCTACTTTTCCCTCCTGAGTCACTATTGGGGATAGTGCTACAATAAACTACTAACTTAATTTCTCTTGGATGTCAACTGATGAATGAATGAAGAAAATGGGGTCCATATACACAATGGAATCTTACTCAGTCTTAAGAAAGTATAATGTTTTGTCATTTATGACAATGTGGAAGGAACTGGAAGGCAATGCTAAGTGAACTAAGGCAGAAACAGGCAAACACCACATGTTCTTGCTTATATGTGGAAGATAAAAACACTGATCTCTTAGAAGTTGTGAGTAGAACAGTGGTAACCAGAGGCTGGGGAATTAAGAAGGGAATAAAGCTTGTGGAGGTTAATCACAGGTACTAAGTTAAAATTAGAAGAAATAACTTCTGTTACACAGTAAGTTCTATTACACAGTAAGTTCACTATAGATAACTATATGTTCATGTTTCAAAAAAGCTAAAAGAAAGGATATTGTATGTTTTTACTACAGAGAAATGCTAAATAATTGAGGAGATTGGTATGCTTACTCATATTTGAACATTACTCAATGTATACATCAACTGAAACATCACATGGTTACCCATTAATATGTAAATTTTTCCTTTTTTTTTTTTGTTTTTGTTTTTGTTTTGGTAGTTGGGACTGAACTCAGGGGCACTTGACCACTGAGCCACATCCCCAGCCCTGTTTTATATTTTTATTTAGAGACAGGGTCTCACTGAGTTGCTTAGCACCTTACTTTTGCTGAGGCTGACTTTGAACTTGTGATTCTCCTGCCTCAGCCTCCCAAACCACTGGAATTACAGGCATGCACCAATACATGTATTTTAATGTCAATTTAAAAAGAAAAAGAAAAAAAATCAAGACTTGGTTGAAGGACAATAAAGTTAACCTGTGAATACCAGAAACCTGAGGTGGAAAGCTCTGCCCTGTTCTGGTTGGTCCTGAAGTTTCCACTTCAAATTGAACTCAGTTAAGTTTAAAACTGGTCATATCGTTCAGACTCCAAGCAGTCCTCCCTAAAAAGTCACCTACCTCTTCTTGTCTGTGCTCTAAGCTTGCATCTTGATCTTTCTAATTAATTCATTTGATTCTAAATCCATAAGTTTTGCCTTATAAAAATATGCACAAGCATAATTTATCTTCCCTTTCAATTTGCTTGAGGACAGGTTTCCCCTGGCTTTTTTAAACACAGCCTGGAAGGCAAAACTTCAGGCTGAGTTAAATGGACCATTGCTTTTAGCTCTAATACTATGATCTTGTGATTTAAAGTTAACAAACACTTATCTTGCATTAAAATACTTTTAATGTTTGATTTTGAATCAATTCCCAAATTTCTATTTAATGCATGTATTTTACTCTAGTCAGTGAAAGACAAAATTTCTATATAATTATTTCTCTTGAAAACGTGTCTCTGGCCTAGAATCCCATCTATGTTCCAGAAATAACATAAACTTGGTTAAGTAGAATCCCAACAGATGATATTTAAAATTAATATGGAGAAATAATAAAGATGTTTTCAAACTGCCTCCCGTGAGTGAAGCTTTTTTAAGAAAACTCAAGAATTAAATATTTCTTTAACATTTATGTATTTCTCAGTTTATACCTGTTCATACACTGAAGTTTCCATGCATTTTCTTGTTCAAGTATTCAAAGAGTAATTGTTAGGAGCCAATTCACATCCCCAAAGTTTGGGGGATAGAGATGAAAAAAATATGATCTTCATTTTCAAGCACACATAAATCCAATTTATTTTATCACCATCAGTCAGAAAAAACTACAATATACATTTTAGGAGCCACCAAACCTCAGGAATGATTTACAAAGAAGCTGGGAAGGAAAGAGAGTAAAAGAGATAGTTGAAGTGCTCAAGACATATGTGTTATCTTGAAAGTGTGTCTTTTGTTACATAACAAAAATACTTAAATTTAGAAGGGAGAGCAAATTCAGAGTATGCAGGAAAGAGAAATTCCCACAAGTGATGTACAGCTGCTCTCTCTCAGAGTGGTAGTGTAGATGTCCCCCAGGCAGTAGTTGAATGGTGAAGTGCATTTGATTGGCTTTCCATCAAGAAAAGTGCTCCTCACTCCAAAGAGACTGGCTATTGAGTAAAACTTCAGAAATTGTTGCATCACATATCTTCTTTGCAGGTTTCCTGATAGCCTCCCATCTCAGTTCACTGGTACTTGAAATTTTGTAGTAATTTACCATTCTAATCTTAAAGGTTTAACACCAGTTAAAATAGAAAACATTGGAGAAATCACAATTAAAATCAAAATTTCATTCCAACCAAGAAAACCATTCTACAAAGGTAGAAGAGAAAAAATCAGATATTACTGAATGAACATTTAACTGTAATGAAAAGTAGATTGCAGGTAGTCTGCTAAGCAATTGCAAAGACAAAGAATGCTTCCCCTTTCACAGAAACAAGCAGAGACAACCTACAAAAAACATGCTCTTAAGGTAAAGAGTAACTAGTCCTCAAATAGAGGACTTGAGAGCACCCGTGTCATACAGTTCATCCTAAATTCTCCTGGCAACTGTATTGGTCACCTTGGGCATTCATGGATTTGTCCAAAGGAAAAACAAATCTCTTATAGCTCCATCAGAGGAGACCATTTTTGTAAGTGGGGCCAGGAGCCCACTGAAGTTAGGTTGCTACCTCACATAGAAACCGGAAGATAGGGGCACTGTCTTCCTTAATTGAATACATTTGAAGGTGATATACCCAGGTCCTTGAGAATGACATTCCTGCCAAGAGATTTACTTAGGTTTCAAAGTACGTGCATTTCAAAGAGAAGGAAAGATTTCGCAATTACAAGGTTTCTGAAGTAAATGTTCTAAAAGGGACAAGTTTCTTCCTTTATTCAACAGGGAGAATTAAGCCTCTTATTTATAATTTATATTTGCCCTTATCACTACTAGTCAATTACACTTTAACATGACACAATTTCATATGCAATTGTCTGATGGCAGGTCCTTTTTCAGAAAAAGAAAGGACTGCAAGAGCACCAAGAGGCTTCCCCTAGTACCAAATGACTTTGATAAAGCTCGTTGACAGTTAGTGGAAGGGGGGCCAACTATTTTTCCTATTCCATCATTTTATTTGTTTTCTTAATTTACTTCTGAGCTCATTTAAAATCCTTCCAACTTTAACCATCTATCTCTCCTTCAGTTTTTGAATACCCAAACTTCCTCCTCAAAGACAAATAAGAAATTATCTGAATGCATCTAAGAAGCTGTTTTGACTCAGTTTCCTCAGAGATCAGCTTTCAAGTGGTTAAAGATGAAATGACTCAGAGACAAATCAGAGTACATCTGACAGTTTTCTGTACCCTCTGATCAGAAAACTTTTGGGGATGATAGCACCATAACATATCAGATGACCTTACATCACCTGTATGCCTTCAAATGTCTTGAACTATGTCTTGAACTTTAGGTCCTAAGTTGCTAATGAGTTCCATGGGCCAAAATTGTTCATTTTACATTTTAGAATTCTCTAGCATTAAGGAACTTGCGGTTATCGTCCTGGACCCACATCCCATAAATTGCTATCCAAAATCTCATACGTGGGCAACCACTGACTGTGACCATTTGTTCATTTAGCCAATACTTCTTCAGTCCCAAGTATGTGCCAAGAAACGTGTCCTCAGTCTTGCAGACAGGGAATCAGAGATACAGCCTGACTTCTAGGAACTCAAAACGTTCTTATACCCAAGGACCCAAGGATGGACAGGACTAAATGTCATCAGTAAAAATCATAAGTAACAACTAGGCTTGGTAAAGGTGGACTTTTAGAAAGGATGTACAATTGACAGGCTGAAGTAGAGTTGTGTAAATCCAGTTGGAGACATTCTTCCTTTCATATTAAATCCTGCCAAAAGAAAGAGAAACCGAAAGGAACAGGTGTGAAGCATTTCCAAAAACCATCAGCACAATATGTAGATTTCTGTCTTCTATTAAAAATGCTTTTGAGTCTTAAATGCACAGGGTTCAAAATTCAGTTTGTCACCAAATAGCTGAGTGCCCATCAGAAGGTAATAGCCTCTCTTGACTAGCTTCTTCATGTGTCAAGTAGGGATGATAGTAATACCCATCTCAGAGGATTGCTGTAGGTACTAAATCAGGTGCTGTATGTTTAGAATTTAACAAACTTCCTGCTACATAGCAAAAACAGTAAGTGTTATTCAAATTATGGTTAGTGGGTTTTTTGCTACTCAGAGTATAAATGGGACAGATTTAGTTTTTCCTTATAGGTAATAAAATTCAATGTGTATTCAAAATATATTTTAAAGTTATAAATAGATATTTTAAGTAAATATATTTTTATGTACAAAATATCTCTGGAAGACACCTAAGAAATGGAGCAATTATTCCTGTGGGGAGGTTGTCTCAGGCTAGGAGACAAAGATGGAAGAAGACTTATTTTTCATTATATGTGTTTTATTTTGGGGTGCATTTTACCATATGAATATCTTACTTGTTCAAGAATATATGAATATGTATATAATTATGTATATATATACAATATGTATATATGTTTAAAAACAAAGCAATCTGTTGGCTATACAGAAAAAAATTATAGTTGATACATGAGAATGAGGATAACAATTACAATGTTAGCATTCACTGAGAACTTCTTTTACATACCCAACAATTGTTAAAACTATTTCACATGTATTAACTTGTTTAATCTTTATCAACAATGAGAGCTTATCAGTTTTGGAAAATTAAAGATGAGACACAATAAGATTTAGTAACATGCCCAACATGATCCAGATAGTAAACACCAGAAGGAGGATTTTCTGGCTGTGTACACATATACCACATACACACACACACACACACAAGCACTGTGATCCAACTCTCCACAGGATCACAGTTGGATATGCCTACTGCAATACCCAAGTCAGACACAAAGCTGACACCCTATTCCTGTGCTTCCCTGGTCCAACTTTATGGTCCAGTGAGTGGCTCTATGTAACCACTCATTGATATCTAAGGCTTTTTAATGATATGGAAGTCATTTTACAAATCAAAGAAGAATAAAATTTTTCAAAACATTTTAAGTATCACTGATGTCTAAACATTCTATAACTACCAAGTCATCCCCATATCCAAATTAAATGTCAGGATCCAAAAGCAAATAAAATATCAGTGAGTCTTTTTCCTGGCTCTTTTAAGAACCTGCACATTTCTTGAGATCTGTCTGCTTTGCACCTGCCAAATGAATGATTGAATTTATGAGGGTGAAGCTAAGCCAGAGCTACTGATCAGTGAAATTGGTTGCAACTGGGTGGAAGAGCTACACTGCAGAGAACTCCAGCAAACGGTAACATCACTCAAAGCTAGCAGGACTCTGCTATGAAAATATTACAAAGTTGCATGCACTTGAATTCCTAGATGCCAGGGGTTCAGGAGAGAGATTATTTTATGAACCTTGTGGAACTTGTGTAGGATGTTGACCAACTGATCCCCAAAGTAGTAAGAGCAGAGTTTAGAAGGAATCTGAAACAGGAGCTGGTCTTTCTTTTTTTTTTTTTTTTTTAATCAAGACGTTAAGTCAAAACCTGACATCTAAGAAGAAATCTGAAACAGGAGCTGGTCTATTTTTTTTATCAAGATGTTAAGTCAAAACCTACTTTCTAGAAAATGCTTTATTTAAATAGGTTTTCTTTACAAATGAGAATAATTTAACTTAAATTTAAATTTATTAGCTTCAGCCATTCACAAGGTTGCAGGGGTCATTTTCATAATTTTACATTTTTTGTCAGTGAGTTCAAAGTCTATTAGAATAGTGGAACCAAAATAAAATATGATAAGTGTTTGGGGAAAAAAATGGACTTTCCCAAAGTCTGGAGGACTACAGGCAAGCAAATTATTCACTAATATCTAAGCACAGACTGGATTCCTCCCAGTAACTGGAATCTTAGTAGCTGGAATCTGAATGTAATGACTTCCAGGACCAACAACAGCAATGTCATCAATAGTCCTCTTAACTGAACTACATAGATTGCCAGAGTAGTTTCTTTTGAAATAGAGATGAAAACAGAGTAAATGAGCAACAGTGTGGCAATAACTGAGTTTCTCAATTTGGCAAGGATATGCAGCAGGATGTCACCATCAGTGTTCATATGTGCCAGTGGTTCAGCAGCTTATTGGCATATTCTAAAAGAGATCCCATGGCAGACCTGACTGCTGTGGAACACATGCTCAGCCCCCCAAGACAGACAGACACACACAAATTCCTCAAAACAACAATCAAAATACAGTTCACTTAAAAAAAATCTTTTTAATTATTAGTTATCACTATTGTAATTAGTAGCATGACTTCTAAATTTATGAAGGTCAGGGACTCTTCTTCTTAACTCTAAGTTAAGTTCATGCTATTTCATCTCTCTTATGAATTTAAGTTTTCTAAGAAAGGAAAGGTGACCCTATAAATAGGCATTTTCCTTTCCCTTACAAATTTCAATAAGGACTAACATTTTCCTATTGAGTTTGGAAGTTTTCCACTCACTCCCTCCCTCCTAGATTTAGTTTTTGATATAAAACCTCCACCATGTATAAGTAGAAATGGGAATTTTTTTTAAGAGAGAAAATCCCTATTACCAAGGTAACCTTTAAGATTGGATATGCATAATGCAGTCTTGTCTTCTCTTATTGACAAAACAACAGTAACAGATGAAAATTCACACAACCCTACCAGATCAGTGTAAATAGAGCTTCACTTTCAGATAATAACATGGAAAATGGATTTAGATTGGAAGATCCCTGACTTAAATTAATTGGAAGATCCCTGACTTAAATTAAATTTTTCCATAAAATATTTCATTTACTTTTTCCCAGTAGAAACTGAAAATCCACCAGGCTAAGAAAGCTTTCTGACATTTAGAGAGCTATAGACTCACATGAAGAAATAAATACAACAAGATTGCTGTCTTCTTGGTTGCCAAGCAAAGTTCTAAAAAGGGTACTATCTCTTTAATTAACAGGAATTAATTTATAACTTCCAGTGATAGAGGAGGAGTTAAAAACTAATTTCTTGCTGCAAGAGTAAAAGAAAGAGGAGTAATTGGTTGCCTCCACAACTGTCTCTAGTTTCACCTCTGAATTTTGCTACCTAAGCAAGACAAAGCTCCTAAAAATTGAAAATGTTTAGTCCAAGGGAGTATTTTAAAATTTTATGACACTGATGTGAAAACATCATTTATTGGATTATCAAAAATTTGAAATAACTAGACATAACCAACTTAAACCTGTTACCCTGACTTCTGAGTAGTTAGGACCAATTCTCATCAGTCCAAAACTTGCAAGTATTGTTTGGGCTAAATCCACTCACAGAATTAGAATTATACATATAAAATATAAACATAAATTAGCCCCTTTATGAATGCTTCTGTGGCCATAAGCAAATGAATACATCTGCTTGTAATTAAAATACATAGTTGAAGTCAAGTCCAAGATAAGAAAAGAAGTACACCAGCAATGTTGGTAAGTTGAGCACAAGGTAGCAGTTCATATCTTAAAATACTTGCAAATAGTGAGCTAAGATGCTACAACAATGGAAGCAAATGAATTATCAGTTAAATATATGCAATGTCAGGCATTTGAGATATGTGAGGATATAGTAACAATAACTACAAGGGAATTGGGTGACTCTCGTTAAATTCAATTGAAGCTATGGAAAAAAAGACTTGAGAGTGATTAATTGCTAATTAAAAGCTAAGTGGGAAAGTCAAAGAGCTTTCTTGTTATCATACTATCACTTCTTGCAGTAAGAAGAAAGGAAAGCTAAGAACAGTGCTCTGGAATTAATTTAAAGAATAGTCAAGCTCAAATAAGTTAGACACTCAATATTAGGTCTAACTATTCTAAGGAGGGCTTTGGTTGGAAAAGAACGGAGTTGGCCAAAGAAGTTTTTGGGACTGCAACTTAACTTCTCTGTGACCTATTGTGCTTTCTTTCTTAGCCTTCTAAGGTGCTTACTCCAAGAATATTTCCTAATAAATGCCCTACATATCAATGGTCATAGGAAACACTCAACATGCAACAGATACCTGGTATAAAAATCATGCAAGCCTCCAAAAAGTGCTATGTACTCTTCTGGGTATACATGACAAAAGGATAAAAGATATCTAGGAATAAGAGCTAGGTGCAGTGAAGCATGTTTGTAAATCCAGCAGCTCGGTAGGCTGAGGCAGGAAAATCAAGAGTTCAAAGCCAGCTTCAGCAAAAGCAAGGTGCTAAGCACTTCAGTGAGACCCTGTCTCTAAATAATAGGGCTGGAGATGTGGCCCAGGGGTTGAAGGCCCCTGAATTCAACTCACTCACCCCCACCAAAAAAAAAAAAATGATCTAGAAATAAGAAATACCAGCGTAGGATACAGGTGACCTCTGGGGAAGAAAAGAAGGGAATAGGATCAGGGAGAGAAACACAGAGATCTCTATACATATTTGTAAAGTGTCATTTATTTTAAAGTGAGAGAAAAAAGGAAGGAAGAGGGAAGAGAGAAAGGAAAGAAGGCAGGCAGGCATACCTAAAGAGAAGTCGCAAGTTGCAGGGAGAGGGAAGGAAAAAGGACAGAAGTATAGTATAGCAAAATGCTAAGTTTAATAAGCGGGGCAATGGCTACACTGACATGCTTTTTTCTTGATATTTATCTTTTATGCTAAAAGACTTTTTAAAAACAATAATTAGGGGATATCCAATGTTTAAAACATAAACGTACAGTAGCTCAGATGGTAGGGTATGGGAAGGACAGAGGCCCTGACTCATGACGGGTCAAGTCAACTTAACATTTTTGACTGAATAATGGTGCAGAAGCATTCAGTAGAAATTGCACTTTGGACTTTGAACTTTGATTTTTTTCCCCCAGTCTAATAATATGAGGTAAATTATAGTGATGCTGAACATCAAGAAGTTGCAGCCCAAGTCACATGATCACAAGGATTAACAACCTGTACTCTACAATGTTCTGTGCTGCTCAGCTATAACATGTACCAAGTTAGGTATTAAATGCTGTTACTACTTATGATATTTTTCAACTTAAGCATATTTAATGGGATACAATTCCACATCTATACAAAGCCCTTCTTACTAGACTTTAGGACCCTCCCTCCCTAGCCTGTGGCCCTCATAAGAAATCCATAGAAAACACTCCGAAAGACTCACCTAGAGGATCAGTGGTCAGAGCATAAGCTTTCTCATGCCATGTTGTAGAAAAAGCACAGAATAGACATGCAGGGACCCAAGTTTTAATTTTGGCTCAGACGCAGACCACCTATATGACCTGAGGCAATATATTTAACTTTTAATGCTTAAATGATTTCTAAGTTTCCTCCCATTTCTAATTAAAAGTCTGCATAGAGTGGTCCTTTCTACTATGAGGTTTCCTACTGTTTATTCTGATGTAGATGCAATAGCACAAACAAGTCTTTGGTAACTGTATAAACTTCCGCATTGCCCTGGGGCACTCTGCAGACTCAATATAAAGAACATGTTAAATACAGAAGGGAAAAGTGCTTATGACCACAGAAGCACTTCAAGTTGTGGCCTGTGACCCAGCCATGTAATTAGATACTCTGTGCTTTTAGTGTACTGCATAATGTGAGAATTCAATAGATAACTTGTCCTCCTATTTTATCCAGTTATTTTTGTTTCTGTACGATTTCTCTCCCCTAATGAGGTTATAAACTCTCTAGGGCAGGGGTGAAAAACTGCATACATAACCCATAAACTTTTCTGGCTTGTGTACTTCTTTTTTCTAAGCTGTTTTATAAAAAGTTTCAGTTTGGATATCTTTAGGTGGAGCCAAAATTTCCACCACCACCTTATCTCTCTCTCATGCCCCTTCATTAGTCTTATTGTCTATACTGATGTCACTATCTTGGCTTAAAAAGTTTATGTCTTACTATAAAGAAAGGAATTATACATTTATTTACTTAATCCTTTAAAAATAAAATCACTAATTGCCAGGTACTGGGCTGTTTCCTGCACTGAAAATATTTTCTTTTTTCAATTGTGTCCACCCTGAAGCTCAGAGTTGATTAGAGAGATAAATATTATACAGTTATTAGAGTTACACTTACAACAACATGCATAAACAAATCACCTAAGAAGGTGAGAGAGGGCTACAGTTATCAGCGGGTGAATAATAGGCTATCAGGAAGGCTTCTGAAATGCTCTCCTGAGCTTCATTTAGAAAACAGATGCCCAGGTAACCAGAGAAGAAGCAGGCATTCATGATGGAACATCATCTCTAAAAACATAGAGACGCAAAATGCTAAGTGAGTCAACCTGGGTAGCAGGTGTTGAAAGAATGACAGGAACTAAATCCTACAAGCTCTAATATTAACTAGTATAACCCTGGATAGTTTGCTCAACCTCATGTGTTAAAAGCAGATAACACTTCTTCCATGGTGTTCTTGTGAGGATCATATTTGTCAAAGTTCTTAACATCATACCTGGCACATGAGATGCACTCCAATGCTTATTAGACCTAATTGGCAAAGAACACTCTGGACGTTCTAGTCACCTTCAATGGACTTTTTATATGTCTCCATTTTTGCATTCCTATGACCAGGTATCTATGAAAAGATCTCAGTGAGGAAACCATGGCTTTGTACGTGGACAAAAATAATGTCTTCAACCTAGTTTCTAGATGATTCAGATGTACTGTATGTGCCAGTTTCTTTGATCATTAGAGTAAATAAGCTTAATCTTTTAAAAACCCCAGAAAAAGAATGAACTGTGCCTACTGATACTCACACTACTGTCCAGGTACCTCCCACAATAAATTTGTCCACCAAACTAAGAGTATATAGCACCAATGACAATTATGGAAAAGGTATCCCCACAAAGCTCATGTGTGACACAGGCAAAGAAAGTTTAAAGGTGAAATGATCAGATTATGAGCCTTATGTTAATCAGTGTATTAATCCACTAATATGGATTAACTAAGTGGTAAGTATAGGCAGGTAGGGTGTGGTTGGAAGAAGCATGTCACTGGAGGTGTGTCTCTGGAGTTTATATTTTGTCCCTGGTGAACAGAGCTCTTCTCTGCTTAGTGTTTGTCATGTCCTGAGCTGATTTCTTCTTCTGTATCCTTCTGCTATGATGCTCTGCCTCACACTGGGCCCAGCACAATGGAGCCAACCATTTAGGGACTGAGACCTCTGAAACCATAAGCCCCCAAATGAACTTTTCCTCCTCTACCTTGTTCTTGTCAAATCTTTGGTCAAAGTGATGAAAAAGCTGACTGAAACAGACACTTCACCAGTTCTGGAACTAAGCCTTCAGAAAGTCAGTTACCTGGGCTGGGACTGTACCTCAGTAGCACAGTGCTTGTGTAGCACGTGTGAGGCACTGGGATTGATCCATATCACTGCATAAAAGTAAACAAATAAAATAAATTCTGTCCATCTACAACTACAAAAAAAAAATTTTTTAAAGAAAGTCAGGTACCTTCTGCTTTTATGCTTTTGTGAGCCTTGAGCTGGCATGTCATAAATCTGACTACCCTGATGGAGGGACCACATGGGGAAACAAAAAACAAACACCACACAGACAGGCTATGGGAGAAAGAAAGAAGGACTGACCCTTCATGGAGAGAGACAGGTGTGGCTATCCCAACATATCAGCTGAGCCTCGACATCCCACCATCTTTTCACGGTACTAGAAAGAAAAGTGAAGCCACCTCAGACTTCCCAGTCACAGCTGCTGACTACAGCCTCAGCCAAGGGAAAATAATAGAAAAATCATTCAGTTAAACCCTTGTAAACCCACTGATGCATAAGTAATAACAAAATAGTTGTTATTAGAAGTCACTTAGTTTTGGGAGTGATTTGTTCCACAGTAATAGTTAAACTGAGAGCAAGACACAGTTTGACCTTTGCAGAAAGACTGAGGAATTAGAAATATCTGAGCCTATAGGCAAATATGGACTGATCCTTCTTTTTCTACATTCAAGTGTTCACAACCAGTATCTTAAACATCACCTGTGACACAGCATTTTAATTAACCTCAAACAGTAAGATTAATCTCAATTTTTAGCCAGTATATGACCTTCCTGAATAAAATCTGCATTTCTCAGCCCCTTTGCATCCAGGTGTGTCCAAATGACTAAGTTCTGTTCAGGGGGTTATAATCAGAAATGTCACATACAGTTTTGGATAGTGCTCTTAAAAGAAGGAGAACATAATTTTTATCTTTTCCTCCACTTGCCATCATGAACAAAGACAGAATGGCTGCAGCTCAGGCAGCCACATTAGACAATGAGGTCAACATTGCATATTAAGGATAACAGATCAACAGGATAGAGGTGTACTAGTTCTCTGATGATTGTAGAGTCACACTCTTGGACCGCTCACATTCAGACTGTAAGAAAGAGAAATGAATATGTAATTCCTTTAATCAACATGAATTTGCTCTTCTCCCATTGACGACCAAATCTAATCCTAACAGATCCACCATTGTTTAAGCTGTCAATCCCTAATTTTATAACTCCTGTTCCAATCTCTTTCCTGAACTCAAATTCACATACCTATCCACCAATTTAAATAATCACTTAAATATCTAACAAGTATCTTAAGTCTAATGTGTCTAAAACTGCACCCCTAAATTCACTAACCTTCAAGTGCTTTCTTCCATCTCCTTCCTCATTACAATAAGTGGAAGTAACTTATTAACTCAGTTACTCGAGTTAACAGCCTTGGAGTTATGTTTATTCTTCTTTTTCTGTCATGTCTTACCTAGGCCATCAGCAAATTTGACTTGTTCTACCATCAAAAGTTGACAGTTTTTCCCTCCCTCCACTATCACTAGCCTCAGCCAAGCTGCCTTAATTCTTACCTAGATATTTGCAACAGACTCTATTCTTATTAATCCTTTAAAAATAAGTTAGATAATGTCACAGTGTTTTTCCAAAGCCTGTTGGTGGCTTCTTAACTCAATTCATAGTTAATCTAAGCCCTTACTTTTTCCTGGAAGTCCCTACATAATCTCACTGCGTCCCTGAAATATGTCCCGATTTCATCTTCTACCTTTCTGCTCTCATTGTACCTATCCACACTGTCTCCTTCTTTTCCTTATCCATAGGTGCCCCAACCAAAGGGTTCATAAGCTGCTGTTTCCTCAGTCTGAACACACATTGTCTCAGATGTTCCAACCTTAGATTCTCTGAACAAAGAGAAGCCTTCTCTGGCTATCATATTATAAAATAGCCACTACTACGCCTCAGGAGCTCTTTCTCTGACTACTGTGTATAAAACAGGTCTTCCCACTGATCATAACTACATAAGCTGTTTACTTTTTACTGTGACACAAATGTGGCACCTCACATTACATGCTCATTTTCTTTTCAATATCCCCCACACTAGATTGTAAGATGCATGTGACTATTATGTTTTATTTATTATTGTATTCCCAGAACCTCAATCAGTACCTGGGACATAATGAGTGCCTAGTCAGGATGTGTAGTGAATGAAGAAAATTGTACACTGTAGACCTATATACAGAATTTAAAGGAAAAGTGGGAGCACTTCAAAGTGAAGAGAAAAATCTTAGGGCAATTAAATTCAATATTTCTTAGTGATCTGGTTTTGGAGTTCAAAGATCCTCTGTGAGCAAACCCCGAACTCTCTGTTCACTACAATAGAAAAGAACGTCTAAGAGGAAAACATTGAGAAAAGTCAGGACCAGATTTAATGGGACACTAAAGACAAGGAGTTGAAAGATGGATTCCAAACTAAAAGAAATCCAGAGAAAGTATAGTTCAGTCAACAGAAGAGAAAGATAGTTCAATAGTTCAAAGTATGTATCAAAGCTTGCTCTTAGGTGCTGGAGTGACACATGGAATAGCCAACCTTAAACATCCAGGAATGCAGTCATTAAATAAAAGCATGGGCCATGCTTTGTTCAGAGATCTAGGATGAAATCACTGTTTTTCAGTATTGGATTCATTATTTTGCAACCCTGATAAAATCATTAAGTTTTTTAAAAATTCTACTATCTATGCCACCATTCAACAAATCCAAGGCAGTATGTCTGAGACAGATTCCATGTAGGTACATTCTGCTTATGTATTTATTTTTAGTTACACAGACATTACAGGTAGTCAAGGTCAAAACCATTGACCTCCTCTATGAAAGACTCTGAACTTGGCCCTACGGAAAATTCAGAAGGAAGTAATTTGTGGTACAAGTTACACTTTTGTGGATATCAGAACAGTAGGTCTATCTTTCTTTTTTCCTTTATTTTATAAAAGTTCAATAATACATATGTGATATTTTGTGATAGAATGCAACAAAAGTTATATTTGAAAACAAAAACTTGAAACCATACGGACTTCCGTAATTTTAAAAACATAAATCAGAAAATGTATTCACCAATATGTGCAATGAATTGCATGTAGGTGTCATTGTACATGATTATTATCAGTAATGATGTGCTTTAAGCATCCATGAAAATCTGAAAGAAAGAAAGTTCAGTTTACAAAACCCTTGAAAAGTTTATCAGACTAAGCAAAGGCACCCCTCTTTGCAAGCACTAAAAAAAACCTGAGGGATATAAACATTTTTCTTATTCTGATCTATCCACAGTGATTTAGCCCATTAGCAGTTGTTGTTATGTACAGATGTTATATTAATAAGAAGCTGTATTACGTAAATTAAAGTCCTGTTCCCCTTATCCCTCCACCCAACTCACCCCTGCCTAGTCTGCTAAAATAGGCCCAGACCAACATCTGTTTACAATCACTAGTCTCTTTCTGCTAGGCAAGAGGGTTACAAAATTTTCCTTTTGCCTGGTGAGTTCTCTGACCTTAGTTTTCAAGCTCTGAAAATGAGTTCTTTCAGAGTCACAGTCAGAAACATGTGCAAGCGACCTTCACAGATACACTCCACAGGACCGCCTTTAGCAAGAGCAAAACAATCCTTTGCGGAATCTCTGCTGCTCAGTCAATGCATCACCCAGCACTGCAGCCTCGCGACTGCCAGAGGACAGAAGAGAAATGAAACCTTCGGAAAGCTGCGGAGTGGGAATTAGGACATATTCACGCCAGCGCATCAGTAACTGGTGAGCTTTGAGCGACTTTGGGAAGACAGAGTTCA
This sequence comes from Sciurus vulgaris, assembly GCF_902686455.1. Lineage (NCBI taxonomy): Eukaryota > Metazoa > Chordata > Mammalia > Rodentia > Sciuridae > Sciurus > Sciurus vulgaris. The sequence goes on from NC_136464.1 coordinate 77,730,729, forward strand.
CACCCGCGCCGCCAAGGGCTTGCGCGGGCAACAGAGACTGTGCAGGGCCTGCTCCCAGGTCCGCTCACGTGGCCCACCTTGAGTTAGACTGTTTTCTTGCCCTTTCATTTGGATATTCATTCCTCCGGTGACTGGCTAGCTCCACGCCCTTGGGTCCCCTGACCCTGGGTGGAATCTAGACAAGATTTCCTCCCAGATACATTCACCACACGCAGTGCTCCTGCAGTAACCAATACCAATTCAAGTTCAGAATTTTCCATTTTTATTACTTAAAGTCAAGGGGTGGGGTGCAGAGGCACTGAAGAAAAATAAAGTTTGCTTAAACAAAAGAAAAAAAATTGCATTATGATATCTCTGGAGTATTTAATCCCAATGTGAATCCCAAAGGATGATAAAATTATATTTTTAATTTGACTTTGAGCAAAGCCTTAGATTTTGAAATATTTTATGTGAAATATGTTATATTCAGATTGTACAACATAGAATGACAATATTTATAGTTCATAATTTTAATGTGCCCATTTGAAACTTGCCTTATTAAGAAAAAAACATTTTTCGAGGCTCCAATTGTAGTTACACATCCCCAAGAGCTTCCCTTGGAGATACATTTGTGAGATAGAAAGACTGCCCTACTCTGGGAGTTAAGCTATGAAAACGATGAAGAATTGACTGAACTGAACTGTCAAAAAGCAGAGCCATGTCATGTCTATAGAAATCTGAACAACTAGTTATTCCGGTTAATCTGGAAAGTGGGGGAAGAGGAATTACATTAGGGATGGACTTTGGTAAACTATTGCTTTGCACTGGTAGATTAGTTTTTATCTTCAACTAGTGACTTTAGTCTCCTAAGGGTTTATCTGTAATGATCCAGTCACAGTTGTTCACTTGCTTTTAATTCCTAACTTAAAAGCTTTTAATAATAATTACAAAACAATAAGTAACCCTTATTGTAGTCTTATTATGTGCTAGGTCAGATTCTTTACATGGAATGACTTATTTTGTCCTACAATATAAGACAGATTAGGTTTTGTTATTCTTAGTCACATATTTGAAAACCAAGGTTAAGAAAGAAGTGACTTACACAAGATTCTATTGGGATTTGAACCCAAATAATAATTACCCACTGATATTGCTTATAGTTCTCCATTATTATGTAGGAAAAAAACAAAATCCTTAGCATGACCTATAAGACCTTTTTATAAGCTGACCTTACTGTTTCATGAATTCCTGTTTAATCCTCTAAAAACCAAGATATCGCTCCATACTGACTTTCTTCTTTCTTCATCTTTTCCCCAAATCTTCACCCATCTCACTAGTGATTTCTATTTATTCTCTAAAACTCAACTAGGATCACCACTCTATGCAGATTTTCATTACTTGCCTAAGTAAAATTCTCTCCATGCTAGAATAGTCATGTTATACATTTTTGTGTGAATCCACATCATAGTATATTGTAAATATACTTACATACTTACATAGTATATTGTAAACATTCTTATTTCTTGTTCTAGAAAAATGTCTTTCCAACTGGGGCTTTTTTTTTTTTTTTATTTACTGGATCAAAACCAAATTTTTTCACAATAAAACACAGAAAAATTGCATAGTCCCTATACCTCAGAATGTGACCTCATTTGGAAATAGATTAATAGACTTTGAAATGAGCAAATTTCTTTGGTGTACCAGGGATTGAAACCAGGGCCACTTAACCACTGAGCCACATTCCCAGCCCTTTTAGTTTATTTATTTATTTTTTGTTTTGATACAGGACTTGCTAAGTTGCTTAGGGCCTTGCCAAATTGCTGAGGCTGACTTTGAATTTGCAATCCTCCTAACTCGGCCTCCAGAACCACTGGGATTACAGGCATGTATCATCATGCCCAGTGCAAATAATTTTTTAAGTGACTAATAAATGACTATAAAATACATGATATTTAATCTTTAGTTGGTTAGAATAGCTAATGTAGTTTTCCCTTCATTTTATATCCAGTCTGACTGTGCACTCTTGTGACCAGTTCCATTTTGAGAAAGCTACATCACAGTACTTTGAAGATTATGTCCTCATTCTATTAATACTTTATGGAATTGACTGGAAGTGGAAGTGCATCATTTTTTACATGGGGCAGAATTTTTAACTTTGTTTCTGTAATTTTCATTAAAACATATTCTTGTTCTTAACTACTATGTCTCTAATGCTAGAAAAGAAAGTCATATGTCACCAAACTTTTCTTGTCCTTATAATCTAAGTAAGTATTATTATTATTTTTTTCTTATTTCAACTCCACAGTGCTCTGAAACTTGAGTAGTTTCTAGTTGGAAAAACTACAGTGTTTACAAGCTGCCTGTATACTTCCATGGACGTGAGTACATTGGAGAGCTCCTTCTACATACGTAAACACCGCCAGATAGACATTTTCATTCCAAATCTTGATAGTTACAGAATCACAGCTTCTAAGCTATTTAATTCACTTCTAGATAGCACTGGGGTGCCAGAGCAAAAAATAATGAAAGCAGAAGAAAGTGAATAAACATATTCCCTAGACTGTTGAAATGAGAGCTTTGCATAGCATTGAAGCCAGGATGACTCTATAACATATATTTATGGATGCACATTAATTACAGTGATGAAAAATTTTAAGCAAGTCAGGATAGGAGACCTGGTAAAGGACTTTTTTTTTTCTGATTCCTGTGTTTACTCATAGAAATAGTACTAAGCAGGTAGAAAGCACAATTCACATTTCACTGTATACATTGAATAAATTCTTTACATAGTAGATGTTTTCACACCCAGGACATGTAGTATCTGTAGCTACACAGCACCCTGTGCTGATCTCTCATTCTGCATCTGTGGTCTACACAGCTAAGATAAACCTGGCCAAGAGAAGCTTAAGGAATATCATTACTACAGGCACTACAGGTCAAACTCAAAGAAATTGAATGGAAAAAAATAAAGTTGAGAAGGAAAATGTTTCCACTGCTTTCACAACAGAAGAAAAAAAATGAATAATTTTGCTCCTCTATTTTCAGGGGAATACAAGATCTAAAGAAAAAAATATATTCTAACTTAAAGAAATATCTTCTTAAATGATTTTAGGCTACAACATTTTAAAAAAAGATCACAAAGGAAGAGAAAGCCTAGTATATCAGACAGTCATTTCTAGGTTCCATGTAAAGGCCCAGAAGTAAGCATTCAAATAAAGCCTTATGTAAGTGATAACTTGGCATCTGACAATCATTTGAGTCTTTTCTTTCTTTCCAACAAAGTGAACAGTAAGAATCTATTCTTCTTACTCTGTAGAAGAGAAATCTTTAGGAGAAAATGATGACCAACCGCTTAAATGATGATCAGCCATTCTATATAGATGATGCTCTATATAGAAGAACAGCAGGCAATGAGGCTGCATCACAGTTGCTGTGGCTCTCACCATGCCATCAAGACAATTTTAGTAAAAATCTGCTCTTCAGAAGACAGCACAAAGGACAACTGGTATTAGTTTGAATGAACCAACAAAAAGAAAGAACTGAAGATGTTCAGTGTATTCTCACCTTAGAAATCCTTTGCATTGCTTGAACATAATGATATCTGGATGGTTTAGTTTGTACTCTGGTTAGTCGGGCTTCTTCTGTGAATCCTTCAATATTGGAAAGGAACATAAACCTATGAGTGACTTCTCAATCTATCTCTGCTTGACATCATATAGATTTTGCCTGCTTACCACAATGAACTACTTTTATTAGTAAAGTTCATTGTTGGATGGTGACACAAATTATATGGAACATATTTCTACTTGGTGCTGTCATTTTTAACTACATTGGCTTTTCAAGAGGAGACAGGTCAGCTAGACACTTGAGGAGTTGCCTGCAGTCACACCTGTAGAAGTGGACCATGGTGATCCTCAACCTGTCTATCCTTCTTAAGGCAGGGGTGTAGTCTCCATTGCTGTAATGTTTAGAATATTTCAGTAGAAGGGACTTCAACAGCCAAAAGTTGGAAAAGTTGTGACAATAATAGCTGATTACTAATTAATGTTATAAAGTAGAAAATAAAAAGAATGTCTTTTTTTGAAATAATTTCTATCTCAAAGTTTTGACCATTTACCAATTTCCTGTTTTGGAAAGAATATTAGTAAATATAAGCTCTGCCAAGGAGAAAAATGGTTTTCCTGTCTTTAATACTAATTCTGTTAAACAGAAATGAAAAAGCAATGGACTCTAAGTCAGGAGATTTAATTCCTTTGTGCTAAAGTTAGATATGAAGAGGAGAATCCATACAACTACATAAATTAAAATTGAAAATAAAATAATTAAAACAAGAAGGAAATTGTTAAATGGGGGAAGACAGATAAATATGACAAAAGTAAGTGAACTTCACCATCAGAAATTTTGTATTACCTATCTCCAACTCTACTCTTCCTCATGGCCTTGGAGAAAAAGAGTAATTTCAACACAGCAAACACAGGGCCAATGCTGCCATGGATGTGACTCTTGTTCTACATGATGCTTAACCCACAGATCATAATCTGGACCAGCACAATGAACCCCCCTTGCCACCTCTTAGGCCAAATGTGGCAGAAAGAGAGTGGGCTCTGACCTTGAACTGGGAGGACTACTGCTCTCCTCATGCTCTTCTCTGTGCAAGCAGTTGACACAGACCCAGCCACAGCACCTCAGGCCTCATTCCTGATCTTCTGAGCCACAAATACCCTGTGATGTGAGCTAATACACAGACATTCCCACTTACAGAAAGCAAGCTCTTGAGAAGTTGAAGAGGTGGAAACATTGGCAAAGGGTTTGTTCCCAGTAAGTACAGAGAATTGGATAATAAAGCAAGAGAAAAAAATAAGTACCATAATTCCCAGAAGCAGCTATGTCTGCTTTTTAAATTCAAATTTTATATTTCCACCACTGTTTGTATTTCCACTCCCCAGTTTATTTGTCATTTAGTAAGCAAGACTTGGTTAGGCTAGACTATTTTACTGGTTCTTTTAAGAAACTAATTATCAACCTTAGTTTTCTATTTTCTAATTAATTAATTGTCATGCCTACCACTATTATTTCCTGGCTTTCCTATTTTTTAAATATAATTTTATTTATTTTTTATTATTTTTGGCTTTCCTATTTTTAAAGGGAGACCAGTTTGTTATGAAAGCTGAAGAGGTGGTTCCAGGCATATTAATCAGAGATACCTAGGGTCATACTGCTTTCCTTCCCTATGAAGGCATTCCCAGGACTCCCCTATACTTCCAAACATTTTTGTAAGCATAAATACTTACATACATTGTTGCATGTGTTTTCCAGTATGGATGTGAAAACCTGACAACATAAAGAAAATATTTCAGCCAGAATGCAGCTGTTCTCTTTTTAAAGACCCTGACTGTGCAGAAAGGATCACCAATGAACAAGTCTTACACAGAAACTAGGGAAAAGGAAAAACTGCCCCATTGTGTGTTGTTTTACCTCCTGTCTTGTGTATCACCTGCAATATGTTGCATTAAGTGTCACTGACTGCATCCACTGAAAAGTATACACAGCATGCCTAATGTGTGATCTCTAACCATCAACCTGTGGCTCAGATGAATCCATAATTCTTCTTTTTCCAAGGCTGTGTTTGAAGGTTTATCATTTTCTTTATTATTTGGGGATGAAAATATTTAAAACTGAGTTTTCTTTTTTTTTTTTTTGGCGGTACTGGGGATTGAACTCAGGGTCTTGTGCTTGCAAGGCAAGCACTCTACCAGCTGAGCTATCTCCCTAGCCCCTGAGTTTTCTTTTGAGTAAAATTTTATCTCAAAAAGTTGCACATGAACTATTTTCATTTGTTTTATTTCTAAATAGTCTATAATTTTACTTTATCTTTTCTACTATGTCATGTCTAGCATTTTCAAGTCAGAATATTTTTAATAATTTTTATTATTAATTTCTAGTTTTGTTATGCTATTATAAGGAAATATAGTATTATGTGATTTCAGTGTCAAAATTTAGAGGAATATTTCTTTGATGCTTGGAAGAAAGCAAATTTACTGTGGTCAGGACATATGTCTGTTAATTTCACTTTAATATATACTTTCAATTTCCACCATAGTATCTAAGATGAAAGAACTAGCAAAAAGTCTGAATTTTGATGTTTCTAAGTGGACATCAAAAGTTCTATTTGATGGGCTCTGTTGCCTTCACTTTTTTTTTTTTTTTTTTTTTGGTTTAGTGCTCTGAAGGGTTATCTTGTGTTGAGGGAAAATAGAGTCAGTCATTTGGGAGAGAAGTTATATTTTAGAGTAACTATTTTGGGGAATGGGATAGTGAATGGGTAATAGAAGAGACAGTGTTGGCAGCAGGGATATCCTAAGTGAGATTGGAGGCCATGAATATGTCAGAACAGTAATCAACATGATTATGTAATTTTCACAGGTAGGATTCAACATGCATGGTTTAGCAGTGGTGCTGGGTTGATTTAGGATTGAGCTTTTATCAAACAGGACTGCAGGGAGAGAGCAGAGACTTAAGTTCTTTTGTAAAATATTTTGTTGAGGATACAAAGGAAAGAAGGAAAACTCAGTGAAGATCTATAAAATGGGATAAAAGTATGGATCTAGAAGAAAATTTTATGAAATTTGCAGAACAGATTTAGTTGAAAAAGTAAAATCATAAAATTAGAGTGCTAGAAAATCAAGGGTCATAACATGGGATAATACTTTTTAGAATGGTATTAAGCGGTGCTACTAGGGAATGAAACTGATGCAAATATGTGCATGTAAGAATATGCCACAATGAAATCAACCATTCTCCATAGTGGGAGCAAATAATGGCATCAGTTCTGTGGGAAACCCTGAGACTCTGTAATAGGGAAATGAGATTAAAGGACTTCCAGGCTTTTTAAGTAGATATAAATCATATCTGAAACAAGTAGTAAAATTTTCAATCAGAAGATCAAGTGAATCATGGTTCAAGTGAATATTCAGGTATTGTGTTAGAAAGAATAATAGGGAGGTAAGTCTCAGATATGATGAATCTAAGTTTGTCTCTCCCACTACACTGCAGTTCCATATGAGCAGAGTCTGTTTTTGTCTTGTTCTATGTGGTACCTCCATCATTAACCAGAGTTTGGAATATAGTAAATGCTCAATAAATATTTGTAGACTGAAAGAATTTAAGGAAAGATATGTGTGAAACTAGAAAAGACATAATTTCAAAAAAGTTCATTTCAATAAATTTTAGTATGCCCAAACAATGGAATACCTTACAGTAAAAAGTAGAATAATATTTAATGGCACAGAAATACTAATGACATAAGAAGTGAAAAAGAGAAATTCTAAAATTGTATCTGTTTTAGTATAAAAGCACCACTTTTGGTAAATAACAATTTATTAAATAGGTGTTAATATATGAGTGTTTATAGCTGGGTGTTATAATTATGAGTTATTATTATAAAATTTTCTTCATCTTGACCATTTGTATTTCTAAATGTCCACATCAGCATATCATTGTGGTTGACAGGGCTTTTGTTTGATTGTTGTTAAAGATATGCACAGGCCAAAGTAGGATTTAACAGATACATCTCTGCTATAGTCACTAATGAATCATAATTTTCTAAGTAGCAAATGAAAGCTCTCTAATTAATGTGTCCCCAAGAACTGAATAAGTTAACTTTCTAAAGTGAACCCACTTGCTTGAAGGGGAAATAATTAAGGGATTTGAGATTTTTCATTTTTTTGTTTCTTTGTTTAATATTCTTTTCTGTAGGCAACAAAAGCTTTCATTTTTGTTCTAATTTCTTATTCATGATAATAACAAATAACTCCACCATGGATAGTCTTCTATTTTCACTTATTACTTTTTTTCACCAGTGTTGTTTGTTATGAATGTTTGTTGTAAAAGGACTTGAAAAAGCAACAAAGATTACCTTATTCTTCTCTTACACTACCATATAGTCCATACTATGTAATATATTAATAAATGATATCTTTATCTCTAGGTAATATCTTTTTATCTAATCCTTTCCAATTGGTTGAGAGACCCAAAAAATATAAGGGATGAAAATGATGTATCAAATTCCAAAATATAGACTCAGAAAATAACTGAGCATAATGGAAATGTAAGCCTTATCTCAACCAACCATCTTATTTTATGAATGAAGATAGAGATTGGAAATGAACTGCTAATTAGTGCCTACTTCTTAGCCAGTGCCTGCATTACCAGGCAGTGCCTACATGGCTAAATGATGATTTTTTACACTTTTTCTGCTGTAACTATTTCCTTCAGGCAGACATAGTTACTATGAAATCCACATGCCAAATGTCAGGATCCTCTTAAACATTTTAATGTCAAAACTTATTGTCAAATTCTTTCTTTATTCTGCCAAAATTATTTTTTTAATATTCCCAACTTTTTCAGCATTTCTTGTCATTCAAGTAATTTTACTACCTGTATTTGGTACAGAGCCAAATGCTTATCATAGAAATGGAAGTATTTGATAAAGACTAAGCATACTTTCCTTCAAAATGCATTTAGAAAACTTTTCCCAAGAAGTTTCACCAGAACAAATATTTTTTAAGCAGTTCTGAATGTTAATATTCTGGATATAAATGGGCCTTCTTACTCTCTTATTTATTATGGAAAGTGATTTCCAAACTGCACACAACACAGACATATATAGGGAGATAAACAATTTTAATTCCAAAAGAATGATTTTATTTCCTTGAGACTCCCGTTTCTGTTGTGAAAAAATAAGTGCTGGTGATATTTAAAAATTCTTAAGTACTCCCCCTATTAGATGACATATTTTGGGCACTTTCCCACTGTAAATGTAGCCTTCATAATGTTAAATGAATGGTTCCAAGAAAGATTGTAATTACATTAACCCTCTTTGAAATAGAGTTCCCCTGTAAAGGAGAATTCTATTAAGAATTGATGTTTTGCATTTCATAGCAATAGGAATCTGATTGTAAAGAAATAAATGATTTTACCTTGAAGTGCATAAAATTATAAAACTGCTTATAGAGATTCACTTCCCAATGAGTGATATCTTCATGTCTGCATTTGTTTCAGAGCAGAAATATCTGCTTTCTTGCCTAAGCTCTAAACTCTCCCAGCAGTCACATCTCTGGGTCACAGTCTTTGCTACTTTATTAAATATGCTGCAACTGATTTCCAGAGAGCTAGCTTAGAAAGCCTTTGATAGTTTTCACTCAAAATGTATTGTGGTATCAAAGCCTTCAGGACAAAAGCCAAAAGAGAGTTATTACTCACCTCTAAATATTAGTGGATGAAGTGGAATACAAAGAATCAGAAAGAACTCCACTGGCTCCATTGTTGAGACACTGGGATTGTTAAAGAAGAATAATTTGTAAAGGCAAAATTGTTATTCTCATATATATATAAAATGGAAACCCAGCAGTGATTTTATTTAATTCATGAAATTAGAGAAATTCCAAAGATAGGTGCATATATAAAGAAGATGCATATTTGACATGAATTTACAAATGGATGAAAAACTTTCTTTCCATAGTGGGAGTAGGATTGTCTCTCCACTGAACCAAATTATTTGTTTCAGTATAGACCACAATTATTTACACTGCTCTCTAAAACTTGAAGAGTTGTAAAGTATCTCAAAAGCAATGAAAGTTTTGCAGCCTCCATAAAATCAGAATCCTATAACTTGGAAGGTTGTGCTAGAAAATATTCATACAATTCATGAAAGTACACAATTTTCCCTTGACTCAAATGCAAAGTATGGACATTTTAAAAATAACCTAAGCAGGTAATAAGCTTATCCAAGAGTACAAAATAGCAGAAATTCTGAAATGTTACGTTGAAAATGCCATTGAGCTATATAGTGTGTGCTGTTGCTTCTAGCTATATTCAATGAAAGGAAGACATGAAATAAATATCCTGATGCAGTGTCTCCATTAAAATGAGATTTACTTTTGTCTGAAATAAGTTTGTAGGATTAAGTGGGAGGAGATAAAATACATCTCATTTTAATACAAGGATAATAGGAAACCTGTGTGGAGAGAGTAAGGTTCCATAGCATATGAACATTATTATCACTGAAATTCTGTTATAGTACTCTTTTAGATATTTTGATCCCACTAGTTTGGTTTCTAGCTCTTGGCTGATAATTTGTAAAGCACCAATAGGAATTTTGCATAGAAGAACCACATAACCCTAGATGCTATAAGGGAAAATTGAACAGGTTTGGATTCTTAGTTACACAATGAAAATACAACATATTAGAAAATCCTTCTCAAAGAGGAAACAAGTTTCCCTCCTGTGAAAAAAGCAAAGAATGTCTGGAATCTACCTATCTTAACTGATGTTTTCTTGATTTTTTTGATAATTAGTAAAAATAATTTCATGTATGAATAAATGGGTAAATGAGATATCCTTATGTTCTGGTATCTCATAATCATTTTGGACACATGAAAAAAAGGAACAGTGAGGGGAAGGAAGACCAACATTCTATGGGAGAATTGTTGGCCACTCTCTCATGTCATTCATTATTCATTATGGCACCCTCACTGGATGGTTACTTGCAAGGGACAGTACTGGAACCAAGTCATATTTCACATACACTCTTTTTGCATATAGAAGAGTGAAAGAAATAATCAGTAGGGAGTAATGTCAAGGAATCAGGAATTTATGATATTCTAGAAATCACATAAAAAACAGCAGGCAGACCTGCCAGTGGCACCTTCCTTTGGAAACAATCCCGTGCTGCAGGAGTCTTTCTTTGCTCTAAAAGAAAACCTCACTAATATACCTTCTGTTTATCTGTGGATCCCATTCTTTAAATTTTCAAGGCAAACTCTGTTAACCAAACTCTGTTAACAGAAAGGATAGAGGCTTAACACATACAAAATGAACATGAAAGAAAGAAGGTAGCATCAAGGAAGTTCTGAGGATTGACATTTGCATTGCAGTAGATTTTTGTTTTAAATAGTTCAAAATTTTAGATATCACTTTTGGAGAGAAGTCACTATATATAGATAGTGAATCCCAACTGTGCCCCAAGATACAAGATCATTAACTTCCTGATGGAAGATTTCTCTTGAGCTTTCTTTCACAAGTCCTAGACTTCAGAAAATTTAGGATAGATAATAAATATCAATATGTTATAGAATAAAATATTCTATGTGTTCTGAGATTCGTATTTTTGCTTGGGATGTACTGTAATATGTGAAAACGATTCTTAGTTGAGAATTACTATGAAAATATCAGATGCTACAATTCTTGTGTGTATGTATCCCCTGAGATTTTTGGAAAATTAAATATATGAGAGTTGGAGTTGATCTTTTTCCAATTTTGGGGATACTTAATGATGATGAAGAGCAAAATCAGGTCCAAAGGAAGATAGACACTCCAAAAGTGGTGGCAGGAAGAAGATAGGCTCCAGAAGCTTGGGACTGAGCTAAATAAGAAGTAATTAGGGAATAGGACAAGAAGAGAGGAATATCTACCATTGATCAAGTACTTATGAGGTACTAGTCTCTGTGCTAACCATTATCCTACAGACTGCCATTTCTTATTCACTAGGATCCTATTGCAGGCACTGTAATTACAGATAAAGAAGCTATGACTCAGATAAATCAAACAAGTTAACCATGGTCAACACAGCTAGTAATTGATGAATCCAAATCCAGACCTATGTTATGGTTTTGGCTTAGTCTTTAAAAAGCTTCCACAGCAAAATTCATAAAACTTTTCAAGAATTGGCTGATCCATCTCACCTGTATAAGATGTAAAAACAGGAATTGAGACAGTGGTCAATAAAAATGGTATTAAGATATTTCTGATGCCTTCTGGGCATCACCGAGTAGTGGGTAGGAACTAGGTGGTACTGACTCACAAGAACAGACCATTTAATTTTCAGAAATTTTGTGAGCTGGTTTTATTAAAATTTTAATTAAATAAACTGTCATTTAAATTAATTTCATTAAAACCTGCAGTAATAAATAATAAAATCTTTATCCCTTTATAATTAGATTACTACATCTTACTATTATTTGTGCTCCTGCTGATAGTGAGTCTTTTGTAGCTGGATTGTGGAAATATAAAACAGTGTTCTTAACTGCATGCTCAGACATGTCAAGCAGATAGCCCTAACAGTTGTGACTGCAAGGGCTCTTAACAACTGCTGCTGTTCCTAACAGTTTTAGTCATGGACAGCATTTATATGACAGAAGTCTGAAAATGCCATTAACTCAAAGTTTGATTTATTATTTGGCTAATTATTGATGTACAAGATATTAATAATGTATGTTAAAGTCAAAATTTGTTTTTCTTATAGCTAGGACATTATGAATAGCACAAAAATATAGAGGATGTAGTCATGAAGTGTTCGAAATTGTATGTTGATTTAGCAAAGGCACTCAATTCACTGATGAATGAGTGAAGTTCTGTCACACATCCTTATTGTTTAGTTTTCATATTACTCATTAGTATAAATGAAAATATCAACTAGTATTCATGCCAGAACTACACCCTTTTATCAAGTGTAACTATAATATGGCAATAACAATAATAATAATACTAGAGTCTGGAAAAAAATTAAAATGTTCTGTAAGTATCAATTGGCAATATGAAATTTATAATGAAGAGTATTGTATATTTTATTATTATTAAATAATTTGAATCATATACATTCTTTATATCATTAAAATTAATAATAAGCTGATTTACATATAATGAACTAAGAGTTGCTGCTGCTATTTGCAGAGATTGCATTCAATTTATCCTTAGAGAAGAGGACTTTGTCTGTGGAGATCGCTGTCCTGAGATTTGCATCTTTTCATACTATATATAAATATTTTTCTTTTAAACTCTTGTTCCATGAAGCCTGAAAAGCAAAGCAGAGATAGGCTAAAGATTTGCTTGTCTCTGTGCATTCTCCCTATTAGCCTTATCTTATTTCACCTGACTGGTGAGAAAAAGTGAGGGTACAGCTGCTGATGCTGCTTCTTCACTTTGCCTCTGACCCTTGTCATTAAAGTCATAATTTAAATATCTGGGACTCAGAGGTTGGTTTTAGAGGGATTAAAAAGTAGCTGAGATTACATATTGGTAAGAAACCCCTCTGTTATTAGTGTAGGCAGATTATTTATATACAATAAAGTTCTACTTCATGTTTCAGCACCAAAGTCATAGCATAATAATAATACTCTTTGGAAACTTGGGAAATGTTACCTATGTTTTTTTCAAATAGTATTATTACATTATTGTATATTTGTTCAAATAGCACCATTACAATTCTCAAAATTACAGAAGTGGCATTTCTCTTGAATTTTCAGTTGTGACCATCTTTCTTCTCTGAACTCAAGACTTTAACAACATTGAACTAGAAGTAGAGGCATGTGGCTCAGCGGTAGAGAGCTGGCTTGGTATGCAGGAGACTGTTGGTTTAATCCTGGTGTCAAAAAAAAAATAGAAGAATTAGAAGACAAAGTGTGATTGATTTCATGACGATATGGTTCCTTGAGATACCAGGAATAGTAGATTATCATGAACCATTAAAAAAATTGCCAAAATGTCTATTTGTTATATAATTTGTGAAAGAAGGTTAATTGATCAGCAAGAGAGTAAAAACACACATGTAGTCTTTGTTAAAATGAAAAATTAAACAAAAAAATAATCTCACCAAGTATATTGGGAGAAGTCAATGGGAGAAGCCTTTGTTAGAAATAAACTAACCATGTTCCCAATGATCCGTGTGGTTTCAATGCCACAGAAGCTGCATATGACAGGAGGAAGAAGATTTGAGACATGAAGCAGAGTGACCTGGAGCTTTTTCAGAATGTGGACATTTCTGCCTCATGGAAAAGTAGATGGAAGAAACCCAGGAAACATAGATTTCAAGGGAAAATCTTATTTACTGTTGCTGAAACCATATGACCCATAGCTGAGACTTTCAATTCCAAACCATCTGTGTCTCTAGAGACACAGGATCAGTATTGCCATATCTTTCATTATTTCACAGAAGCTGATTACAAAAAACAAAACCTTACAGAACAGAAACATATAAGTTAAACAAAACCTATCAAGAAAGAGCAATATTGAGATCAATTTGCAACTGCTACCTGAAGTTCATAAGGTAATTTAAGAGACATAAAACTTATTATCTGATTTTCTCACAAAATGTAAATATGAATTAGTTCTAAGGACATATAGTGTTATGATTTAAGGATTAAAGAAACAGAAGAGCTCTTCAATACACTGAATCAACTTTCACTTCAATGTCAATGATATCAGTAATTTTCTATTGTTTCAAGGTACCTGTTGATTCCATCACCACAGTTCAAACCAGAAAAAGTAGCAATTCTATTATGTGATAATATATAAGCTGGACCTTCATATAAATATCATGCATCCCTTGACATTTTAATTACAAATGTGATAAATTTATGTGTTGACACACCAGATAGAGGCCTTCATACTTACCAGGCAATACCATGGAGTCTTGTACATTCATCATGTGGTAGTTCAGGCAGGCATTCTTTGAAAGTACCTTTCATTGAGAAATGAATTTCTACTGTGAAGTCCTACACCAAAGAACTCTCTTATCCAATTGATTATTAGCATATACAAAACATTGACATAATCTTATTCATTTATAATTGATTATTTAATAAAAATAAAAATTTGTTTTCTCTCTCAGTAAATCTCTGCTTTTAATATAAGCGACAAACAAATGAACTTAATAATAAATAGTTTCAAAAGGGTCTACCATTATCTGCTTTATTTTTACCAGTGACTAATGATTTTATGTTTTCAGTGTCTATACCAATATAAACTGTTTGCCCTGACAAATGTACAAGGCAGTTTTTACAAACAATATATTACCATTGACACAATCCAATGAGCTTTCTTGTAATGTTCTCTTACAGTGAGAATAAGTAGCATAAGTGCTTCCCATAGTTGTGAGGGAGGGCATTCTTGAACATTAGTGGCAAATATATTTACATGTGGCCAGCAATTCCATCTCCAAACTAAAGCTATACATGTTTGACTAACTTCCAATGGAATAGTTATGATCACTTCCCCCTGAGAAATAACTGCAATCTTCACAAATGCTTGCAATAAGAAAGTGTAGTTTGGGAAATGTATGCTTCTTTATGGTTCAGCAGAAGTTTGATTCAGAATATCAATGAATGAAGAGGGTTTGGTCATTCCAACTCTACACCCTTTCATAGATGTCACTGGCAAAACTTCAAGATTCAGTTTGCTTTAAATAAACAGATATCTTTGTAAATGAGGGAGATTTTCCTGAGGGTTTTGTTTGTGGTACTGGAGATTAAACCTAGGGCCTAGTGCATGCTAGTCCAGCACTCTACCACTAAGTGGCACATCCCCAGTCCTTTTTATTTTTTATTTTGAGATGTGCACCACTGCACCTGGATTTTCCTGTAGAGTGTATGGTCATTCTTATTGCTCCTGAAATCTACCCATAATATCTGAACTGGAACAATAGAACTGAAAATATTGAAAAGCTGAGCAAAACTGTTTTGGAAGCATATATTTATAGCACTGATTAAACAGAATAAAAATGTCACTGGCATAGATGTTTATTGTATTTCTTGAATCCAGTGTTCACTTTCCTTGGTGCTATAATAATTGATATGTTACTAAAAGCTGCTAAGAGAAAAAAAAAACTTATATTAAAATTTAATAAAAAACAGAGGGATGGTTAGCTAATTCAGCATTTAAAAACAAGACTTTTCCCCCCAAAGTGGAAAATGGTGTTGCTTTGGATATTTTTCAATAACTGAGCCTATTTAAGGCTGCCTTACCACCCCACATACTTAAAAATATGTTTTTTTATTAAGTCAGAGAAGTTTGGAGTCTTCGTGTTATCAAATTATAAGTTCAATTGATTCTTTCACTCAACTATTGGTTGTTAAACATTACTCAAATCAAGTGGAGATTTAAACATACCTACATAATAATAACAGATCAACTGAAAGGGAAAGTATAATCAAGCATATTGGGTTCACATACATTTGGCTGATTGATAGAACTTTTCAGTTTTTGAACTTTCATTGCAACATCTCTGAGTCTACATCTCAACTTCATAAAACTGCAAGACCAGTACACAAAGAAAAGTGAGTGTTTAGGATGAAAAGACCTGACTTTTGCTCTCTGATCACTCAAGGATTAAATGCACCACTGACATGACAGGATTCAGCTTCTCTTTTCTGGTTCTCAGAAATATACCCTTAAAGGTGACTTTTTTCATACTAGGCAGAGAGTTGACCAGTTTTCCCAAGGTGTATTTGAGAAACAGACCAAGGCTACTTTGTGGACCCTCTAAGGTCCTGCTTGAGCTCTCTTCCTTCCTGGTAATAACCTATCTCCATCCTCATGTAGTACTCCATGTGACTAGTGATATCAGGGAAATATACCAGGCTCAGGTCAGAACTTCTCAGGAAGAATCAAATCTTTTTTCAATCCTGATAAAGCCAGTGCTGTAAGTCAGTGCTTTACCCATTGCTTTAGAAAATCTGCTTACCTGTTTGAATTATTAAAGCTGAAGTCTGTGCATAATTTATACTCCATATTACTACTACACTTTATCCTGGGAATGACCAGTGAGATCTGTTTATCTACTGGTAGACTGAGAGAGAAATCAGATTTGGAAATGTCCTTTGAATGGTTCCAAAATATTAACACATGTAGAGCTAATTCCTATTCCAGAGTTACCAATGTTACTCAAGGGTTAAAGTTTATACTTCAGAATCACCTTACAGTTTTTCAAATACAGTGTGGTTGGGTTAGTGTCCAGAACTTGCTTGTTATTAGTAGTAGTAGTCATAATAGTAATAGTAATAGGAGGAGGAGTAATAGTAGTAGTAATAGTAGTGGTAGAAACAGATGATGCTGGCATGGTAGCACATACCTATAATCCCATATAGACTCTGGAGGCTGAGACAGGAGGATTGCAAGTTCAAAACCAGCCTCAGCAACTTAGTGAGGCCCTAAGCAATTTAGTAAGACCCTGTCTCAAAATAAAAAAAAAAAAAATGAAAATAAAAAGAGTTGTGGACATGGCTCAGTAGTTAAGTGTCCCTGGGTTTAATCCCTGGTACCAAAACAAAAGGAAAGAAAGAAATATACAGATGATATTGATGCATGCTTAGCATTGACTGTCACTTAACTAGACTCTGATTATTAGACATCATTGAGGTCAATATTTTAATTAGATTTCTCTGCTGTGCAGTAAACCATCTCTCTCTTAAGAGATTATCAGTAGCAAACATATACTCTGTCAGAGTTTAAATTCAGATTTCACTTTTCCGAATTTTCACCATTGATCAATGGGCAAGAGAAGCCATAAATGATTGTACTCCATTACTGTAATGAATAGTAAAATTCAAGAAAAAGCATCCCTGGCACCATGGTTATTGTAAAAATAAGATCCCTATGGATTGCAAAGTTCATATCTCTTCTGATTAGAACATCCTATGGGCTGACCTGTACAGTGACTAATTAGGAGAGCTCCTCATTGATGTCAGAAAAAAAAAAATTGCTGTTCTTGACAGCTCTGTAGATCATAGCAAGAACACTTCTGCCATCTAGTGCTCAAAGTCTGCAAAAATGCTATGAGCATTTGAAAAGAAATAGCCCTGCTCTGTCAAGCCTAAATGAGTTTTTACTTTTGATGGTTAATGTCACTTTAGACCTGCTTGAGTCAGACAAGAAACAGTATTTATGGTTAAAAAAATATGAACAGCACACATATTTACCCAGCGAAAAATGTGGACTCTGTTTTTGTCAGCTTTTCTTTTCTTTTTCTTTCTTTCTTTCTTTTCTTTCTTTCTTTCTTTCTTTCTTTCTTCTTTCTTTCTTTTTTTTTTTTTTTTTTTGCCACTGTGATCAAAAGACCTGACAAGAACAATTTTAGAGGAGGAAAATTTTATTGGGGGCTCACAGTTCCAGAGATCTCAGTTTATAGATGGCTAACTTCATTGCTCTGGAACTAAGAAAAGGCAGAACATCACAGCTGAAGAGTGTAGTAGAAGAAAGCAACTCAGCTTATGGCCACCTGGAAGCAGAGAGACTAAGCTCAGCTCACCAGGGACAAAATATATAACCCAAAGGCATGCCCCTAGTAAACTACATCCTCCAGCCACACCATATCTGCTTAGAGTTAACACCCAGTTAATCCATTCAAGTGGATTAATGCACTGATAAGGTTAACAATCTCATAGCCCAATCATTTCACCTCTGAACTTTTTTGCATTGTCTCTCATGTGAGCTTTAAGGGCACATCCTTTCCAAACTCTAATGAATTAGATGACTGATGTCATCTCCATTTTTGTGTCTCACATTCTAATGAAATTTGTTTATTTATTTTTAAATTTTAAGTTTTATTCTAATTAGTTGTACATGACAGAATGCATTTATACATTTTGATATACATAAATAGAGTGTAATCTCTCATTTTTCTGATTGTATGTATTGCAGGATCACATTGGTCATGTAGTCATACATGTACATGAGATAATAATGTCTGTTTCACTCTTTTAATCTGGGGATTCCACCCAGGGGCACTTGAAACTGAACCACATCCCCAGCCCTATTAATTAATTAATTAATTAATTTTAGGATAGGGTCTCACTAAGTTACTGAGGGCCTTACTAAGTTGTTGAGGCCCTTACTAATTTGCTGAAGCTGCTCTTGAACTTGTGATCCTTCTATGTCAGCTTCCTGGTTTGCTGGGATTATGGGGGTGCAACATTTTGCCTGGCTGATATTATTTGACTCCATGAAGTAGACTACTGAAACAGTGAATATTGGGCTGGGGATATAGCTCATGTGGTAGAGTGCTTGCCTCTTATGTACAAGGTTCTGGGTTCAATCCCCAGGGCCACAAAAAACACTAAATGTCCTTAGGTCCTCACTGCAGGCTGCAGTATGTTATTTCAACTGAACTTATACACTTGAGAATTTTTGCTCTACCTTTTTTGGTAATGGAGTTTTTCCAATAAAAATAATTCAACTTAACTTTCAATAAGAGGTTAATAGTAAAGAGTACAGTTTTAATGCTAAAATTCATGTTTCAAAAAATACAATTCACATCAAAATGTCCTTTCCATAAAAACCTTCTAACTCACACCTCAGTGATAATGACACAGGTATTAATCTTTGATCTTGACTTTCTCAGATGGAAAATGATACCTGAACTTACCTCAAAGTCAAGGAGATGATGAGAAATAGCTACTACAAAAGTACATGGGGCCATAAGCACAATCTATTCTGTTTGAGTCTAACTTTTCTGAAACACTTATTTTATCTGTCATTTAAATACTCCAAGACCTTCAAAATTGTCCTGTGGTTTAACATAAAACCGGAAGTGATCAACTAAGCTTTTGAGGCCATCTTCAAACCAATTTCTATCATGGAGGCAGCTACTCCCAATCTCCATTACATGAATCCTCCTTTCTAATCAGTCTTCTTCATTAACTCATTTCAACACGCCTTTTTTATACTTTGCTACTTAAAGAATTCTCCAAGTCTTGAATAGTCTTTTCTATTAGTTATGTCAGAGGCTCCTGATAAGTGTAGACTCACCTATAGTGCCATGTATTTTTTGAGGTCCCTGTCATTATAGTAGTTCATGAAGCCACCCTGTTCTCTAAAATCCCACAGAGATCACATGTTAAATGAGTACTGAAGTTTGTGTTAAATCTACAGGTCCAAATTCCAAAATTCTTTTTTATTTTCTTCTTCTTCTTCTTCTTATATATAGTACAATCTTCTCATTTTTAACCTCAGGAAAATGATCTTGTGAGGTGTCAAGATGTCTAGTGCCTTAAAAATCTCGAAGAAAAGTAAAATAGATAAATAAGAGTTACCAATAAAATCCCTTGTTGAGCAAGGTCCAGGCCATCCAAATGAATGCTACTTTAAAACAAAGTTTTTCACTTTGCTACTAAATTCTCCCCTAATTTAGTTGAGATTTCAGGCTCTAAGTTACAACTAAGATGTTAGCACTTTAATAAAGTACTTTGAATTTAATAGCAAAATTTTTCTTTGAATATTAAGGAGTCTAGTAAGTACCCACCATTTTCTATGAATTTAATTCATTTAAATATGGACTATTTCCTTCCAGCAGACATGCCTCTAATGTAAAGTTAGATTTAATTCTAACCAATTTAGATAAGGATTTAAAAAATGGGATAAATATGTAAGGTAGGGATGTCCATACCATAGCATAGTGTCACCTAACTTAAAAACAATCCATAAGTGGGTGAAAACAAGGACCAGTGATTCTGATGGAAGTAGGGTCTCATCACTCTGAGTTTGTTTTTATCATTTCTTGACTCTATATGCCATTTGGGCTCCTCCTTAGCTATCTGGCCTCTTGTTGGGGCCACCAATTTTTTCATACACTTGCATCTCAATCTACTGTCCTTCTCATCCCCACCACGTCATCACTCTCCTCAGTACAATCCAAAATTCCTTCATTCTTCCCTACCCACCCCCCACTATGGATCAGCATCATCTTATCAGAGAAAACAACTTAGCATGATCTTCTCTAGTTCCATTCATTCACTTGCAAATGCCATAATTTCATTCTTCTTTAAGGCTCAGTAGTATTCCATCATGTATATGTACCATGTTTTCTTTTTTTGTCTGCCACATTATTTTTATTTATAGGAATTCTTTCCAGTATGATTTCTCTGCTAGTGAGAAAGGAAAACTTTTCCATTAAAAGTTTTGTCATATATTTGCATTTGCACAGCTTTACTACACTATGATTTTTCTAGTGGTGGATTTGGCATCTTTTTTTAATTAAAACTTATGTAACAGCCTGCACATTCTTAATACTTCTCACCAGTATGCATTTACTCGTGTTGAATAAGGTATGATGTTCAAATAGAAATTTTGTCATATTCTGTACATTTGTAGGGTTTCTCTCCACTATGAATTTCATGGTGTTGAATAAGGCTTGATTGTGCATTAAAGGCTTTGACACACTTTACATTTGTATGACTTCTCTCCAGTATTAATTTTCTGGTGTCCAGTAAAATGTGATCTCTGATTAAAAGCTTTGCCACATTCTTTACATTGGTAGGACTTCTGTCCAGTATGAATTATCTGGTGTTGAGTAAGTCTTGCCTTCCAAATAAAAGCTTTGCCACATTCTTTACATTCATAGGGCTTCTCTCCAGTATGAATTCTCTGGTGTTGAGTAAGGCCTGCCCTCTGAATAAAAGCTTTGCCACATTCTTTACATTCATAGAGCTTCTCTCCAGTATGAATTCTCTGGTGTTGTGTAAGGCTTGACCTCCGATTAAAAGCTTTGCCACATTCTTTACATTGATAGGGTTTCCCTCCAGTATGAATTCTTTGATGTGTAATAAGGTCTGATTTTCTATAAAATGGCTTGTTGCATGTTGTTCATTTGTAGGGTTTCTCTCCAGTATGAATTATCTGGTGTTCAGTAAGGCTTGATCTCCAATTGAAACTTTTGACACATTCTTTACATTTGTAGGGCTTCTCTCCAGTATGAATTCTCTGGTGTAGAATAAGGTGTGATATCAAATTAAAACTTCTGCCACATTCTTTACATTCGTAGGGCTTCTCTCCAATATGAATTCTCTGGTGTTGAGTAAGGCATGATCTCCGATTAAAAGCTTTGCCACATTCTTTACATTGATAGGGTTTCTCTCCAGAATGAATTATCTGGTGTTCAGTAAGGCTTGATCTCCAATTGAAACTTCTGCCACATTCTTTACATTTGTAGGGCTTCACTCCAGTATGAAGTCTCTGGTGTTCAGTAAGGTGTGATCTCCAATTAAAACTTCTGCCACATTCTTTACATTGGTAGAGTTTCTCTCCCATATGAACACTCTGATGGCAAATGAGGTGTGATTTTGCATTAAAACCTTTGTCATATGCTATAACTTTGTAGGGCTTCTCTCCAGTATAAATTCTCTTCCAGTGAATTAGGTCTGCTTTCTGATAATATGATTGTGATGTTCACTCTCATTTAAAGTTTTCCATATTGTCTGCTGTTGTAAATTGTCAAGGTCACAATTTCCATATTTTTTTATTAATCAATTTTTGAAATACATGTCTTATGCTGTGGTCTGGTGAAAATTCTTGGGTACCCTGACAAGTTATTGTCAGGAAGACCAAGTTTCTGTAATTCTCAAACATCACATCTCTATATAAGTTTTGTTGAGCTGGCTGAAGGTATTCCCACTCCTCTTCAGTGAACTCAATGGCCACATCTCTGAATGTCAACAGATCCATTTCCTGGTGCTCAGGAGCCAGTCTTTGTCCCTAGAGATCTTCAGCCACTGCACAGCAGAGCAAACTGGGACTCTGAAGCAGAAGAGTGAAACCTAGAGTTGAATGACTAATATGGCGGTCTCAGGGGAAACCCCATGTTTTCTTTATCCAGTCATCTGTTGAAGGGCATCTGATTGGTTCCCTAGTTTTGCTCTCATAAATTGAACTGCTGTAAACATTGATATGGCTGCATCACTGTAGTATGCTGATTTTAAGTCCTTTGGGTATAAGCCAAGGAGTGTGATAACTGTGTCAAATTGTGGTTCCTTTCCAAGTTTTTGTAGAAATTTCCATTCTGCTTTACAAAATGGTTGCACCAATCTGCAGTCCCACCAACAATGTATGAGTGTACCTTTTCCTCCACATCCTTGCTAACACTAATTATTGCTTGTATTTTTGATAATCAACACTCTGACTGGAGTGAGATGAAATCTTAGAGCAGTTTTGATTTGCATTTCTCTAATTGCAAGAGATAAAGAACATTTTTTCATCTGTTTGTTGATCTATTATATTTCTTCTTCTGTGAAATATCTGTTCAGTTCCTTAGCCCATTTATTGATTGGGTTATTTGTTTTTTTGGAATCACTTCTAATTTAAATCATATGTCTTAACCTTTTGCTTTCTATCAGGTCCCTGATTGGTGCACATGATTAGAAGACATTATAAACCACTGTCATTATTGATTCACCTTTGACTATTCCCATAACTTCAAATTTATACCAAAATCTGAAAAATCAAACAGTTATAAATCATGCTTGTCCAAATAAGTTTTATTTCCTAAGCACTACAGACTAGTTTCTTTGTCCTAGTTCAGAAATATTTCTCAGAGAACATTATTCTAATACTTATAACCCTTAATCAAAGAGTCTCTCTTTCTGCACATAAATACTAAAATAAATAAATAAATAAATAAATAAATAACTGCCCTGGAAGTGCAGATGCCCACGTCTAACTCAATCACAGGAGATAATTATTGTGCTTCCAATCCTCAAAGAAACAAGAATTGTTCTTAAGAACTGAATATTTTCTTGCTGCTAAGTTTGTTCTCTTTCCACCCTCTAATATAGTAGTTTGGGGAACTGTTTCAAACATGCCTATCATGGTGCAAAGGCACTTTGTTTCAAAATCACATAGTTTGTTACTCTGGATCAGGGTGATTGGGAGAGAGGAGAAGAGGAGGAATAAGGGAGGCTGTGTTTGGTTGTGGAAGAGATTGCATCAATTATAGTTAACACTTAGCCATAATAACAAGAGCCAAAAATACCTAATTTTATTATGTAATTACTAAATATCACAACTTTCAGAACATTTGACATTTTTTAACTCATTCGTTGCTATTCACATTTTGCAGATGATGTAAGAAAGACAGAAAGGGGATAAAAATCTTTCCCAGGTCCCCTTAATGATGAGTGCCAATGTTAAACCTTGAGCCAGGCAGTTGGCAGGCAGCTCTAAGCATCTAGGCTCCCAACCAGATACTGCGCCCAACCAGATACTGCATAGCCCCTTGGATCATAATGTCCTACTTCCCCTTGTCTGTTTGCTCAACACAGAAAAACAGGGTAAGAGTAAGTAAAAGTATCTCATCATGACTCTACTTAAACTTGAAACAAAATGAAAGGTACCTCTAAAAATTAAGTAATTTAAAAATTTTTTGATCCACTGTCAGTGATGACATAAATGTTCCTGACAATAACAGTTTCTAAAAGCATGGCTCACTTCCATAACTTTAAAATATATATATATATATATTTAAACATATATATGTATAAACATATATTTATATATGTATAAACATATATATGTATAAACACATATATATGTACATATATATATATATATACACACACACACATATATATATGTTCCAAAGCCATTCCTGGGACATTAATGCTCTTACAAACCTAAAATAGCAGTCATGGCTCTACAGGTGTGTAGATAACGTAGTCCTTTTGTCATAATACTTTTCCTGGTCAAGAGATATTACTGCTAAGACCATTGTATAATAATTATAATTTGTATAATAATTATAGTTCTTTTCTACTAATTACTAATAGATTAGGCAATATTTGTAACTGGAAGTTGATGGCAATGCATGTAAACATTTGTAGATTACTCAGACACCTCACATAGGGCCATATTACAATTGATCAGCCCTAAGTTGCATTTCAACATCCAAAGTAATCCAGAAGTAATTATCCCTGAAATAAAATTTTAGTTGGAGCCTGAACAAAAAGCGCATTTGAAAGGGACAGTTCTATACTCTACACTTCTGTGTTAAACCTCTAGGACCGGTACAGGTTCATACTAGGGGGACCAGAGAGGATGGTACTGAGTTCCAGAACACAGAAGCTTGGAGAGTTTACCTCCCAACTGTCTTTTTGATGTGACGGGATAAGCCAGACTCTCACTATGACTGGGGCAGACCGTGATCCCTTATCTCCTAACACATGTGATCTCTCTCCATGGCCCGCCCCCCTCCTTCCCTTCCTTTCTTTTGTCATTCCTAAGTTTTGACTGACTTTATAAGGATGTATGTGACTGTGACTTTTCTTTTACCCAGGAAAAACACAAAGACAGTATTTTGCAAATTTAATTTTAATGTGAATTTCAGATGTGACTATTGCACAAGTGGACTTTTCAAAAATGATTGCTATAAAGCATACTCTTAAGATTCTGGACTCCTACTTCCTACCATTCTTTGCATGTATAGTACTGGGGATTGAGTCCAGGGGTGCTTTACCACTAAGGTACATTCCCAGCCCTCTTTGATTTTTTAGGATCATGCTAAGTTGCCAAAACTGGCCTTGAATTTGCAATTCTCCTGTCTTAGCCTCCCAAGTCACTGGACTTACAAACATATGCCACTGTGATTGACTCTAAATCTGTTTTCAAATAAATTATAGTTCTTTGTGTATACTACAGGCACCTTATAACAGAGTTTTTCCAATTTCTCCTCCTATTGCTTATAAAATTGCATTCATTAATTATACTTACCCATGTGCTATAATCACCCAATATATTGTTACTATTATTACTTTATGTGAACATTTATTTATAAAATAAATTATGAATAAGAAAAACAAAAGGTGTTCTTTTACCTTCCTTTATTTCTTCTCTTATGTTTTTCTTATTTTTAATATAGACCTTGGCTTCTGACCTATATCATTTTACAACTCCTTGAATAACTTCTGGTAACATTTCTTACAGGGCAAGTCTTCTAGCAACAAATTTCCAGAGTTTTTATTTGTCTTATAAAATCTTCATGTCTGCTAAACTTTTTTAAAATGTTTATTTTTTTATTCTAATTAGTTGCACATGACGGTAGAATGCATTTATACATTTTGATAGGTCATACATAGAGTGTAATCTCTCATTTTTCTGATTATACATATTGCAGGATCACATCAGTCATGCAGTCATACGTGTACATGAGGTAATAATGTCTGTTTCACTCTACTATCATTCCTTCCTCCATACCCCTTTCCCTCCCTTCATTCCCCTCTACCTAATATAAAGTAACTCTATTCTTTAAATAATAATCTCAATGAATATAGAAGTCTAGACTGGCAGTTTTCTATCTTATAACATTCTTGTATTTTACTTCACTCTTTTGCTCTTATGTGTTTTGCTTCATTCTTTTGGTTTCTGATGAAAAGTTCACTATAATTCTTATCATTTCCTATAAACAGGGAGATGTTTTCTTTTTCAGGACTTTCTGTCTTGGTTTCTTACACTTTGACTCTGATACATTCAGGTACATGTTTTGGTACTTATCGTGCTTAGTGTTCTGGGGTTCTTAGTTCTTTAGTTTGATGTCTATCATTAATTTTGGAAAGCCATTGATAATTATTTCTTCAGATATTGCTCCTCTTCCATTCTTTCTTTCTTCATCTAGTATAGCATTAAACACAGGTTACATGTTCTAAAATTGTCCCATGGTTTTTGGATTTCCTGTCTCATTTTTCTGGGTTTTTTTTTTTTTTTTTTTTTTTTTTTTGTGTGTGTGTGTGTGTGTGTGTGTGTGTGTTACTTGTTGTACCTCACACCCGGAAATCTCTACTGTTATATCTTGAAGTCCACAGATTTTTTCTTGACTGTGTCCAATCTGTTGGTGAGATCATCAAAAGGGTTCTTCATTTCTGTTACAAGTGTTTTTGATTTGACATTTTCTTTTGATTCTGTAGAATTTTCATCTTTCTGCAAACATCATCCATCTGTTCTCATATATTATCTGCTTTTTCCATTATAATCCTTAACATACTAATATAGTTGTTAAATTCTCTCTTTAATAAATCCATATTTATGTCATATCTGAGCTTTGTTCTGATGCTTGTTTGTTTCTTCAGACTGTTTTTCCTGCTTTTCAACATGCCTGATACTTTTTTGTTGAAAACTGGATGTATACAGATAAGAAAAACTGAGGCTCCTGGACCTTCAGTGTGAGGGTTTATAACAATCTGGCTAGAAGTTGGGCTATGCTTAATGCTTGCTGTAGCTACAGGTGCCAATTCCTTTAATGTCCTTATTTTCATGTCCCCAGTTGTCTTAGGTCCCCTCAGGTTCCCCTCGTCTCCCTAAGAACTCTTTCTTAAATTGGGTCTGAAGTTTCCCTTCTTTTGATGGTAAACCTACTGTTACTATACTGAAGCAGGGCTGGTGGGGAGGCTAGGAGATGGGGAACTTTAAGATCAACTCTCAGTCTGTTGGTGGGTCTTTGCATGTCAGCTGTGACTGTCACAATTGTTTCTCACCTTGTGTTTCTCTTCTCATAGGTGAGACTGGAAGTCCATCTAAATGTGAAGTTGGGTAACTGCCCTTCTTACTGTGTAAGGTGAGTTTTGGAGAATGCTCTTTTCCACTGATGGTTAGGTCTTTGTCACATAGAAGAACTGTTCAATTTTAAAATGGTCACTTTTCTTCTTCTGCCAAAGACAAAAGTTTTTCTTGACCTTTTTATGAGAACCTGGTAGGGTTCCTGATGGCAAAACCCTCAAATATGCAGGGGTTTTCCTGAGACTGTGGTTCCCAGGACTGCCTTATTCTCAAAGTAGTTTGCTCTCAGTCTCCAGCAATTCATGACCCACCACCCATCAGGTGATGGTGTACATGTCTGACACATGGCTTCTACTCCATGTGAGCTGATGTTGGGAAATTTTCTTCTATCCACATATGTCTACACACTTCAACTTTTCTGGAATTTATTAGAGATTTGTCGTTTCAATTCTGTGATGGGTTTGAGAAAAGTTGTTGTGTATTCAACTTTTCTACTGTTGCTGCACGCATGGGATAGAGACTTCAAACTCTTTTTATATTAGACATGAAACCTGGTATCTGAAGATGTCCAAAGAACTTCTGAGCTTATTTTAGAATTGAAATTAGAGGAAATAATAGCAAATAATTATACCAGAAATTATCTATAATTCCTTTCATATTAGAGATAATACAAAGAGAATTAAGTTTATGGTTTTACTTTTTCTGAAAAAGCTGATATATGTAAAAATTAATAGCATTGACAGGCTTTATATGGGGTATATTCCTATTTTTCATGATTTCAAAAGAAAGTAAATAAATAAAACTATTTTAGAACTTTTCCATAAAAGTACCTTTGAGAAGCAAAATCGCTAATTATTACACACAAATATTTGCATTCTGTTATTTTATAGATGACAAGGACAAAAGTAGAATGCCCAAAGCATTTCTCCAACCAGAATAAATATGCTCTCATCCTTTATCTTTATAAGAACCTCCACATGAACAACAGTACCCATCTACAAAGAATAAGTGCATGATACAGAGAAAAGAAAAATGCTCATGATCTGACTACATAGAGTACTATTCCAAAGAAAACTTCTAAAATCCTTTATCTCCTACTATTTTTCAAAAGATTCGTTATTTACAAAGAATCCAAACTAGGCTGGTATTTTTGTGAACTTGCTATACCTTAAATGTAAAACATTTAGAGGTTTTAAATGTAAGTAAGCCTTAAAAATAATACTATTTTACACACTGTTGCTACAAATTTACTTTGGTTATTCCATTCAGTTTATTCATATCACCTGAATTAATGATAGGAAGTTGTAATTGTTGAAATAAAAAATTGCATCTAATGTAAAATTAAAAAATTATTTTAAATAGCAGTATGAATTGTAATGGATTTCTTTTATTAAAGTTTCTTTGGCCTTTGACTAAAAGTTTCTACAAATATGTGTTGCTGCTAATATTGGAAAATAAATTGCTATGATGCATTTAGGAATACACATGAATAAAGACACATGCAAATAGGATTTGTATAGAAACAAAAAGAATTTTGTACTGCTACATTTCATAGTCTTCACAACAAAATATTGTTATTTATCAGTTTTCTGACAGAATCATATACCAAATGAAATAATTTAATTAGGCATTTAGAAATCATTCAGCTTTATATTGGTGTGACAGAAGAATACAGATTAATTGGAAAAGAAAATGCACTGTCAGCAAAAATGACAATAATATTTTCCTACAGATAGAAGTTGACTGTTGTAGTTTTCTATTAGGAGTATTATCATTTGCCCCTTGGAGTTTATTTTGTGCTATAATCTCCATAATTTGAAGTCTAATTCTTTTTGCAAATTACAAAATTATTTTTCTCATATAAAAATGATTATTTCATGTAAGTTTCCCACTACAGCACAAATTATTTGTTGCTAAAAGGCTTTGTAATATCAGAGAAAAAACACTCACTTCTTTAATATCCTTTTAAGTAAAAGTGAAATGGAACCTACAGAATATACATTTAGTTCCATAAAGCGTGTGGGGAATTTGACTGACTTGCTGTCTTCTTATGAAGGTTTTGATAAAGGAAATTTTCTAAGGTAGTTTTCATCTTTATTAAAAAAAAAAAAAAGAAAGTAAGTCTAGTTGAAGGTTATAAGGTAAAAATGTACCTTCTATTTACACTCACTATGTACAAAGATAGAAAATAGATTAAAAGGAAAGGTTGGGTCTTTTCTCAAAATATGAAACTATATTGTGATCACGTAATATTGTTATGTACACAGAGATCTCTAGAAATTTGATTTGATGAAATAAATTAGCATGTTCATCTGTTACTAGATGATGATCTGCTATAAATTTGATAAAGTATTTTTCTAAAACAATGCAATAGTTAATATGTTAATATTTGTTACAAGTCTGAAATGGGTCTTGGAAATCCTAACTCACCCCACTTCCCCAATTTCACTGAACAGGAACCTAAGGATACAGACATGATAAAGTAGTGACCTCAAGTTCCCACCTCCTGAATTTCTATGTCCAACATTTGTTAGGGTATCTAGCTAACCTAGATTCATCCTTAACATGACAATCCCAAAGGTACTATTGACAACTGTGGGGGTCCTCTCTGCCATGTCCTGTATGGATGAGAAAAGGGTTAACTGCCAGAGGATGATGTTGGCAGTTTTTCTATCTATTACCCAAAAAACTTATCTACTCCAGAAACACACAAGAGCCAATACTCTTCTTAAATGACAGGGGGCATGATAGGTCTGGCCATACCAGCTCTGGCTTCTTACAACTGTCTTTTATTTATAATACCCAGGTAAAGGGAGCTAGACAAGGAGGAGCTGCTTCTGTGATGGACAGGTAGGGTGGAGTTACAGGAGCCATTCTCTTAGGGAGAATATTCCAGAAGGAGATAAGAACTTCTCCCATGCAGTGCCACATGTTTCCTGGAAGTTCCTAGAAGCCAGGCATCTGCATCTCATGACTCAACCTAGTCTAAGTCTGCTAAGTAAGGATGGCTTCCCACAGACAACTACCACAAATACTGTCCAGATCTGTCTGTTCTAACAGAAATCAGATATTCCAGAGAAAAATAGCTGATGCTAGGTCTGGAACAGAAAATACAAGATGTACTTGAGACTTTTTTTTTTTTTTTTTAATGGTACTGGGGATCGAACTCAGGGATACTCAACCACTGAGCCTCATCCCCAGCCCTATTTTGTATTTTATTTAGAAACAGTGTCTCACTGAGTTGCTTAGTGCCTCACTGTTGCTGAGAATGGCTTTGAACTCACAATCCTCCTGCCTCAGGCTCCTGAGCTGCTGGGATTACAGATGTGCACCACTAAACCCAGCACTTGAAACATCTTGTCCAAGAAAGTCAGGAAGTACTCTAATGAATGGGAATGTATCAAAAGATGTGCAAGCAGCTTGAAATGGCTACAACTGCTCCAATCTGGGGCATGTGAGTACCAAAATGATAAGCTTTACCTTCTGTCCCGTTTGTTTATTGTTTATAGTCTGAATGAAAGAGCAAGAACATCATCACTTGGCAAGCACCATTGTAATATTTACACAAGTGTTACTGGCAGGTGTCAGGAACAGGTTCATGTTCCAAGGAGTTGAAGAATGAATGCCAAGAATGCCAAGATAAGCAAGCAAGCAGGAATTTTATTAAAATTTCACAATAAGGGGGAGATAGGGAAGAATCGAATTACTTTAGATTAGGTAGAGGGGAGTGAAGGGAGAGGTAGGGGTAGTGGGTAGGAAGGATAGTAGAGTGAAACAAACATTATTACCTCATATACATATATGATTATGTGACTGATGTGATCCTACAATATGTACAATCAGAAAAATGAGAAATTACACTCCATTTATGTATGATTTATCAAAATGTATAAATGTATTCTACTGTCATGTACAATTAATTAGAACAAATTAAAATAATAATAATTTTTAAAGAGTGCAGTAAGAGTCAGAACTCACTGTGCAGTGCACCTGAAAAGGGGCGAGAGGGCCATGTAAGTATTATAGCACTACTTATTTTAAATGCACATTAGAAGTTGATAAGATCCTCTTGATTGGTTTTTGATAGTTCAGTTGGCTTATGGCAGGAGCAAGTCAGATTATGAAGTCACTCTCTGGGAGACAGAAACTTATAGCCTTTAAGAAACAGGAATGGTTTTATAACATGTCAGGGCACATGGTAAATTGACTGTTCTTGTGCTTGTCCTCTTGTTGACCTTTATTGTCCTTCCCTACTCTCCACTGCCTATCCTTTTCTATCTAACAAACAAGAATCATCAATGAAATGCTCAGTTGAGTGTGTGAAATTGTGAGGGGCAACCAGATGTTTACAGAGTGCTAAAGTACCTCTATACACAACATTTATGAGATGCAATGAGTAAGTCGAAGCCTTAGCATGGACCCATCCATGCTAAGATACTCTTGAACCAAATAATCAAAGACAACATTGTCTAGACTGGGATCATGAGGTTTCAAAGGGCAATTCTATTGGAAATTGGAATAGAGGGCATTTGTTTTATGTTTTAGATAAGAAGCTGTCTACATGTTGCCAGTATCTTGTTACTTTCTATGAGGCTGAATTTAAAGGTGATGGACTAAGTAATCTTGTGAAAGAAAATTTAAGGCATCACAGTATTACAGCAGTAGCATCAATATTTCTGGTAGCTTTTAGTCAAATTTATTGTGCTAATCAGGAGCAGAAATGAGAGCAGAAAGTTTTGAAAAACTTGCTGTTTGGATTGGAAATTGCAAGTAAAGCTTAATTACAGCTAAGTAAGTTGTGGTTCGTAAAGACAGTAGAGCCACTAAAGAAATGCTAAATAATTTGCACAAAAATAATAAAAATGTTGGCTGGAGGGCATTTCAGGAATTGCCATGCCCATCTCAGGTTCAGAGATGTAAAATTTCCTTTGAGAAGAGACAGAAAATTTCCTACTTGCAGAAGTAGGAAAGGAAGTAGAAAGTTGCTTCATCATGTTCAGCTGCACAGGTACTCAGAGATTGCTGCAGCCATGGTCTCAGGAGGCTTGGCTTCTGCTCAAGATTGTGGCAGACCTTAGCATCAACCATATGGTACTAGTTCTGCAGGAATGCAGGATACTGGGAAAAGGGGGTCATGGAGGATCCCACTGAGATTTCAAGGGAATGCCAGGTGATGTGTGAAGAAGTGAGAAAGGTGCCAAAACTTCAGTTGGAGACCCCTGAGATTAAGAGATGCCAATAACAAGGCCAAGGGAAGTTTCAGGAATTGAGCAGAAATAAGTCAAGAGACAATCCACATTGACTGCAACCAGCAAGGCTATAGGTATGGAGCTACACAAGCCCTTTGGAGAGAACATTATGATGCCATGTACCCCAAATGCTAGATGTGGACCTACAGGATTTATTTGCCCAGATAAGACTTTGGTATTGCCTTGAACCCATCCCTTCTCTCAATGTCCTTATTTCTCCCTGGTAGAAATGATTTCTCTCTCTCTCTCTCTCTCTCTCTCTCTCTCTCTCTCTCTCTGTATATATATATATATATATATATATATATATATATATATACACACACACATATATAGATAGATAGATAGATATAGATATAGATATATAGGTAGATATTGTTGGGGGCTGTGTCATGTTGGCGGCGCCAGGATGGCGCCTGATCACATCGGCAGCGAGGAGGTTAATTGACATAAGCACACTCAGGTGATTTTCTCGTCCATGCACACGATGTATGCGCATGTGTTCTCGAGCACTAATTGCCTGCTCAGAGCATCTCGCCTAATCTTTGTGTAAGAGGCGTGTCCCTGCTCTCCGCGTCCTGGAGGTGATATAAGCGTAGGCAGAGCAAGACAGACAGCAGCCATTAGAAGCAGCCAGAGGGAAAAACACGACACAGTAGCCATTAGCAGAAGAAAAGCAGTAACAGAAGACACACAGCGTGGCAGTAGCCAGAGAAGACATGCCACAGCAGCCATTAGCAAAAAAGCCAGAAGAAAGAACACAGCAGCGAGTAGGGGCAGCGGCAGAAGGCAGATTGCAGAACCTCGGAGAACTGAGACGCATCACTAGGGCACCTTAGGTAGACACACCCTTAGTTCACAGGATGCAGGACTTTAAGGCATGGCAGGCCTCTCTCCTTCTAAGCTCTAAGAAAAGCCTGTCTTTCTTTCAAAGTTTCTCTCTTAAGCAAAGTTTCTTTCTCTCTGATAAGCGGGGTCTCTCTCTCTCTCCTCTCAAAGCAAGTAAACCTCATTTCCTCTATCCTCTATAAACAAGCAAGAAAGCAGTGCACTAAAGAGAAAGATAGAAGTGCCTCAGTTTCCACTCCACCACCCATAAGACCCGTGCAAGTTGTTGCTGCAGGCAGTGACAAATATTCATGGATTTTGGAACTGCAAAGAGCCAGCGACAAGATATAGATATATAGATATAGATATATAGATATATTGATAGATATATAAAATGTGTGTGTAAAGCAAGATATATATTTAAATATTGTGTATGTGTATTTGATTTTTACAGGGGCTAATGCTAAGACTTTGCCATGAGTCTCAGGAGACTTCGACTCCAGATTTTGGATAATGCTGGAAATGTTAGTAATGCTGACTATAGAGACTCCTGAAAAGGGACTAAATATTTTTTACGTTGTGAGATTAACATGAGTTTTGAGGGGTTAGGTTTTTTAAAATTACTTTTATATATATTTTTAGTTGTTGATGGACATTTATTTTATTCATTTATTTATATGCAGTGCTGAATATTGAACCCAGTGCCCCACACATGCTAGGCAAGAACTTTACCACTGAGCCATAACCCTAGCCATAGGATTTTAATGTTATAGTTTAGATATGAGGTTTTTCCCCAGGGCTCATGTGTGAGAAAATGTAAGAATTTTCAGAGGGAAATGATCAGATTATGAGAGGTGTAACTTATTCAATGGATTAAACTACCCATGGATAAACTGGGCAGTAACTGTAGGTAGATATGGTATGACTGGAGAAGATAAGTCACTCAGAGCATGTTCTCGGGATTTCTATTTTGTCCCTAGTGAGCAGAGCTTTATCTCTGCTTCCTGATTGTCATGTCCTGAACTGCTTTCCTCTGCCATGGCTTTCCTCCATGATCTTCTGTTTCTCTTTGAGCCAGAGTTATGGAGTAAGCTAATAATTGACCTCTGAAAATGTCAACCGTAAACAGACTTTTCTCCTCCACATTGTTCTTGTCAGGTCTTTTGGTCACAGCAATAAAAAAGTTTAATAAAATGGTCACCTTAAACTGGTTCTATTCATTTGACCCCATAATTATTTTTTTGAACTTCTGATAAGTGCAAAAGTAGACGTGAGGTGTCAGGAATGATCTTTCTAGAAGTAATGCCTTAGCTGAGACTTAAAAAAAAATGGTGTTAACAGTCAGAGGGAAATACAGGACAAGAGCATAAAAGGCAGTAGCAAGAGAAGAAATACAGATTTGGGGTATTTGTTGAAAGATAGGGGTCAAAGAGGAGGAATGCCAGAGGAAAGGGCAGCTAAGGAAAAGGCTAAAGATGTTTAAGCAGAACTTAAATGACAATTTAAGTTTTATGACAATTTTGTACATAAGTTTAAGATGTTTAGATATTAATGTTCTAAGGAGTACTTCATGGTCATATTTGCATTGGGGCTAGATTCCTCTAAATGCTATGGAAAGAAGGCAAATGAGGGGCATATGCATAAATGGAAATAGATGAATAACTGAGTGCAATAGTGCAAAATTAAGATGATGCAGGCCTGAACTGAGGAAATGTTTTGAGAAACATGTAGAATAGAAAAATTTCAGTGCCCAATGTTCAAGGAAGATTTATTATAGAAATAAATCTATAAATCTGGGTCTCTGGAAAATGATAATCTGCTTATGTCTATACAAACCAAAAGTATCAAATGACATGTGAAGTGAACTGTATGAATTGTTTTAAGTTGCTCATGTTGGCCAGGTAGTTTTAATTTTACATATCTCCCTTCTCATGTTTTAGGAAATTATTTAGGTATTTTATTTGACATGTACTGATAGTAGTGAAGCCAAAATTGGGGACAGGCAGTTAGTGTAGAAATAGGGAATTGGGTCAGATCAAGGAAATGGAGGCCATAAAGCCATCTGCCTCTGGAAGTTGTGAAAGAATGGACATTTTTTTAAGCTGTCTGTTTTATCTCAACTCCCTAAGGTCTCCCTACCAGTGATGGGAAAAAAAGCCCTTAAAGCTGTTCCAGGAAACAGCCCCAAACAGAAAGTAAAAGAGTAAATTGAGCCAGATAGTGCTCAGACAGTAAGATTACCAGAAACTATTGACCAGAATCTACACCCTGTTGTAAAACATTGTGAAACATGTTGTATGTTATCAGCCAACTCAGACCCCCTTTGGAATTTTTCAGCGGGTTTGTTCCTCTTTTTTTTCCCTTTCATGTGCAACCCCTCCCGATGTGTGGTTTCTGCCTTTATAAACTTGTAAGATTTTCTGCTAGGGACTCGACTCCTCGACTCCTCGACTCCTGCGTGAGTCACGAGTTAGGTCCCAGCATGCTGGAATAAAAGCCTCTTGCGGTTTGCATCAGGTGACGCGGCCTCCTGCGGTTGATTGGGGTTGCCGTCAATCTGTGGGACAGAGTTGGGGTCTCCTTTTTGGCGGTATTACATTTGGGGGCTCATCTGGGATAAGATGGCCCCCCTCATCCGCGGAGTCAACCTTGGAGGTAAGAAGGGGTACCCCGAGGTTGTCTGTCCTTGTCTTGTGTTTTGTTAGTTGGTCTGGTCCTGTGAGCGTGCTTTCAGTTTCGGTTTCGCAGCTGTTCGGCGACTCATGAGAGTGGCCGAACAGTGGTCTGTAGACGTGCCCAGAGGGCCACAGGTTGCAGCCCTGGGGGACACCCCAAGGGTGGAGGAGAACCAGGGACGCCTGGTAGTCTCCTACGGTAAGGGTGCTGATTGGGTTCAATTGTTGGATCAGAGATTGTCAAGATCACACCCGTCTGATTCTGTTGCGTGTTTGTGGCAGACAAGGTGGAGTAAGTGGGTCCTCGTGTCTGTAGCATTTTTGTTGTTTGTGTTTCTAATGACGGACAAACTGACGATGGGACAGACTGTGACAACCCCTCTTAGTCTGACATTAGACCATTGGGCTGAAGTTAAGGGAAGAGGTTGCGACCTATCAGTTGAGATCAAGAAAGGCCCATGGCGGACCTTCTGCTCCTCAGAATGGCCTGCTTTTAATGTAGGATGGCCAGCAGAAGGGACCTTTAATCTATCTGTCATTCTTGCTGTTAAAGAGATTGTTTTTCAGAAGGAACCAGGAGACCATCCAAATCAGCAGCCTTACATTGTGGTCTGGCAGGATCTGGTGCAAAATCCACCCCCCGGGATTCGACCTTGGGTTTCAAAACCCAAGCCCTGGCCAGCCGCACAAATCTTAGACACCCAATCTCCCAGTTCTGGGGGGAAATCTAGTCACTCAGACTCCCCCCAAGAAGACTTATCCCGAAATCCAGGCTGACCACCTTCTCCTTGACTCACCTCCCCCATACCCTCCTGCCTCGGTCCCCGTAGGGGGTCAGGAAGAGCCAGAAGAACCGCTGGCCCCTGCTGTTGCCCCCTCTGCATCCCTTAATGAGTCTCTGCCAGGTCCCACGCAGGGCACCACGGGGCCTGCACGGGGTACCAGGAGCCGCCGCGGAGTAACTCCTGACACCACCATTGCCCTTCCCCTAAGGGCTTATGGGCCCCCACCGGTGGCAATGGATGGTGGACCAGCTCCTCTTCAGCCCCTCCAGTACTGGCCTTTCTCCTCCGCAGAATTGTATAACTGGAAAACTAATCATCCTCCCTTTTCAGAGGACCCCCAGTGCTTAACCAGGCTGGTGGAGTCTTTAATGTTCTCTCATCAGCCCACATGGGATGATTGCCAGCAGCTACTACAGACCCTTTTCACTACTGAGGAGAGGGAGAGGATTTTATTGGAGGCAAGGAAGAATGTACCAGGAGCAGATGGGTGACCCACCCAGCTCCCTAACATCATTGAGACTGCCTTCCCCCTCTCCAGGCCTGACTGGGATTTCAACACAACAGAAGGTAGGGAGCGACTGACAGTCTATCGCCAGACTCTAGTGGCCGGCCTCCATGGGGCAGCGAGAATCTCCACTAATTTGGCTAAGGTAAGAGAGGTTATCCAGGGGGCCATGGAACCCCCGTCAGTATTTCTCGAGTGTTTAATGGAAGCTTTCAGGCACTACACCCCGTTCGACCCTACCTCTGAGGAGCAAAGGGCTTCGGTGGCCATGGCTTTTATAGGGCAGTCAGCAATAGATATTAAGAGAAAGTTGCAGAGAATAGAAGGGTTACAAGATTATACCCTACAGGATTTAGTTAAGGAGGCAGAGAAAGTGTATCATAAGAGAGAAACTGAGGAAGAGAAGGAACAAAGGAAAGAAAAGGAGAGAGAGGAAAGAGAAAACAAAAGGGATCGTAAGCAGGAGAAGAACCTAACATGGATTTTGGCTGCAGTAGTAGGTGAGAAAGGCCAGGAACAAACACAAGGCAGGGCTAAAAAAAGGGTCAGGTAACCTGGGCAACCACACTCCATTAGACAAGGATCAGTGTGCCTACTGCAAGGAGAGAGGTCACTGGGCTAGAGAGTGTCCTAAAAAGAAGACTGGGCCCTCCAAGAAAGTATTAGCCCTAGAAGAAGAAGATTAGCGGGGATGGGGCTCAGAACCCCTCCCCGAGCCTAGGGTAACACTAGAGGTGGAGGGGAAGCCAGTTGAGTTCTTAGTAGTTACTGGGGCTCAACACTCGGTCCTGCTCAAACCGTCTGGGTCCATCTCCCACAAGAAATCGTGGGTCATAGGAGCTACAGGGCACTGGCAGTACTCATAGACTACCTGAAGAACGATAGACTTAGGAACAGGATGGGTAACCCACTCGTTTCTAGTCATCCTCGAGTGCCCTGTGCCTCTACTTGGGAGAGATTTTCTAACCAAAATGGGAGCTCAGATTACCTTCACCCCTGATGGCCCAGAGGCGACCCGAAGCAAGAGAATAACTACTGCCCTGACTATGCGCCTGGATGATGAACACAGACTTTTTGAGAGACAGGGAGCAAAAATATGTCACATAAATAACTGGTTGAACAGGTATCCAGGGGCGTGGGCCGAAATGGCTGGAACAGGACTAGCCGCAGAGAGACCACCCATAGTTATAGAGCTTAAGGCCACATCTACTCCTGTGGCTGTACGTCAACACCCTATGACTAAAGAGGCCCGGGAAGGAATTAGGCCCCATAGCCAGCACCTCCTTCAGCAAGGTATCCTAGTGAAGTGTCAGTCACCATGGAACACTCCCTTGTTACCTGTTAAAAAGCCTGGCACAGGAGACTATCGCCCGGTACAGGACTTAAGAGAAGTAAACAAGTGAATACAGGACATCCATCCCACTGTACATAACCCTTACAGCTTGCTGAGCTCTCTTCCCCCAGATCATATTTGGTACACTGTCTTGGACTTAAAGGACGCTTTCTTCTGCCTGTGACTACACCCTTCCAGCCAAAACATCTTTGCATTCAAGTGGAGGGACCCTGACTCTGGGACAACAGGACAATTGACTTGGACCTGATTACCCCAGGGATTCAAGAATTCCCCAACTCTCTTCGATGAAGCTCTCCACCAAGATTTAGCCCACTTACGTGCCAGCCATCCCCAGGTAACACTTCTGCAATATGTAGATGACTTACTACTGGCTGGGACCACAGAGGAGGAATGCCAATGAGGCACGGGACTACTGCTAGAAGAACTTGCCCGCTTAGGATATCGGGCCTCTGCCAAGAAGGCCCAGATCTGCCAAAAGGAGATAACATACATGGGGTACGCCCTCAAAGGGGGGCAGAGGTGGCTAACGGAGGCCAGAAAACAAACTGTGACTCAGATACCCATTCCTCACTCACCCCGCCAGGTGCGAGAATTTTTAGGGACTGCCGGGTTTTGCTGCCTGTGGATCCCTGGGTTCGCTACCCTGGCATCTCCCCTCTATCCTCTGACTAGAGAGGGTGCCTCATTTGAGTGGGGTAATGACCAGCAGCAGGCCTTTGATGACATCAAGAAGGCATTACTGTCTGCCCCAGCCCTGGCATTGCCGGACGTAGCAAAGCCCATAGTCCTATTTGTGGATGAGAGGAAGGGAGTAGCCTGAGGGGTGCTGATCCAGCCTCTAGGGCCATGGAAGAGGCCGGTAGCCTACCTCTCCAAGAAGCTAGACCCTGTTGCTAGTGGCTGGCCTGCCTGTCTGAGGTCCGTGGCAGCAGTGGCAGTATTGGTGAAAGATGCTGACAAATTAACTATGGGACAAAAGCTAATGGTCATTGCCCCTCACTCCTTGGAGAGCATCATCAGACAGCCTCCTGACCAGTGGCTGTCCAATGCCTGCATGACGCATTACCAGAGTCTCCTACTGAATAGAGACAGGATCCAGTTCCGACTGCCTGCCATCCTCAACCCAGCTACCCTACTACCTGACACGTCCACCCAGGAGAGTGTGCTGCATACCTGTCAAGAGATGCTAGCAGAAGAAACAGGGACCTGAAAGGACCTCCAAGACCAGCCCTTACCAGATGCTCAGCTGACCTGGTTCACTGATGGAAGCAGCTACATAATAGAAGATAAAAGGGTAGCCGGGGCGGCAGTAGTGGATGATGAACAAACTATCTGGGCAAGCGGCCTACCTGAGGGGACGTCGGCTCAGAAGGCTGAGTTACTAGCTCTGACTCAGGTTCTGCAGTTGGCAGAAGGGAGAAAAATTAACATCTACACTGACAGCAGGTATGCCTTCACTACTGCCCATGTCCACGGGGCCATCTACCGGCAGCGGGGGCTGCTGACCTCAGCAGGGAAGGAAATCAAAAATAAAGAAGAAATTCTAAGCCTGTTAGAGGCTGTTCACCTTCCTAAGAAAGTAGCAATTATTCACTGCCCCGGGCACCAAAAAGGGGGGTCAAAAGTTGCCAGAGGGAAACAAAGGGCTGACAGGGAAGCCAAGCAGGCGGCTCAAGGACTTAACATCCTATCCTTGTGGGGGGGGGGGACTGATGTCTCACCCTCAGAATGCAATATACCCCTCTATTAGGAACTTTGAATATTCAGAACTAGACTTTGAGGAAATGGACAGATTAGGATTTCGCCTGGAAACTCCAGAGGGAATCCAGGAAACCTCAGAAGGAGAAAGAATTCTCCCTGAAAAATAGGCGATTGTTTTTCTCAGACACCTTCACAAGTTAACTCATTTAGGCTCAAAACATTTAAAAACTCTTGTCCAGTCTTCACCGTATTACATCATGAAGCTCGGGGAGCTTGCAGATACAACTGTAAAAGAATGCAAGTCTTGCCAGATGGTAAATGCCCAGCCCAGCAAGCTACCTCATGGCAAATGGCTCCAAGGAGACCGTCCTGGGAGTTACTGGGAAGTGGACTTTACTGAGGTAAAACCAGCCAGGTATGAATATAGATACTTATTAGTATTCATAGATACATTTTCAGGATGGGTTGAAGCCTTTCCTACCAAGAAGGAAACTGCTCAGGTGGTGGCCAAAACAATACTAGAAGACATCTTCCTGAGGTTTGGGGTACCCAAGGTAATCGGGTCAGACAAGGGCCCTGCGTTTGTTGCCCAGGTAAGTCAGGGACTGGCCAAAATCCTGGGGCTTAATTGGAAATTACATTGTGCTTATAGGTCCCAAAGCTCAGGGCAGGTAGAAAGAATGAATACGACTTTAAAAGAGGTCATGACTAAATTATCCTTAGAGACTGGCATAACAGACTGGTCAGTCTTCCTTCCCTTTGCTTTGTTTCGGGTGCGCAATACCCCTGGCTCCCTCAAGCTAACTCCTTTTGAAATACTTTATGGGACTCAGCCCCCACTCATTACCATACAACACCTTCCTTCCCCAGAATCTTACCCCTCTCAATCTCTGTACACCAGATTAAAAGCCCTTGAGACTGTGCAGAGGGAGGTGTGGAATCAGTTGGCTGAGGCCTACAAGCCTGGAGAACTGCAGGTACCTCATCAGTTCCAGGTCGGAGACTCAGTGTACATCCGGCGCCACCGTGTGGCCAGTCTGGAACCAAGGTGGAAAGGACCATACATAGTGCTGCTCACTACTCCAACTGCAGTAAAAGTCAGTGGCATCGCCGCCTGGATTCACGCTTCGCATGTCAAGCCTGCACCACCACCAGACCCAACATGGAAAGTGGAAAAATTGGACAACCCCCTCAAGCTCCGCATCCACCGTGTTCCTGCTCCTGTTGACGCACATCTCGCCGATAAGTAGCCCCAACCCTCATGCCCCCCAATGACTAATATGGCAGGTCCTCTCCCAGACTGGAGATATAATATGGAGCACCACCAGGGAGAAACCCCTTTGGACTTGGTGGCCGTCCCTAACCCCAGACATCTGCGCCTTAGTAGCTGGGTTAGATAATTGGGACATCCCTACCCTGACTTCAGAGGAGGCCCGTAGATGTTGGCCAACATCACCCAGGCCTTTCAGGGGAACAGAATACCGCCTAGTTGAAGGGTACAACCCAGGATGAAGCTACCCACGCTCCCGTGACAATCTAAAACAGACCCCTTTCTATGTCTGCCCCTGGGATGGGAGGTCACAGAATATGGCAAGGACGTGCGGAGGTATAGACCATTATTATTGCTCCGCATGGGGGTGTGAGACTACTGGCAACACTTATTGGCACCCCACCTCCTCCTGGGATTTAATAACCATATAGCAAAATCTTACGGCAGCCAAATGTAACAACCAAGGGTGGTGTAACCCTCTGAACATCTCCTTCACGGAAAAAGGAAGGCTATCATGTGAATGGACAAAAGGGAGGACATGGGGATTCCGTTTCTATATGTCAGGGTGGGACAATGGATTTACCTTCTCTATCAAGCTTAAGATTGAAACCCCAACCACCGTCCAGGTAGGACCTAACCTAGTATTATCTGAACAGCAGTCATCACCCGCCCATATCAGACCGCCTGTTTTCTGAGCCCCAACAAATAAGCCAGTTACAACCCCCTTGGCCCCCAAACTAGCATATACACCCAAGATACTGAACACAGGGCAGAGACTCCTTAATTTCATACAGGGAGCTTTCAGCGTCCTCAACACTTCCAACCCTAATCTGACTGAGTCTTGCTGGCTGTTTGGTGTCAAGTCCTCTGTATTATGAAGGCATCGCCTTCTTGGGCACCTTTAATAACACCACCTCCCATGACTCCTGTAGCTGGGGGTCGAACAGAAAACTCACTCTTACAGAAGTCTCTGGGCAAGGCACTTGCTTGGGTACAGTTCCTGCAAACCATAGACATCTGTGCAACCAGACAATAGAAAGCCCTCAAACAACTACTAACTACTATCTAATTCCCCCCGTAGGCGGATGATGGGCCTGCATTACAGGACTGACCCCATGTGTATCCTCATCAGTGTTCAACACCACCAAAGACTACTGTGTCCTCATACAACTGGTACCTAGAGTTATCTACCATAAGGCAGGTCTTTTGAGGCTGAGTTTGACCTACAGCCCCGTAGACAGAAGAGGGAACAGGTCTCACTCACTTTAGCTGTCCTGCTGGGCCTAGGAGTAGCGGCCAGAGTAGGGACAGGGACCACTGCACTTGTTCAGACTCCCCAGTACATGGAAGAATTACGGGCAGCTGTAGATGAGGATCTGAAGGCTATAGAGCAATCAATCACAAAAC
Organism: Sciurus vulgaris; assembly: GCF_902686455.1. Classification (NCBI taxonomy): domain Eukaryota; kingdom Metazoa; phylum Chordata; class Mammalia; order Rodentia; family Sciuridae; genus Sciurus; species Sciurus vulgaris. Next base: position 77,773,566 of record NC_136464.1, read on the forward strand.
TAGAGGAGTCACTGACCTCTCTATCCGAGGTGGTACTACAGAATAGGTGAGGCTTAGATCTCCTATTCCTTAAGGATGGTGGCTTATGCACTTCACTAAAAGAAGAATGTTGTTTTTACATAGATCACTCTGGTGTAATAAAAGATTCCATGTCCAAACTTAGAGAAAGACTAGAAACAAGACAACGAGATTGAGAAGCACATCAAGGGTGGTTTGAGAGTTGGTACAGCTGGTCCCCCTGGTTCACCACCCTCATGTCCACCCTGATGGGTCCCCTTGTTATACTGCTTTTACTCCTCACTTTTGGGCCCTGCATCCTAAATCACCTAGTTACCTTCATCAGGGAAAGAGTAAGTGCTGTACGGGTACTAATGCTCAGGCAACAATACCAGTCCCTCTGCCAAGGAAAAAGCTTTGGAGAAGAGTATATAGAGACAGAAGTTCCATGATTAGAACTTTCCAAAAAGAAAATGGGGAAATGAAAGAATGGACATTTTTTTAAGCTGTCTGTTTTATCTCAACTCCCTAAGGTCTCCCTCCCAGTGATGGGAAAAAAGCCCTTAAAGCTGTTCCAGGAAACAGCCCCAAACAGAAAGTAAAAGAGTAAATTGAGCCAGATAGTGCTCAGACAGTAAGATTACCAGAAACTATTGACCAGAATCTACGCCCTGTTGTAAAACATTGTGAAACATGAATGTTATCAGCCAACTCAGACCCCCTTTGGAATTTCTCGGCGGCTTTGTTCCTCTTTTTTTTCCTTTTCATGTGTGACCCCTCCCGATGTGTGGTTTCTGCCTTTATAAACTTGTAAGATTTTCTGCTAGGGACTCGACTCCTCGACTCCTGCGTGAGTCACGAGTTAGGTCCCAGCGTGCTGGAATAAAAGCCTCTTGCGGTTTGCATCAGGTGATGCGGCCTCCTGCAGTTGATTGGGGTTGCCATCAATCCATTGGACAGAGTTGGGGTCTCCTTTTTGGGGGTCTTACAGTTGGAGACTGCCCCTGGAAGAATGGAATGTCAAGGATCTCTGGAGCCCATTAATTGCCAAATTTACCTGCCTTTATCAAGGACTGCAAACAAGGGGCTGCTAATTGGTGCCCCCTGGACCCTTATCTGCCTGAATCACCCTGGCCCTCCCCTCCCCCTGCCCATGGCTTCTCATTTAATGCAAAACCAGACCTAGTCATAAAGGCAGGAAGAAAAGAGATAAGGGGGAAAGAATGGGAGAATAAAACCCATAAAATGACAAGATTTGCTCATCCCATGGATTCCGCCTTTGGGTCCCCTTCTTCCACCGGGGAGAAGTCTGCTTTTACTTTTCTTTAATAAAGCTGCATTTTCCACTCTACATTTGCCTCAGTGTGCTTCTCCGGCGTTATACTTCAACACCTGAGGAAGCAGGACTCGCCACCGGTAAAGAGCGGTACCAGATTTGGAGGTCCAACCAAGGTCTAAGCGGAGGTAAGTAAGCTTTTCTCTTCATGCACCCCAATCTGTCTGAGGTGCATCTTTCTGTCTCTTTCTTTCTGGAGGGCAAAATGGGCACCCGTCGGCTACGTAAACGCAGTTAGTGCAGCCGCCATTCTTAAGACTCAGGTGAAAGGTTTCCTGGCCCAGGCAATTTTCCAATCACCTGCTCTGCAGGCATGTTGGGGCTCTGCTGAAGCCGTTTCCTACTTTTCTGTGCAGGCCCAGAGCGCAATTGCCGTGAGTACACAGTGTCCCTAGTCCTGATCTGCCCAGGATGCGTGGAGGCGGAGGAAAGGTTGGAACAACTGCGGGGTTCTCGGCCCGGGCTACTCTCGGGTGGACCCCAAAGGTTCCTTCTCTGGATTCCCCCTCCCAACCACCCTAAGGTGTATCCAAGGCCATCGGTAGACAAATGGCACTGAGGGAAAGCGCCAATTACATTTGCCACCGTATGGGCGGTGCAGCACACCATACACATCCACTCCCTCCTGGATGTTTCCCCTTCACTCGCAGATCAGACATTAAACATTCAGATGGTAGGATTAAGAGAAAGACATAAGAAAATTAGTAGAAGAATGCTCAGGTTATCTTTGTTTGCATATTTAGCCTTTGCTAGTTTGTTTAAAGTTTTCCTGTGCTTAAAGGTGCTCAGTGTGTTCTAAGCTGCGAGGAGGATGTATATTTTAATTCAACCCCTCCCTTGAATCCCTCAGAGAACAGGGTATTATATGTCTAACAATCAATAGGTGTCCCCCTCACCCTTTGGAGATTCCTTTAGTCTACAAAATAGGCAAGAAGATGTGCAATTCTTCTTTTGTTGTGGGTCCCTCTTAATTAGGAATTTATAGTGGCAGGGAGGAAAGCAGCAATGCCCTTAAGTCTGAATCCTCCAAGGGTTTTAGCACAGGGCAAACTAGAACCCTAGCACTTTGCCAAAGAAGGCCAGAAATCACTACGGCAAAGCCAAGTAGTGAGAGATGGGTTTTCTGGACTGTATTGAAGCTCAAACTTAGGGAGACATCCCTAAATATGGTCTCTGGCATGGGAGCCTGAGGTCTATTTTTCTTTTCTTCCACTTATATGGGAGCTTCACTCTCAACAGTATTGCCAGGTTCACCACTAGCCTGCATACTGAAAAACTGGGACAAATTTGACCCACAGACACTCAAGAAAAAGCGCCTCATTTTCTTCTGCCACCAGGCTTGGCCTCAATACAAACTCTCTGATGGAGAATCTTGGCCACCAGAAGAAAGTATAAATTTTAATACCATTATACAGCTTGATAGATTTTGCAAAAGGGAAGGAAAATGGTGTGAGGTACCTTATGTTCAAATCTTCTTTATTCTAAGAGAAGACCCCAAATTATGCCAACAATGTAAAATAGACTCAGCCATAACCATTATCGTAAAGGAAGAAAACCTTAAAGAGTCACCTACTGAGGGAAAGGAATTTTCTGCTAATGTCCATCCGCAGGCCTCCTGAACTCTATACCCTGGTCCTTCTTCATCTGCCCCAGTGGACAGATCAAATATACTACCTCTCCAGGAGATGCCAGGAGGAGAATTTGGACCAATTAAAGTATACAACCCTTTCTCCCTCCAAGACCTAAGACAGACCTAGGGAAATTTTCAGAAGATCCAGATAAATATATTGAGGTATTTCAAAACCTATGCCAGGTGTTTGACCTCACCTGGAAAGATATTATCCTATTACTTAACCAGACTTTAACCTCCAATGAGAAGGAAGCCACCCTAAAAGCAGCTGAACAATTTGGGGATGACCTACACCTTGCTCATGCCCCAGGAGCCCAAACTAGATCTAAACCCAACTATCCATCGGGAGCACAGGCAGTTCCAAGAAATGATCCCGACTGGGATCCAAATGATGAACAGGATGCTTGGAAGATCAGACACTTCCAAATGTTAGTCCTTGAGGCCCTTAGGAGAATCAAACAGAAGCCTATTAACTATTCGAAGGTTTCTGAAATTATACGATGGTCCCAAAGAAAGCTCGGCTATTTTTATGGAGAAACTCAGGGAGGCAATGAGAAAACACACCACCATAGATCCTGAATCCACAGAGGGCCATTTACTTTTAAAGGACAAATTTATCATTCAGTCAGCCCCAGACATTCGGAGGAAATTACAGAAATTGGCATATGGCCCTGATCAATCCTTAGATGATATCCTCCGACTTGCAACTTTCGTTTTTTTATAATTGAGATGTAGAGGAAAAGAAAGAAAAAGAGCGTAGAGACAAGAAAAAGGCTGAAGCGCTGGTCTTAGCCCTAAGAGGAGTTAGCTTCCTGGGTGAAAAAGGAGGAAAACGGAATGTACCTCAGGCCACAAAAGGGGTTTGTTTCCGTTGTGGAGAGGAGGGACATTTCAAATGGGAATGTCCCCAAGCCAAACGGCCACCGCCGGAGTCCTGCCCTAAATGTCAAGGCAATCATTGGAGAAGTGACTGTCCTCAGGAGCATAGGTCCTCGAGGCCAGACTCTTCCACACAGGCCTGACAGAGCCCGGGCCGATTCTAATGGCTCCCGTAACTCCTATCACTACGCATGAGCCCCGGGTATGCTTCTCTGTAGGGAGCTAAGAGGTTAACTTCCTCTTAGATACTGGCACCAGTTTTTCAGTGCTAACCTCTTATCCTGGACCTCTTTCCTCTAATACTATAATGGTGCAAGGAGTGTCTGGATGGCCTAGTACCAGAAAGTTTACTCCCCCACAGAGTTGTGAGTGGGATGGGATGATGTTTTCTCATGCATTCCTGATAGTCCCAGAATGCCCCACCCCTTTACTGGGAAGGGACTTACTTTCAAAACTTCAGACTTCCATTACAATGAATTTGGGACCACAAGGATCATTGTGTTTACCTCTACTAGAATGTGATATAAACCCTGAAGTATGGGCCACTGAAGGCAAGATTGGACGGGCAAAAAGCGCAATCCCAATTAAAATAGTCTTAAAGGATCCCTCTGTCTTTCCACATCAAAGACAATATCCGATACGCCCAGAAGCAAAAAAAGGGCTTATTAAAGATCATCCAGAACCTCAAACAGCAGAAACTTTTAGTACCTTGTAATAGCCCATGCAATACACCGATTTTGGGAGTTCAAAAATCAAATGGGGAATGGCATTTAGTCCAAGACCTCAGAATAATTAATGAAGCAGTTGTTCCCCATCCACCCAGTAGTTCCTAATCCATATACTCTGCTATCTGAGATTCCAGCAACTGCTGCTTGGTTTACTGTGTTATATTTAAAAGATGCCTTCTTTTGCATACCTCTGGACTCTCGTCTCAGATCTGTTTGCCTTGAGGAACCAGATAGTGGATCTCAATTGACCTGGACAGTACTGCCCCAAGGATTGATAGCCCCCACCTATTTGGACAAACTCTGGCTAAGGACTTAGCAGAATTCAGAGATAAAACATCTGTAATTGTTCTCCAATATGTGGATGGCATCCTGTTATGCGCCTCCACCCAGGAGGAATGTCAAAAGGCTACTACAGAACTCAAACTTCTTAGCCAATCAGGGTTATAAAGTCTCAAAAAAGAAAGCTCAATTATGTCAGCAACAGGTCCAATATTTAGGATTACAACTGTCTCAAGGAATCCGCAAACTAGGACAGGAAAGAATAACTCCCATAGGACAATATCCTCTGCCTCAGACCCTAAGGCAACTGAGAGGCTTCCTAGGAATAACTGGATACTGCAGACTTTGGATTCCTGGGTATGGGAAATTAGATAAGCCTCTTTACAGTCTTCTGAAAGAAACTTTACAACAAGGAGCAACCAACCTAATATGGGAACCAGAACATATTAAAGCCTTTAAGACATTAAAAGGGGCCCTACTCCAAGCCCCTGCCCTTAGTTTACCTACTGAAAAGAAATTTAACCTGTTTGTCACTGAAAGAGGAGGAATAGCCCTAGGAGTGGTAACAGAGAAGAATGGACCTGTTCAACAACCAGTAGCCTATCTCAGCAAGAAACTTGATATGGTATCTTGGGGATGGCCCCACTGTTTACGAGCAATTGCAGCCATAGCTCTACTAGTCCCTGAGGCAATCAAAATCACCCTGGGAAGAGACCTTATTGTCTACACTTCCCATGATCTCTCAGGAATTTTAAACTCGAAAGGAGGACTATGGCTTTCAGACACCTTCTAAAATATCAGGCTTTACTTCTGGAAGGACCCATAACTCAGATAAGGACTTGTCCTACTTTAAATCCAGCTACTTTCCTACCGGAAACATTAGAGGAAAGTCCTGAACATGACTGCCAACAGGTCCTAGCTATGAATTATTCAGCCCAACAAGACCTTCAAAACCTTCCCCTGTCTAATCCAGACCTCACCATGTTCACTGATGGAAGTTCCTTTGTGGAACAAGGAGAACACAAAGCTGGATATGCTGTGGTGACTCTACATGACACTTTAGAAGCGCAATCTTTGCCCCCAGGCACAAGCGCACAACTTGCAGAATTGATAGCCCTAACAAGAGCCCTGGAACTAGGGAAACAACAGAGAATTAATATTTATACTGACTCTAAATATGTCTACCTAATCCCGCATGCACATGCAGCAATTTGGAAAGAAAGAGGATTTCAAACAACTGAGGGAACAGCTATAAAAAACTATAAACAGATCTTATAACTATTAGAAGCTGTCCATTTACCCAAAGAGGTAGCAGTAATCCACTGCCCTGGACATCAAAAAGGAATAGATGAAATAACCGAAGGCAATAGACGAGCAGATCAGCAAGCCAAAGAAGCTGCTAAGGGGACTTTACAACAAATGACAACCTTAGCCCCTCTGATATTGACAGGTTCTCCCCCAGAGATAAGGCCCCAATACACCCAGGAGACACAGCAGGCTTTATCTAAGGAGGTAACCTCTTGCCCTCTGGGTGGATTCAGATGGAAGATAACAAACTTTACTTACCTGCCAATTCCCAGTGGAAGCTTTTATACACCCTACATCAATCTTTCCATCTTGGAGAAGAAAACACTCTCAAATTAACTCAAGAGATATTTGAAGGGAAGCATATTTCAAAAACAATCCAACAAATAGTCAAAGCCTGTGAGACGTACCAAAGGAATAACCCACTTAACTCTGCCAAAAAGCCCCCAAGGCTACAAAGGACTGGACAATTCCCTGGAGAAGACTGGCAACTTGATTTTACTCACATGCTAAAAAGTAATGGATTTCAATATTTATTGGTTATGGTAGATACCTTTACTGGGTGGACTGAGGCCTATCCCTCCAGAACTGAACAGGCAGGAGAAGTAGTCAAAGCCTTATTACAGGAAATAATTCCTCGATTTGGGCTGCCCCGCAGCCTCCAAATTGACAATGGAGCTGCTTTCAAGGCTGCTGTCACTCAAGGAATATCCAAAGGCCTAGGCATAAAGTACCATCTCCACTGTGCATGGAGGCCCCAGTCCTCAGGAAAGGTAGAAAAGACTAATGACATCCTAAAGAGGCACCTAAGAAAACTCACTCAAGAAACTCACTACTCATGGCCTAAAATGCTTCCTCTAGCCCTACTCAGAATCAGAAATACCCCCAAAACATTAGGGCTCAGCCCATTTGAGCTCCAATATGGGAGGCCATTCCTAAGAAATGATATCCTTAAAGATTAGGAAACTTCAGATTTAGTGACTCATATCACAAAGTTGGCCAAATTTCAAAGTGAAATCTGTAAATATCCCGCATCTAAGCCAATCACTTCTCCACCTCTGTATGAGCCTGGAGATCTAGTCATGATAAAAACCTTCAAGTTCTCCAAATTTAGACCCTATTTGGAAAGGACCTTTTCCTGTAATCTTATCTACCCCCTCTGCAGTAAAAGTACTGGGACAAGAGAACTGGATTCACCACTCTCGAGTTAAAGCCTATCATCCTGAGTCAACTCCCAAAGAAACTTCCTCTCAAGGAACTGAGGAACGATACTTCTGCACTCCAATAAAAGACCTAAAATATCTCTTCTGCAGAGACATGGTGATATGTAAACTTTTCTTCCTCTCTTTCTTTATTATTATAGGCAGATCCACTGAAACTAATTCTTTCCTAAATTGGGCACAGCAATATGCCACTAAATTACAGAAAGATAATTGCTGGATATGTGGGCTATTACCCCTTTCCAGCACCTCTGGACTACCTTGGTGGATATCTCCTTTACAGGGAGATGACTGGACAAATTTACAGTCCTTAATATTAGAACAAAAGAAGGAAAGACCCTCCTTACAAACTGCTACTCGTGCCAATGTTAGCTTATGGCCTATCAATGAAACTCTATCACTACCAGGTCATAAAAAGGCTTTCACTTTAGAGCAGACCAATGTTCAAATTTCTACTGCTGTTAAGTCACATGCAGGCCCATTTACTTCTAACTCTCCACCACTGCCACCAATATGTCACAGATACAAAGATGGTTATTATCAGGTTTGGGATGGAAATTTATGGCTTACACCCACAATTGGGCATCTAAACCAAAAGGCCCCAATCTGTTGGGAACAACATAACCATACTTAGGATACATGGCCTAATAGTACTCGAGAATTAGGATAGACCCCAGAGTCACAATGCCAACAAATTGTAATTTTATAAGCCAATGATTGGTTTGGAACTAATTGGCTCTCTAGACCTGAAATTAGCTGGCCAGCACCCAATGGGACACAATGGATATGTGGAACTAACTTATGGCCCTGGCTTCCCCCAGGCTGAATAGGAAGATGTACTATCGGGTACCCCTGGATGCAAGGGTGATGGACCCCAAGTATAGAACAGACAGCAAATCTCCCCAATCTCAAACATAGATGGGAACGATCTGTTTTTCATTGGTATGATCATTTAGCTTCAATGTTTATCCCGCAAATTGGTTTAGAAAATTTAATGTGGCATGTGGAAACTCTAAACAATTATACCCAAACCGCCCTCCGTGACGTTGAAGAAAGCATTTCTCTCCTTAACACAGAAGTGACACTCATGAGGAAAGCTGTCTTACAAAACCAGATGGCTTTAGATATTCTCACTGCAGCCCAAGGCAGTACTTGTGCCATTGTTAGAACTGAATGCTGTGTTTACATCCCTGACAACTCTGGCAATGTAACTGACATCCTTAAAGATTTACATTCTCAGATAGAGGCCATGTCCTCCCCAGACCCATCATGGGAACAAATTCTTAGCTCCTGGTTCTCTGGTACCTCCTGGTGGAAAACATTATTAGTCTCTGTCATCATCATCATACTCATTGGCATGTTTCTATGCTGTGGTATTTACTGTTGCATTAATCTTATCCCAGTACTCATAACTTTTTGTTTCTCTTATAGACCACCCATCTCTCAAATGACCCTCTAGCCCATTACTCCTCAACCAGACTTTTACCGTGGACCCCTCGATTGACCCGATTTCTAAAAAGGAACTCCAAGCTGCTTACCCCATGCCATCCACTTCCAGCTCGAAGAAGTCAGAGTGGTCATCGACCCCCTTCCCCAGCAGCATGGAGTTCCTAAGATTAGAGGGGGGAATGAAGCCAGAATTGGGGACAGGCAGTTAGTGTAGAAATAGGGAATCAGGTCAGAACAGGGAAATGGAGGCCATAAAGCCATCTGTCTTTGGAAGTTGGAGACTGCCCCTGGAAGAATGGAATGTCAAGGATCTCTGGAGCCCATTAATTGCCAAATTTACCTGCCTTATCAAGGACTGGCAAACAAGGGGCTGCTAATTGGTGCCCCCTGGACCCTTATCTGCCTGAATCACCCTGGTCCTCCCCTCCCCTGCCCATGGCTTCTCACTTAATGCAAAACCAGACCTAGTCATATAGGCAGGAAGAAAAGAGATAAGGGGAAAAAAGTGGGAGAATAAAACCCATAAAAAGGACAAGATTTGCTCATCCCATGGATTCCGCCTTTGGGTCCCCTTCTTCCACCGGGGAGAAGTCTGCTTTTACTTTTCTTTAATAAAGCTGCATTTTCCACTCTACATTTGCCTCGGTGTGCTTCTCCGGCGTTATACTTCAATACCTGAAGAAGCAGAACTCGTCACTGGTAAAGAGCGGTATCAGTAGGATCTACCATATTCATCTATATTAAAGAGAATCACAGTGGTAGAATATTGCTTAGCATGCAAAATATCTGGTTTCCATCTCTACAATGGAAAAGAAAGAACAAAAAAACAAAAAGTAAATAATACAAAAAGTAAGAGGAAATACATCAGTGGTAGGCAAGCACTCTATCTACCACTGAGCTACAAACCCAGACCACTAACTTAAAATTTCTTGATCCATTCAGTGAGAAGATATAAGAACCACATCTTAGAATTCATGTATACTAAGCTTTAAATATTCAAAGATGATAATATAAAGGGGAAAAAATCACACTGACATGTCACAGAATTATCAAAATACCAATAATCTTTCATATTTGAAAATAATGTAGCATACGCTTGAAATTAAAATTGGTATGTTCAAGGAATAATTTGGGTGTTCAAAACTCATTAATGTCTTCTGATTACAAAATGAGTATAGTTTGGTATATCTTATTAATCTTTCAAGAATTTTCATGAAATGATTATCTTATCAGAATATTAGTTCTCTAAGGATGAGGATATGACTCCCTAACAAAGCATATTCCTAGCATGCCAAACACCATGGGTTTGATCCCCAGAACCACTAAAAAAAAAAAAAAAAAAAAAAAAAAAAAAAAAAAAGCTATCTTTAATAAATACCCAATGCTTTTGAAATAATATGCATCTTATTTGAACACCAAACATTAATGCAACAAATATCCCCCATTACTGGTAATTATGGAGAGTAGAAATTAATAGCTGCAGAATAGCCGAACTGCCCCATTACCACCTGCTTCCAACAATCTCTGAAAGAGTATAATCTTTCCTTTGGTTTGAATGCAAACATAATGAAGTCAACTGAAATGCATTCTCTCAGCTTCCTCGCAATTACCTCCAAAATTCTCTAACTAACATCTTTCCTTCTTAATTTTCCCTATCCTGCCTTAAAAAAAAGAAAAGAAAAAAAAAAAAAAACAACCTCTAGATCTGCAGTCTTTATTTGTTGCATTCTGCATTCTTTATATGGACTATTCCCAATAAGAATTTCTACCCAATTGAATAATATTGTCTTAGAATGGTAATTTTTGGGCTTCAACTTTTTTTGTGCTTCACCCTTGTCAAGACACAAACTTAGAATAAAACCAGGATTTATGCTTTCCTTTGATCTGATTATTTCCTGAACTATGATCAAATGACTCCTTATTGAGATTTTCCTAAAGGGAAGTCCATTCCCTTGTCATTCAGATTGTGGTCTGAGGCCCCCAACATTGGAAGCACCTGAAAATGTATTAGAAATATAGAATCAAAGACATGTTGAATCAGGATGTGCATTGTTAACATGTTCCCCAGCAGATGACTCATTAAAGTTCAAGAGTTCTGGTCTTCTGGTCTATAATGACTCCACTTCCAATTCCTATGCTTTAACTTACCAGCTTGGAATCTAGCTACAGACTTCTCCTAATTGTGTGCCTTAACTTAAAGCTATTATCAACAGTCATAACTTTCAAATGGTCATTTCATCAAGTTATGTCAAGGGTGGCCCTATCTTTTCTTTTTCCACATTCTCAGTTTCTGCCTAAAATGTACTGTCTTAAGAAGTAGCAGATTTATAGATGACATAAAATTACAAAAATACGTGGTTGACTATATGGGTTTATATCTACTTTTGGTATACACAATATAGATCTGCATTATTCAGTACTTCTGTAAGGCCCCCCAAAAAGGAAACCCCAACTCTGTCCCATGGATGGATGGCAACCCCAATCAACCGCAGGAGGCGTCACTTGATGCAAACCGCAAGAGGTGTTTATTCCAGCGCGCTGGGACCCAACTCCAGGAGTCGAGTCCCTAGCAGAAAATCTTGTAGGTTTATAAAGGCAGAAACCACACATCGGGAGGGGTCACACATGAAAGGGGGAAAAGGGGGAACAAAGCTGCCAGAAAATTTCAAAGGGGGTCTGGGTTTGCTGACAACATGTTTCACAATATTTTACAACAGGCTGTAGATTCTGGTCAATAGTTTCTGGTAATCCTACTGTTTGAGCACTATCTGGCTATCAGGTTCAATTTACTCTTTTACTCTCTGTTTGGGAACAGAGAACAGCTTTAAGGGCTTTGTTCCCATTACTGGGAGGGAAACCTTAGGGAGTTGAGATAAAACAGACAGCTTAAAAAAATGTCCATTCTTTCACTTCAATTTTAATGTCTTTCTAACAGTGAAGTAATACAGAAAGTCTGGGAAAATTTTACTCTACTTCTGAGACAACTTTTGGTCCTGGAAACTCACATATTCTTCCCAAATTTCAATTTCAAATACCTTTCCCCTTCTTTTTCTGTTTTATGGTGTAATTTTCCTTTCCTCCAATTTATATACCTGATTCTCTTTCTTTGATTTATTCCCTGTGATGCCAGTGATGAGAATCAATCAGTGCCAAGTTTTGACTCCCCAGATATTGTTGATTGAACACTCAAGAAATGTCAAGGCAAGCATAGAAAGCAAGTTTTATTTAAAGAATAGAACAGAGCTAGACTTCTCCAAAAAGAACAGGCCCCCGAGCTAGGTGTCTGAGGAAGTGGGGTTGTCCTGCCCCTTTTATACATTTTAGATTTCCTTTGTTCTTTGCTCCCTCCTCTTCCAATCCTGTATATGTCACTGGTAACCAGAAGATGGGCCAAAGGTGGAGTAATCCAAGGGCAGAATGAAGCCATGCAGGGGGACAGGCAGAAAGGGAGTGGCCCAGGGGCATGCATTCATTAACAACCCCTTGTAGGGAGGAACAGTCCCCTGGAGGCAGGTATCCCTTGGCAACTGGCTGCAGGAGGGGAAAGGGCTCTGGAGGTATTAGCATTTCATTTCCTTCTGAATCAGCCCCCATCTTTTTGACCCATTCGTTTCTTACCTACACTGACTGTCTTTTCCCCCCATGTCTCACCTGGATTCTTTTCTTATTCTTCATTTCCTCTCCTCATTCTCCTCATTCCTTGCCTCATTCTTATTTCCCACCTTTCCTCTGATCTATGTATATCTTGATATGGAAATAAAATTTAGCTTCTCTAGCAACATACCAATTTAACCTATTGTTGAAACTTGATTAGATATACCACTATTACCATTTCACTTTTTTATTATTCCATTTTAGTAATTATGTTTTTCAATGACTATAATATACTAATGCTCATGTTTTAAACAATCACTGTCCAATAAATTTTTAATATTCTACAGTTCTTACCTTCTGCATCTCTGTTTATTCTATGTTTTGCTCTTTGATAGTCACCACCAGATCCTTCCAACACACTTCTGGGACTCTCAGAAATACTCTGGAAAAATTATCAATGATAAGTTGTATTAAGATTTCCTACCCCTGGTCCAAGAAGACACACAAATTTCCAATTTTGAAATCAATGAGATTTAAAAATTAGACAAATGCATATTAAAAACTGAAAATTTTCAAAAGAGAACCTTACCTATGCTCTTCAGATTATGCCAGACTTATATATTCATATGACTGCCAACTCCAAATGAGAATGGAAGGACTGAGAAACATATTTTCTGACAATATGCTACAGAAGTACCTAATCCTACTTAGCATTCCCCACCAAAAAATAAGAGGACATATTTTAAATCTTCTTTAAATAATTTTTATAAATACATATGCTATAATGTGGCATTAAATATTTAAAATGTTGTACAGAAGATTTTTTACCATTAAAATCATATACTCGGTGTGCTAAAAGAGTTTGGACTATTTCATACTAAGTTCATTAAAATACTGAACTCAAGAATGATAGGTACAGACACAGGAGCAGAGGTACAGGTTAATGGCAAAGCAACCTTATTCAGTTAAATATTGCAGAAAATTTCTCAGATCTTGGAAAAGATGTGCTCATGCAGTTATAGGAGGCATTTAGACACCCAGGTAGATACAGCCACAAAAAGGAACTCTACCTCATGTTACATAAAATTTCCAAAAATGCAAAACAAAGAAAGAACATTGAAAGCTACAAGTAAGAAGGGTCATGTCACTGCTAAAGTCACAACCATCAGAACAGCAGGTGATTTCTCAGTCAAATCTCTATAGGTCTGAAGAACGTGCAGTAATATATTTAAAGTCTTGAAAACAAATCCTACCAACCCAGGTAATTAAATCTAGCAGTGTTATCCTTCAGACTCAAAGCCACAATAAAAACCTTTTCCCCAAACCACGAATTAAAGGAATTTATAAGCACTAAACCAGCATTAGAGAATATAGTTAAAGGTATTCTATGCACAAAACAGGAAGCAAGACAAATACAATGATGACAACATAGAAAAGAATGAAACTTGCCCAAAGATTAGAGAAAAAATGAGACTTAGGAAAACATGAAAATGGTTAATTCAGTTAACCATCAGATTAATATGATAAATAAAGGAGAATAGATTATTCAAGAAAATCTGAAGAAGCTGGGTATGGTGATGCACACCTGTCATCCCAGTTACTAAGTGAGAGAGCAGGATCAAAATTTTGAGGCCATCCTCAACAATGTAGCAAAACCCTCATAAAGTAAGTGAGACTTTGTCTCAAAATTAAAAAAAAATAAAAAGGAGTAGGAGTGTAGCATGGTGGTAAAGCACCAATGGGTTCAGTCCCCAGTACCAAAAAATAAATAAATACATAAACATACAAATGAATAAAATCAGAAGAGAAATGAAAAATTGACAGAAATTCATATATACCTTTCAACAAGTACACTAAATGTAAATATTCCTAATTTTCAGTTAAGAGACACGGATAACTAATTGGATAAAAAGAGCTAGCAATTTGCTGCTTGCAATATTATGGCATTTGTAAATAAATGAATAGAATTGGAGGATATCATGCTAAGTGAAATAAGACAATCCCAAAAAACTGAAGGCCAAATGTTGTCCCTGATAAGTGGAGAATGATATATAATAAGGGTGGGGAGTGTGGGGAGTGAGAGAAGAATGGAGGAACTTTGGATTATGTAGAGGAAATGAGAGGGAGGGGGAGTATGAAAAATGGTGGAATGAGACAGACATCATTACCATATGTACATGTATGATTACATGAATGGTATGAATCTATGTTAAGTACAACCATAGAAACAAAATGTACCCCATTTGTGTACAACGAATCAAAATGCAGTCTGTAAAAAATTAAAAAATAAACAAGTAATTAAAAAAAATTCACCTCACTGAGAAAGATAACCGAATGAAGGAAGATGATAGTGTAAGCACATGGAACCTGAAAACAAGCAAGAGTAGCTATATTCATCTCCAAATAAGTAGAATTCAAATAAAAATCAGTCAAAACGACAAGGAAGAGCACTATGTATTGATAAAAGTAACAATCCATGAAGAAGATGTAAAAATTGCTAAGCATTATAGCACTAGACATTGGAATATCCAATTTCATAAAACAAACACCAGTAAAGGGAGATGAAGGGAGAAACAGACCCCCCAAAATTAAATATAGGTGACTTCAATATAATACGTGGATTACTAAAGCAAAACAGAACAAAAAATCTTGCAACGGAGTTAAATTACACTATAGATCAAATGGACTTAAAATACATCTATATAGAATATTCACCTGTTTTAGTCAGCAATTTTATTGCTGTGACTAAAAGCAGAATTTTAGAAAAAAAAGTTCATTTAGGGGTTCACATTTATAGAGATCTCAGTCCATAGACAACTGGTGTCATTCTGCTAAGATGAGGCAGAACATTTTGGTGAAAGAGGTAGCATTTTGGTAGCAGAGGGGAGCATCTCAAGACATCACACCAGGAAGAAGACAGAGCGCTCCGCTCATCAAGAACAAAATATATACCCCAAAAGTAGACCCTCAGTTATCCACCTTCTCCAACCACATCCTAACAGCCTACAGTCATCATTCAGTTAATCCCTATCAGGACATTAATTTACCGATTGGTTAAGGTTCTCATAATCCAATCATTTCACCTCTAAACATTCTTGCATTGTCTCATACATGAATTTTTGGGGGACACCTCACATATAAACTATAACATCATTTTAAAACCACAGTATGTACAGTCTTTTCATCAACTTATGGAACTTTTTTTAACATATGACATATTTCAGGCCATAAAGCAAACCTTTAAAATGCAAAAAAAAAAAAAAAAAATACATAACATAAATAAAATGATTTCTTGCATCTGCTTTGACCATAATAGAACAAAACTTAAAACAATAAGAAAAAATTTAAAAAGTATAAAATACCTGAAAATTGAATAATATACTTTTAAACAAGCAGATGTCATTGAACAAATTAGGAGGGGATTAGAAAATTCTAGTAATTAAATGAAAACTAAAATATAACATACTGCAATCTTTGGAATATAGTGAAAGTGGTATTAAGAAGAAAAATTATGGCTATGAGTGGCTTCAGTAAAAAAAAATTAGAGATCTTAAATAGCATAATTGTTCATTTCAAGATCTTAGAAAATAAAGAAGGAAGCAACCCCTCAATTAGTAAAACTAAGGAAATACTAAAGACTGGAATGAACTAAATAAAATAGACTAAAAAAAAATGATTAAAAAGGATTGGCTCTTTAAAAATATAAACAAATTGACAAACCCTCAGTCAAATTTACAGAAAGAAAGAGAAGACCTAAATTAATAAAACTAGATCTATCCGAAAGGGGGATACTAAAACAAACACCACTGAAATGCAGTTGATCATTAGGAATTATTTTAAAAAATTGTATTTCAATTAATTGGAAGATGGAGAAATGGACAAATTTCTAGACATACATGACCCACCAAAATAGAACCATGAGGTTATAATAAACCCCAAAAGATCAATAAAAATCAGTGAACTTGAAGAAGTATTAATCCCCCAAACACACACACACACACACACACACACACACACACACACACACAACAGGACTGGATAGATTTTCTGATGGATTTTTTAAGATTTTTATATTAGAACTAATATTATTGGTTCTCAAAATATTCCTTAAAATAGACAATGGAAAGAATGATTCCAAACTCATTCAATAAAGTCAGTATTACACTGCTACCAAAACTTGATGAGAACACGCGCACACACACACACACACACACACACACACACACACTTGACCCATATGTTTCTTGAAAAACATAGATGTAAAAATCCTCAATAAAATAGTTACAAATTTACTTCAACAGCACATTGAAAAGATCCTATACCACTATCCATTTGGTTTTATCTGAGGAATATAAGGATGGGTCAACCTAAGCACATCTAGATGTAATACAACACAAAAACAAAATCAAGGTTAAAAAATTACATGATCATCTCAATAGGTACAGAAAGAACCTTTGATATTAATTAAAATTTATTCATGATAAGAGTACCAAGCTAATTAGGTATGGAAGGATTGTATCTCAACAAAATAAAAACCATATATGACAAAACCCTAGTGAATATCATAGGGTACAGGGAAAATTTGAAGGGATTTCCATCAAAATCAGAAAAAGGAAAAGGATAGCCACAATCACTACTCAATATAATACTTCAAAGTTTACCCAGAGCTAAACCTTACATATAAAACTTTAACACCATTTTAAAACTACAGTATGTACAGTTTTTTCATCAGCTTATGGAAACTTTTCTAACATATGAAATATGGGATACAAATAGGAAAGGAAGAAGGTCAATTATCCTTTTGCAGAGTATGTAATTTTATACTTACAAGACCCTAAAGTCTTCACAAATGACTATTCAAACTGAAGAACAAATTCAGCAAAACCATAGGCTACAAAAGTCAACATACAAAATCAGTAGATATTTTTCAATACACTAATGACAAATTTGCTGAGAAAAAAAAATCAGGAACACAGTTCCATTTACAACAGCCTCAAGAAAAATAAAACACCTAGGAATAAATATACCCATGCAGGTAAAAGAACTCTGCAATTAAAATTACAAAATACTGAAAAAAGAAATTGAAGAAGCCACTACAAGATGGAAAGGCCTCTCTTGTGCATGAATTGGCAGAATTAATATTCTTAATATGACCATTTTACTGAAAGTGATCTACACATAGATTCAAGGCGATCTCTATCAAAGTATCATTCTTCACAGAACTAGAAAAAACAATTTTATAGTTCATATGGAAGTAAATCATCCCTCAAGTCAAAATAATCCTGAATAAGTTTTGGAGCCATTATAATACCTGAATCCAAAACATTCTACAGAACCATAGTTAACAAAAACAGGATGGCACTGTCATGAAAATAGACCTGTAGACCAATGGTTTAAAATAGTGAACCCAGAAGTAAATGCATGCACCTACAGTCATCTGAGTCTCAACAAAAGTACCAAAAATAAATGTTGATAGAGAAAAAGAGCCTCTTCAGCAAATGCTTCTGAGAAAATTGAATATCTGCCTTTAAAAATTGAAATTGATTTTTACCTCTCCCCCTATACACAAATTACCTCTAAATAGATGGAAGATTTTAATGTAGGACCAGTAACTCTGAAAGTACTAAAATAATATACAAGGGAAATATGTAAGAAAGATACACACAAAGTTAACAATATCCTGAATAGACTCCAATAGTTCAATAAACAAAAGAAAGAAATGAAAAACTAAAAAACCTCTGCACAGCAAATGAAAAAAATATACAGAATGGGATAAAATCTTTGCTAGATATTTATCTGATAGAGGATAAATATGCAGTATATGTGAAGAACTCAATAAAGTTAACGTCAAGGTAAGTATTTGAATCAATAAATAGGCAAATGATCTAAAAAAGAAATTTCTCAAAAGAGAAATGGCCAAAAATATATTTTTAAAATACTCAACATTTTTAGCTATCAGGAAATGCAAATTACATTGAGATTCCACCTCACTCCAATCAAAATATATGTTATTGAAAAGAAAACAACAACAAAGACTGGTGAGTTGTGGAGGAAGAGGAACTGTTTGTGGTGATATAAATAGCACAGCCACTAAGAAAATAGTATGGTGGTCTCTCAAAAAACTAAAAACAGAGCTGTCATATGATAGAGCTATGCTACTTCTGGGTGCATGCCTGGAGGATATGATGGCAGCATGCAAAGAGATAACTCCATTTCTACATTGTGGCATTATTTACCTCAACCAAGTTATGCAATTAGCCTAGGCATCCATCAATATGTTCATGGATAAAGAACATATGGTATATGTACACCATGGCATTTATTATTCAGTCATAAAGAAGAATGAAATCATGTTATTTGCAGAATTTCTTTGTCTATTCTGCATCTCTTATTCTTCCAAATGAATTTCAGAACTGTCTTTTTTTTTTCTTTTTCTAGTTCTATGAAGAATATCATTGATATTTTGATGGTGTCTGCATTGAATCTGTATAGTGCTTGCTGTGGTATGGCTTTTTTCACAATATCAGTATTAATCCGAGAATATGGGAGGTCTTTTCACCTTCTAGGGTCTTCAAGTTCTTTTTTCAATGTTTTATAATTTTTATTGTAGAGATCTTTTACTTTCTTAGTTAGATTAATTCCCAAAATTTTTTGAAGGTATTATGAATGGAATAGCTTTCCTGATTTCAATTACTGTTGCAATATAGGAAATCTATTGATTTATGTATGATAGTCATATCCCCCATCTACTTTGCTAAATTCATTTATCAGTTCTATAAGTCTTCTAGATAAAAGATTATCTCATCAAGCAAATAGAGGTCATTTGACTTCTTGTTTTCATATTTGTATACTTTTAATTTCCTTCTCTTGACTAATTGCTCTGTTTACAGTTTCAAGAACTGTGTTATATCAAAGTGGTGAGAGCAGACAACTTTGTCTTGTTCCTGATTTTAGAGGAAATGATTTCGGTTTTACTCCATTTGGTATGATGTTGGCTTTGGGTTTGTCATATATAGCCTTTGTAAGATTGAGGTAAGTTCCCTCTATCCCTAGTTTTTCCAGAATTATTAATGTGAATGGGTGCTGAGTTTTTATCAATGACTTTTTTCACATCAAACATGATCATATGATTCTTGTTTTTAATCGTATTGTGAATTACATTCACTGTTTTGCATATGTTAAACCAATTTTGCATCCTTAGTATGAAAGCCATACTAAGGAATGTATGATCATGGAATGTATCTTCTTGATGTTTTTGGATGTAGTTGGCAGATATTAAGTGTGTTTGCAATTATGTTCATCAGGCATATTGGACTGAGTTTTCACCTTTGATAGTGTTTCTCCACATTGCCAAAGCTGGTTGTAAATTTCCAGATGCAAGAAATCCTTCTGTCTCAGCCTCCCTGGAAGCTGGAATTAAGGCACATGTCACTGCACCCATAAACGTGTAATTAAAGAGAAAGAAAGTAAAATCATATAATCATAATTCAAAGGTGATACAGCTCAGTACATTAACTAGATTAGTTTTACATAGTGAAAATTACCCTGAACCCTGAACTCTTTGTAACCAATAGCTCTTTGTTTTTGGATAAAATCTTTCTAAAAGGTTTGAATTTTCTCTAAAATATAAGGACTGTAGTGCTTTAGTTCACCAGTTTATTATGAAGATTAAATGAGATAATACAAGAAACCATGCTAGGAGAAATAGTAAAGCAATGCAATAACTTGTTTACTGCTGAACTATATTGGAATACCCCCAAGCTGTGTTTCTTTTCACAGGTTCTAAGACTTAATGTTACAATTACCAGAAAATGTTCTTGAGATTCAGTTTTGGTTATTAGCTGTACTCTTATTTGTACTTTAGATTTAAGGACAAATCAGCTACTTATTAATTTATAACTTAACTAACTTAGAAATATATTTTCTCATTAAATTAGAGGATGTAATTGTCCCCTTTTATGAAACTTATCACATTAAGGACAGGAAATTAGTAAATTCCAAAACATGGCATGAACTACTACTATTGCTTCTCTATTATATCAAATGGAACCAACAGACTTTTGTTAGAATGATGCTTAATCTTCATGTTGCCCTTCAACTGATTCAGAAGAAAAAACCCTCTCTTTTTTATACATGGATACCAATGAGTCATTATAGTGTTTGTCTTGCTTAAATCTAAAGAATCTACTTTAGATTCGTAGAATTCTGTTACTGGATTCTTTTGGAGGCAGAA